>NC_041392.1:583654115-583680181 GCF_002162155.2 Triticum dicoccoides | reverse complement strand
CAATGTTTCCCTAAAAGATAATAATAATAATAATAATAATAATAATGATAATAATAATAATAATAATAATAATAATACATGTAATGCACATTAATATTACACAATATATCAATTGTGTTGCATACTAAATTACTAATATTCTATTTGACAAGATCTTAATTGCATGTTTATACTAGGTAAGATATAATTAGTTGCTAGCGTCCGCATGGATATTATGTACTGCTATTAATTAGGAGAGGATCGTGTGAGGAAGGTCATGGATAACACTTTTGTTTTGACGTGGGTATTAAAGAGCTACGTATTGAATTCGATTTGTAACACCTGTGTGTTACTTAAGGATAATTAAAATGCATCGATTGTCATTTAGAATTAAATTTTGCTTAACTATCATTTTTCTAATAACTCAGGCATGCTAGTATTTATAAATAATTTTGGAGATAAATATCTTAAGACCAATAAGTGCATCCCAATCATTAGTAGATTTTCTTTGTATTAGAAGATGGTGGAGTATTGCATTTGCTTGAGCAATCCACGTACACTTACATGCATGCATCAATGCATGGCATGCACCACATCCATGGTCTGTACTCAACACACTGCATGCATCCATCTAGTCACCGTTGCCGTAATGCATGTACGTAGCCTGCCGACTAGCTCAGTAAGGTTAGCTGTATTTTCTTCTCACAGGCCAGCTAGCTCTTGGATTACACTGTACCACCGTCTAGGGCAGTAGATATTTTTGCATGCAGCGATGAGAAGGCTTGTTGCATGGCTACGTGTCTTTTCCTTGAGAGATAGAATGTACGTGTCATTGCTCTGGTTAGAAACACATGCATGAGCTAGTAGGTGCATCGAACCAGCCATTAGGTGAAGCAAAGGGGCACTAGCTTATCCTTTGGAGCAAGCAGGAGTTACGGCGGCGGCTGGACGACGATTAATGTGTTCACAAGGAGCTACTCACTTGTTACCAGTATATAAGGCGACCAGGTGCTGTAGCGTAGGACCATTGACACACTAGTCAGAGTCGTCTGCTGGAAGAAGAAGTTGGAGCTCTCGCTGGTGTTGTTCCTAGCGACCGCGTGGTAGACGGGTACTGCTGTCAGGCAAGTAGCAGTTTCTCTGTTCATATTTCGTTGCTGTGCTTGGTCCTGCGACTTGCACACTGTTACACTGATCTAGAGATATACTGCTGCTAGTATTTCTTTTGCTAGCCACTGTACCGTGATATATGAGTTCTTCTGCAACTGTCCTCTGTTCGTTGGCCACGGTACTGTTGAAGAGAAATATGTTCCGGTGAGCAAGTAATCGTCATGATTATTTGGGCTTACGTGGAGACGTGAGGATTACTACATAAGTTTCATCATACCACTGACCTCCTTATTTCCATATTCACATATTGTCTATATTGGTGTCACGACCGCAAACATATTGTACCGGTCACGGTTCAGGTATGGGACTGTCTGAGTTCTCCGCTGGGGGCGACACTTGTTCCGAACAGGGTATCGGTGATGGATCCTTGGGAACGACCCATACTAGTAAGTCAAGTTGTCGTGCCTCAGGGGGTCGAAGGGCTCTGCTCTTCTAGAACCCACGTGGTTCTGGTCGAGACTGTCGATGTCGGAGTACCCCTCTTAAGAGTGTAGAAGTGTGAATATTCACCCCTGTGAGTCCCGGGTAGGGAACCTTGCTGGTCACGTGTGATACCAATATTTTTCCCTATACACCGCTATAAATATTTCCAGTATTCCGTTGAACTCTGTTTAATATCATCTTTTAATTCAGCCTTTTGCACTACTTTATTTTCCGCCGCTAAATCTGTCCATTGTTGTCGTATCATTTCCTTGAAACTGAATTACACCGTTGTGATATCCATAACACTTTCTCCTTTTGTACCCTTGAATAAATGCTACTTGCTGGGTATGAATCATCATACTCACCCTTGCTTAATTTCTATTTTTGCAGCCCAAGGTGGTAATGATCCTGAGCTTGGCTTTGAGCAGTAGGCGTAGCACGCGCCGGGAGGGAATAAATTGAAGTACTTTAGAAGTTTATTTTCAGCAAGAACTATGTATCCCCAGAATAAAGAATACATGCTTATTATGTGTATTATTGTGAAAAGTTTTAGTTTAGGCCTCACACGTTTATAATCTTTTGTTTATAAACGCGTGGCGGCTGTTACGTCCGAACCATGTTTTGGGGCGTGACAACTTAAGTGGTAATCAGAGCTTAGGTTAAATAAAATTAAAAACTGTTGCAACTAATGGGGAATAATCAGGGTATTATTTTGTGCGTGTAAGTTAGAAACCCTCTTTTTTGTGCTTATTTTATGTGAAGCTAACATTTACGTGGCTCATTTGATTATATGTCCTGTCATGAAATTTAGTATTTCACTTCTTATGCATGCATTTTGTTAGTGCTAATATGTGTGGTTGGAATCAGGGATGGATGGCCCAACCATCTTCCATCTTAACTTTGTGCAAATCCTCGAGGAGGTAGCCGATCATTTTCACCTAGAGCCACTGATCTCTACTAGTGCTCTTTCGGATGGAGGAATCCAGGGAGCTGTGCACGTGCAGGTCACTCCACATGACCCTGGTGCATACACTACCTTCTATGGCTATGGCGAGGATGATCATGAAGCTGGGTGCTCGGCGGCTCGTGAAGCGCTTAAATCACTCTACTTTAGTCTGAACTTTGGCCTAGTGGACTTGCACAGCTATGAGTACTGGGAGACTTTGCTGGACTTGGCACGTTATGAGCAGCAACACCAGGAGGAGATTGCACAACTCCAGCAGTACCATGAGGTTCGTAGGAAGCAAGAACTAGACGAGTTAGAGCAGGAGCATCAGGCCCAACTTTATGAAATAAAGCGTGACCATGCAATAGAGGTGGAGGACCGCGATCGCTGGATCGAGGAGGAGGGACACAAGACCAAGAAGCTGAAGCAAGAAAGAGATGAGCTGGAAGACGTCAACAACAAACAGGAGAATGAGATGATGGATTTGAAGGCAGAGAACTGGTGCCTCCGTCAGCAGTTTGTAGCAATGAAGGATGAGAAAGGAAAGAACTAAGGGCGTGCAATGTACTAGCTAGCAGGCGATAGTACAACTTGAGTGGTCGTGCGTACTAGCTTAAATAAATGAAGTGGCAGAGCTACTAGTATCTAGTGTGTAATGCTGTGACCTATCCAGTTCGCATGTGATGTCTGCCTCCTGTAGCAACCCTAGTAGTAGTAGGTTGCTTCCACTTTTACTAGCCTTTGCATGTAGCTTGATGTTGACACTAGCACTCCTGTCAGGTGAGGCTGTGCAAATTTTGGTTGTACGTGTCAACCCCTCTTATATAGTAAAATCAACTTTTATGTACTGATGCATGCTATGAAGAGTGGCAGTTTATTTATTTATTTTGTTCTCCATCCTTCATGATTGTATAGATGGCTAACCACGATCATGGAGATTTTTCTACTACCCACGCTGGAGGTAGCGGTGGATCTCAAAGGACCGCAAAAGATCAACTTCCTCCAAGTAATTTGCTCTTGGAGATTTTGAACCGCCAGGAACAAACTCAAATGCGACAGATTGTAATTTTGGAGCAGTTAGTACAACAGTCACCCCGAGGAGAGAACTCTCATGAGGGGGGGACACAGGACAGCTTGCGCCAATTCATGCGACTGAAGCCGCCTACCTTTCTTAACGTGCTAATCCTATGGACGCAGATGACTGGTTAACTGAGATAGAAAAAATATTTGAAGCAAGGCACTGTCCAGAGCAAGAGAAGGTGACACTAGCTATGTTTATGTTACAAGGTGGAGCTTTTGATTGGTGGAATGTGCACAAAAAGAAATATCCAGAAAATTATTTGGTTACTTGGGCGATATTTAGGCAAGAATTTCAAAGAAAATATTTTCCTGAAAGTGTTCAGAGGAAAATGGAGCTTGAATTTCTACAGCTAAAGCAAGGTGATAAAAGCATGGCAGAATATGAAATTAATTTTTCTAGACTTGCCCGTTATGCGATGGCGTACGTTGAAAATGATGAAGTAAAGGCGCGAAGGTTCGCTCAAGGCTTACGTCAACCCATCAAAGCGCGCGTGGAGGTATTTGAATTAAAATCATTTCGTGACATAGCTAACAAGGCTCTTACAGTGGAACAAGCATACCTTGAAGAACGTGCTGAAGTTGAGAAACCAAACAAAAAGATGAGGTTCGACGACCGTGGTCAAGAAAACATGCAAAGGAAGGCACATCAAAATTGGCGCCCAAATAATCGAGCAACATATCAGCCCATAGTTAATAAATGTGTTATTTGTCATGGAGATCATATGGCTTCCCAGTGTGAGCAGCGATAGGGAAAATGCTTCGGATGCGGCAAGGAGGGACATGTTATCAGTCAGTGTCGGAACAAGAATTTTACTCATAATTAGTCATTTGCTTTGCCTGCACCAAAAACACCATTATACCTACCTGCACCGCCTCCTAAGGCGAATATTGCTCCTCGGTACACGAACAATCCTGGAAGGAAGCAACAGCCTGTTCGTGCTAAAGTAAATCATTTGACCCAAAATGAGATGGACAATGATAGCAATGTGGTTACAGGTACGTTCCGAGTATGTTCTCATAATGCGGTTGTTTTGTTTGACTCTGGTGCTACCCACTCTTTTATATCTTCTAAATTTATTGGTACCCATGGAATAGAAAGTACACCTATAAAGAAAAAAATCGTGGTAGAGTCTCCAATGGCTGAGATGATAACTCGAAGGGTATGCACTAATTGTCCGGTTATTATAAGGGGACATGAACTTCGGGCAGATTTGATAGTACTAGATATGCATGATTTTGATATAATACTATGCATGGATTGGTTGATTGAAAATCATGCAACTATTGATTGCCATGGGAAGAAAGTGATACTTCAAGTACCTGGTCAACAGAAAATAGTGTACCAAGGGAGCCACAAGAAAACAAGGTACGCACAAGTTAGGAACTTGGAAATAAAGGAGTAACGTATAGAGGATATTCATGTGGTTAGAGAATTTCCTGATGTATTTCCTAAAGAGTTACCTGGAATTCCACCGGACCGAGAGATTGAGTTCATCATAAACCTGGTCCATGGTACTAATCCTATTTCAAAGACCCCATACAGAATGGCTCCAGCAGAACTAAAAGAACTCAAGCAACAGATCAAAGAGTTAGAAGAAAAGGGATTTATTCGTCCAAGCATGTCACCATGGGGCGCTCCAGTATTATTTGTAAAGAAGAAAGATGGCAGTTGGCGATTATGTATTGATTACCGGGAGCTGAATAAGGTAACTATTAAGAATAAATATCCCTTGCCTAGGATCGATGATTTATTTGATGAGCTACAAGGCTCGCGGGTATTTTCAAAGATAGATTTGCAATCAGGGTATCACCAGCTAAAAATTAAAGAAGGAGATATTCCAAAGACAGCTTTTCGCACCAGATACGGACACTACGAATATATAGTCATGCCGTTTGGATTAACAAATGCACCCGCAGCTTTTATGGATTTAATGAATCGTGTATTCAGACCATTCATGGACCAGTTTGTTGTGGTATTTATTGATGATATTTTAATATATTCAAAGACAGAAGAGGAACACGCCGAACATTTGAGAGTAGTACTTCAAACATTGAGGAAACACCGGTTATACGTTAAACTCAAGAAGTGCGACTTTTGGTTAGACAAAGTATCATTCCTAGGCCACATTATTTCTGGAGGGGTATATCTGCAGACCCAATAAAAGTTCAAGCAGTGTTGGATTGGAACAGACCAACCACGATTGCTGAGATAAGAAGTTTTCTTGGGTTAGCCGGATATTACCGGAGATTTATTGAAGGTTTTGCTCAGCTTGCAGCGCCACTGACACAGCTCACTCGCAAAGGAGTAAAGTTCGACTGGACCGAGAAGTGCGAAGAAAGTTTTCAAGAATTAAAACGTCCACTAGTGTCTGCCCCAGTTCTCGCAGTACCAATAAATGGGATTGGATTTACTATTTTCTATGATGCTTCAAAAATTGGTTTCGGTTGTGTCCTCATGCAGAACAACAAGGTAATCGCATATGTCTCTCGACAACTTAGACCATATGAGAAAAATTATCCAACACACGATCTGGAATTAGGTGCTATAATCTTTGCTCTAAAAATATGGAGACATTATTTGTATGGAGAACACTATGAGATTTTTACTGACCACAAGAGTTTAAAATATATCTTCACACAAAAGGAATTAAATATGCGGCAGAGAAGATGGATCGAGCTATTTAAAGACTATGATGTCAATATCAATTACCATCCGGGTAAAGCAAATGCAGTAGCTGACGCGCTAAGCAGAAAAGCTGATTGCAATGTGGCATCCTTAATCACCTCACAAAGGAAGATTTTGGAGGACTTAGACAAGATGGGAATAGAGGTGCATGTACGTGACCCATCGATCACTATTATGGCACTACAGGTCAAACCTGATCTTCAAGAAAGAATTAGGATAAAGCAACTGGAAGATCCTTTTCTTGTCAGTCTCCGAGAAAGCATAGAGCAAGGAAAGCCATCAGAATTTCACATACGGATGGATGGATCTATATGGTTGAGAGAACGTATTTGTGTACCTAAAAATGCAGAGTTGAAATTGGAGATCATGCAAGAAGCTCACACCACTCCATACACTGTACATCCTGGTAGCACAAAGATGTATCGGGATATTAAAGGAAATTTTTGGTGGCCAAATATGAAGAGAGAAATAGCAAGATTCGTCCTGGAATGTCCAATATGTCAGCAGGTAAAGGCGGACCATCAAAAAGCACCAGGCCTCCTGCAACCGCTAAGAATTCCTAGTTGGAAATGGGAGGATATCAGTATGGATTTTGTTACCGGATTGCCGAAAACTTCCGCAAGATATGATTCTATATGGGTTATAGTAGACAGATTGACCAAGGTGGCACAATTCATACCAGTCAAGAAAACAATGACCCTTGAAAAATTAACAAGGTTATATATTAGGGAGATAGTTACGAACTATGGCGTCCCTGTAAATATTGCTTCAGATCGATATCCAAGGTTCGTTTCAAGATTTTTGAGAAGTTTACATAAGACCTTGGGGACCAAACTAAATTTTAGTACAGCCTATTATCCCCAGTCTGATGGACAAACAGAGCGAATCATACAAATACTGGAAGATATGCTTCGAGCAAGCATGTTGGACTTCAAAGAAAAGTGGGATGAGTCCCTTCCTCTAGTCAAATTTGCATACAACAACAGTTATCAATCCAGTATAAAGATGGCTCCGTATGAAGCTTTGTATGGTAAGAGATGTCGTTCTCCTATATGCTGGGAAGAAATTGGTGAGAGGAAGTATATAGGCCCAGAATTAGTTCAACAGGCAGAGGAAAAACTACGAGTAGTTTGGGAGCATTTAACGGCGGCACAGAACCGTCAAAAGAAACAAGCAGACACCAAACGGAGGGAAGTTGAATTTCAAGAGGGAGATCTAGTATACCTAAAGGTTTCACCTCGAAAAGGTACGAGACGTTTTGGTTTGAAAGGAAAGTTGAGTCCAAGGTATGTAGGACCTTTTCAAATTATTGGCAGAGTTGGACCAGTAGCCTACCGATTAGAGCTGCCTCCAAACTTGTCAGGGGTACATAATGTTTTTCATGTATCCACACTGAAGAAATGCGAGACACTGCCAGAAGCAACACAACTACCAATCGTGGAACTGAGACCAGACCTATCATACGAGGAGTACCCCCTGAGAATACTAGATGTCAAAGATCGAGTAATGAGAAAAATGACTATCCGATTTGTCAAAGTCCAGTGGAGTAACCACAATGAGGACGAGGCGACATGGGAAAAAGAAGACGAACTTCACAAAAACTTTCCGCATCTTCTATCGACCGGTAATTGAATTTCGAGGACGAAATTTTTATAAGGCGGGGAGGATGTAACACCCGTGTGTTACTTAAGGATAATTAAAATGCATCGATTGTCATTTAGAATTAAATTTTGCTTAACTATCATTTTTCTAATAACTCAGGCATGCTAATATTTATAAATAATTTTGGAGATAAATATCTTAAGACCAATAGGTGCATCCCAATCATTAGTAGATTTTCTTTGTATTAGAAGATGGTGGAGTATTGCATTTGCTTGAGCAATCCACGTACACTTACATGCATGCATCAATGCATGGCATGCACCACATCCATGGTTTGTACTCAACGCACTGCATGCATCCATCTAGTCACCGTTGTCGTAATGCATGTACGTAGCCTGCCGACTAGCTCAGTAAGGTTAGCTGTATTTTTTTCTCACAGGCCAGCTAGCTCTTGGATTACACTGTACCACCGTCTAGGGCAGTAGATATTTTTGCATGCAGCGATGAGAAGGCTTGTTGCATGGCTACGTGTCTTTTCCTTGAGAGATAGAATGTACGTGTCATTGCTCTGGTTAGAAACATATGCATGCATGAGCTAGTAGGTGCATCGAACCAGCCATTAGGTGAAGCAAAGGGGCACTAGCTTATCCTTTGGAGCAAGCAGGAGTTACGGCGGCAGCTGGATGACGATTAATGTGTTCACAAGGAGCTACTCACTTGTTACCAGTATATAAGGCGACCAGGTGCTGTAGCGTAGGACCATTGACACACTAGTCAGAGTCGTCTGCTGGAAGAAGAAGTTGGAGCTCTCGCTGGTGTTGTTCCTAGCAACCGCGTGGTAGACGGGTACTGCTGTCAGGCAAGTAGCAGTTCCTTTGTTCATATTTCGTTGTTGTGCTTGGTCCTGCGACTTGCACACTGTTACACTGATCTAGAGATATACTGCTGCTAGTATTTCTTTTGCTAGCCACTGTACCGTGATATATGAGTTCTTCTGCAACTGTCCTCTGTTCGTTGGCCACGGTACTGTTGAAGAGAAATATGTTCCGGTGAGCAAGTAATCGTCATGATTATTTGGGCTTACGTGGAGACGTGAGGATTACTACATAAGTTTCATCATACCACTGACCTCCTTATTTCCATATTCACATATTGTCTATATTGGTGTCACGACCGCAAACATATTGTACCGGTCACGGTTCAGGTATGGGACTGTCTGAGTTCTCCGCTGGGGGCGTCACTTGTTCCGAACAGGGTATCGGTGATGGATCCTTGGGAACGACCCATACTAGTAAGTCAAGTTGTCGTGCCTCAGGGGCTCGAAGGGCTCTGCTCTTCTAGAACCCACGTGGTTCTGGTCGAGACTGTCGATGTCGGAGTACCCCTCTTAAGAGTGTAAAAGTGTGAATATTCACCCCTGTGAGTCCCGGGTAGGGAACCTTGCTGGTCACGTGTGATACCAATATTTTTCCCTATACACCGCTATAAATATTTCCAGTATTCCGTTGAACTCTGTTTAATATCATCTTTTAATTCAGCCTTTTGCACTACTTTATTTTCCGCCGCTAAATCTGTCCATTGCTGTCGTATCATTTCCTTGAAACTGAATTACACCGTTGTGATATCCATAACACTTTCTCCTTTTGTACCCTTGAATAAATGCTACTTGCTGGGTATGAATCATCATACTCACCCTTGCTTAATTTCTATTTTTGCAGCCCAAGGTGGTAATGATCCTGAGCTTGGCTTTGAGCAGTAGGCGTAGCACGCGCCGGGAGGGAATAAATTGAAGTACTTTAGAAGTTTATTTTCAGCAAGAACTATGTATCCCCAGAATAAAGAATACATGCTTATTATGTGTATTATTGTGAAAAGTTTTAGTTTAGGCCTCACATGTTTATAATCTTTTGTTTATAAACGCGTGGCGGCTGTTACGTCCGAACCATGTATTGGGGCATGACACGATTGGATTTCCAATTTAGTGAAGAAATTGAAATGGCATGAATAAGAATTCACATGTTTGGTCATTCACTGAATTGGAAATTGAAATGTCTATGAGGTTTCAATACCAAATCTTGTTTGGATGACAAACTTTGAAATTGCATAGCAACAGTACTATGAAGACTGTATCTTTGTTCTACATGACTCAAAAATGGAATTTGCTCAGATGTGGTTATAATTGAATGAATATATAGTAATAGAAATCGCAACAACACAAAATGGTTACACACAACAACAATATTCTCTTAAGATAACATGACACTATTTCTAAACAAATAGTACATAGACTCAAATATGATAGTTCAAAACAATATTTCAGCCTCAAATATTCATAGATACAACAAATATGATAGACTTAACACATATATCTATGACAGTTCATAGACATTCCAAACAATACATAGACTCAAATATGATAGCTCCAAACAATATGATGGTGTCCTGCTGGATTAGGAGATCAGGGAAAGGGAACGGGGGTGCTGGTGGTTGGAGGTCTGCTGCATCGAGCAGTGAAAGGAAAAGGGGGGGTGGCGTCAGATGGAGATGAGCTGCTCAGGGGACATGACAGATGGAGATGGACCAGGGACGAGGAAGAGATGATCGTCGCTGGCGCATACATGGAGGCAGCCAAAGGACGCGGCCTGTGAGGACGAGGAGCAACTGGGGACGAGGTAGGGTGGCGTCACTAGGAGAAGGACTAACCGGCAGCGAGGGAAATGGGGGAGGGTGGCATCGGGAAATGCTGCGGAAGGAGCGGCAAATGAGAGGGAGTGCACCTGCAAGCCGTCGCCAAGCTTCATGGTGGCCTAGATTCGTGGCCGCAACGGCCCTTTCTATCTTTCTTTTTCTGTTTGCGGGGAGAGGGAAAGAAAGTCAAATCAGTATGTTTTGCAGGAGCCAGCCATTTTAGGGCAATTCGAAGCGGGCGCCCTCCGTACTGTTGGCGGGGCCTTCACGTGCAGGTCAATTCCAGAAATTTTGTTTCCATTACGTGCTGCTAATCCAGTGTCCATCCAAACAGGTGAAATGAAAGTTTGGAATGCCAAATCCAATTCAAGCCCTTCAATGGAGACATCCAAGCGCAAAGTAAGTGATTGGGGCATGACATACGCGGGGTTGTGGCAGAACATTGAATGTTGGCCATTCGATTGGTAGCAAACCACCCGAGTAATAGGACTGTTAGATTTAGTTAAGTGGATTAGATCGGAGGGTCCGAGAGTGGTGTCTCTCCTATGTACATTATTATTGATAGATTTAAAAGAATTGCAACTCGTGCATTTGTAGTAGTAGAGATAGAGATATTATCAACAAATAGTGTATCATACATTTACTTCAATAGTTGTCTGTATTAATTAAAAGTGTCGCTCTGTTTCGTTTTACTCCGCATATTAAACTTCATAAAGTTTGACCAAATTTATATGAAAAAATATCAACATCTACAGTACTAATGTTATATAAAATGAAAAATAATTTTATGATGCATCTAGTGATGTTGAATTCGTATTATGAATCTTGATGTTTTCCTTATAAAATTGGTCAAATTTTACGATGTTTGAATTCAACCAAATCTTACACGCGGAGTAAAAAGAAGCGGGCTGAGAGAATATTAAAGCTTGCTCTTCTTCTTACCTTGGAGTTTGTGCACAAGTGTGACGCTTGGATAATTAGGCTACAGTAAATCTCTGCTAAATATGCCACGCCACCTTCGTCGTCGTTTAATCTCGCGTCGGTTCGAAACTTTTCAAATTCAAAATTTAAATAATGTCAAACAACAAAAGTTTTCAAAGTTAAAACAAAATTGTTCGGTTAGTGTCAAATATTGCGTAGGTAATTATTGTGTAGAAAATGCTTTTTTTGAAAATGCCTGAACATTTTAAAATGATTTATAATAGAAAGAAAATAAATAAAAGAAATAAATAAAAACATAAAAAAAGAGAAACCCCTTGGCCACCTGGGCCGTTCGGCCCAGCTGGCCACCGAACCAACCGACCCAACTGGGCCTTGGCCCAGTCGGCCGGCCCATTCACCCCCACTCCCTCTCCATAACCCTCACTCCACCTGGTTAACCCCACCGACACCCCCACTCCTCCCCCCACGTCGTTCACCCACCCCGATCCAGATCGGATCGAGGCTCGCCGCGCTCGGTGCCGCCCCACGCTAGGACGTCGCTGCCCGAGACCGACCTTGTCAACCTGCGCCCCCCTCCTCATCGGACTGCACGCCTACCTCCCCGTTGTCGCCTCGTCCCCGTCAACCTCCCCACGCCCCGCTACCATTTTTCCCTACAGGACCGCGTTGAGGCCCCCGGCCTCCTCTCTCTCCCTCGCCCCGACCACGTCCGCGCCTTCGCGCGTGCGCACAGCGCCCGTGGCGACCACGCTCCTTGCCGCGCGCCGCACTCCGTCCCTCGCCTCCTTCTCCTGCTGCTGCAGCCTCGCGCCGCCGTCGCCCTACCGCGTCACGCCGCCGACGCCCGACCATGCCGCCCGCCTCTCCCTACGTGGCCGCACCCCGCGTCCGCCTCCGCCCGAGCTCCGGCTCGACCCTGCTGCTCCCCCCGGTGCTCGCCGTACCTCGCCCGTGCAGTTCCCCCCTCCGCGGCTACCTGCACAGCAGGACGCGCCCACGGTGGCCTCGCGCCCCTGGCCCTCCTCTTCCCCGCGCGCGCCCTCCTCCCCTGCTTGCTGCTCCCCTACCGCCGAGCGCCCTGCGCCGTCTCCTCCAGCTGGCCGTGCCGGGCTGCGTCCATCTCCGCCGGCGGCGGCCGCTGGCCGCTCCCGAGGCCAACACCCGGGCTCGTCCCGGCGAGCGCTCGTGGCAGCGCCCGCGTGCCCGAACGCCCGTGCGCCCGTTAGCCCCGCTGGGACTTGACGGTGGGGCCCACCCCCCAGAATGTTTAATAAAAAAAGAATTTAAAATAAAAATAAAAATAAAAATAATTAATTAACTTGATTAAATTAATTAATTTTGATTAATTAAACTAATCAATTAACTAAACTAATTAAACTTGTTTAGTTTAGTCTTAGTCAATGACAGTGGGACCCACACGTCAGTTTGACCGGTCAATGGTCACAGTTGACTGCTGACGTCATGATGACGTCAGCAAGCACTATTCTGGATAATGTTGAATTAAAATAATTAAATAAATGCTAAAAATGATTTAAATCTTTTAAAATCAATATAAAATAAATCGTAGCTTGGATGGAAAAACTTTGTACATGAAAGTTGCTCAGAACGACGAGACGAATCCGGTTACGCAGCCCGTTCGTCCGCCATGCATCCCTAGCATAGCAAACATGTAACTTTCCCCCTCCAATTCATCTGTCCGAAAACGTAAAATATCGGGAATACTTTCCTGGATGTTTTCCCCCTTCACCGGTATCATCTCCTACTGTGTTAGGGCACACCTAGCACCGCTCATTGTCATGTCATGCATTGTTATGCATCTGTTTGCATTGTATTCATTATTTCTTCCCCCTCTTCTCTCCGGTAGACTACGAGACTGACGCTGCTGCTGGTGCCCCGATCGACTACGCTGCTGACGACCCCTACTTGCCAGAGCAACCAGGCAAGCCCCCCTGATCACCAGATATCACCTATTCTTCTCTCTATTGCTTGCATTAGAGTAGTGTAGCATGATACTGCTTTCCGTTAATCCTATTCTGATGCATAGCCTGTCATTGTTGCTACAGTTGTTGATACCTTACCTGCAATCCTAAATGCTTAGTATAGCATGCTAGTTTATCATCAGCTGCCCTACATTCTTGTCAGTCTGCCATGCTATACTATCGGGCCGTGATCATGTCGGGTGTTGATCACGGGTATATACTATACATATTACACATGATACATGTTGTGACTAAAGTCGGGTCGGCTCGTTGAGTACCCACGGTTGATTCACGAATTGGGGGTTGAAAGGACATACTTTCTTGACGGCCCTCTGAGTGGATCTTTGTGGCGGAGCGACAGGGTAGGTTGAGACCACCTAGGAGAGAGCTGGGCCTGGCCCTGGTCGGGGTCCGCGGTTATTTCAAAAATAACACGCTTAATGAGATCTTGATATTTGATCTGAGTCCGGCCACTGGCCTATACGCACTAACCAACTACGCGGGAACAATTATGGGCACTCGACGTTGTCGTATCAGCCGAAGCCTTCGTGACGTCAGCGATTGAGCGACACGCGCCGGATTGGACCATAAGCCTGCTCTTGTATTAAGGGGGCTAGGTCTGCTTCCGGCCGCCCTCACAACGTGCAGGTGTGTAATGGGCGATGGGCCCAGACCCCTGCGCCATAGGATTTAGACCGGCGTGCTGACCTCTCTGTTGTGCCTAGGTAGGGCTGCGACGTGTTGATCTTCCAAGGACGGGCATGACCTAGGAAAGTGTGTCCGGCCAAAGGGGATCGAGCATGTTGGGAAATGTGGTGCACCCCTGCAGGGAAGTTGATCTATTCGAATAGCCGTGTCCCTCGGTAAAAGGACGACCCGGGGTTGTACCTTGACCTTATGACAACTAGAACCAGATACTTAATAAAACACACCCTTCCAAGTTCCAGATACAACCGGTGATCGCTCTCTCACAGGGTGATGAGGGGAGGATCACTGGGTAGGGTTATGCTATGCGAGGTTACTTGGTGAACTTACCATCTACTCTCTTCTACATGCTGCAAGATGGAGGCGGCCAGAAGCGTAGTCTTCGACAGGACTAGCTATCCCCCTCTTATTCCGGCATTCTACAGTTCAGTCCACATATACTACCCCCTTTCATTGATACCAATGCATATGTAGTGTAGTTCCTTGCTTGCGAGTACTTTGGATGAGTACTCACGGTTGCTTTGCTCCCCCCTTTCCCCCTTTCTATACCCGATTGTTGTGACCAGACGTTGGAGTCCAGGAGCCAGACACCACTATCAATGATGGCTGCTACTACTCGTGAGGTGCCTACTACTACGTGCAGGCCGCTGACGACGACCAGGAGTAGTTTAGGAGGATCCCAGGCAGGAGGCATGCGCCTCTTTCGATCTGTGCCCCAGTTTGTGCTAGCCTTCTTAAGGCAAACTTGTTTAACTTATGTCTGTACTCAGATAATGTTGCTTCCGCTGACTCGCCTATGATCGACCTCTTGTATTCGAGCCCTCGAGGCCCCTGGCTTGTAATATGATGCTTGTATGACTTATTTTATTTGTAGAGTTGTGTTGTGATATCTTCCCGTGAGTCCCTGATCTTGATCGTACATGTTTGCGTGTATGATTAGTGTACGATTGAATCGGGGGCGTCACAAGTTGGTATCAGAGCCGACTGCCTGTAGGAATCCCCCTTCCACACTCCTTGGCCGAAGTCGAGTCTAGAGATTACAAAACTTTTACTAACATGGTTGTGTGTCTTATGGGCCCACGTCGCCATTTGGGTGGTATTAGGATCTTTTACTCCTCGATCCTTACTCTGGGACTCTGATCTCTCTTCTATTCGGGTTAAATGATTTTACTAAATCTGACTCTGGGTTCTCGTAACTACTTCTACCGAAGAGCCCCTTATCACAAATGATCGCCTACTGCACCAGAAGATTTTGAAAATACTCTTCGATCATTCCTGAGACCCTTGTGCCCTCTGATTTTCAATTCCCTACTACCGATATATCCATATGGATAACGACATACACTTGTTGTTCATACAATTACTCTGAGTTTCTCTTGTTGTTACAGGATGCATCGAATTGCTCTCCAACTTTTAAGAATCCCTTGTACCACTGCCTTGTAGTTCCTTGCCGTAGAAATACCCCTACGGATAATTCCTCGCACTTATCGAGTATCCACTCATTCCCAGTTGTTCTTGTGTTCCGCAAAAGACTTCAAAATACTATTTGATCTTTCGAAAATGCTCAACAACCTGTTGTTCTTAGAATTCTTGCATACTTGCATTCCGGTTAATTCCATTGGTCTAGCAAATTACTTTAAAAACCTTTGTGATTGTCATTCTGATCCTTTTGATTCAACATGTGTGTGAATATCCACAATCATCAGTTGTTCCCTGGAATTTATCCTTCCGATTAAGACGTCACCTCGGACATGAGCTGGATCTCGACCACTCAAATTGCCATTGATTGTACCCCTAAGGCTATTCAACTTATCCATCCCTAATCAGAGCATTGCTTCTGATCCCTTGTCTTGGAATTCATAATTCCTTTGCATTTGAGCTTTGAGTTATTCAGTTGTTTCTATAATCTAATGCACATGCATTCCTTCTTCCTTTGATATAGCACCGATACTCACATCAGCTCCGTTGTAGACCATCAGACCTCTTGTTGGATTATTATCTGACAATGTCCTTCATATTCAAGTAACCTTGTGAGCCTTTCCACGGGTATATAAAGCCTTTGGTAAATTGTATCCTCTGCTTTCTCAACTATGCTCTGTTTTCGAGCTGGTGGTATTTACTGTTGAAGCTTGTGGTATATGTTTCCACGATACCCTGACGGGTTGAACCTATGCCTTCCTTATTATGTGTGAACTCGAAAATTTTCACGAGTCATACTCTTCTGGTGTTTTGCCAAGATAATATTTCAACACTACAACTTCATCGAAAGCGAGAAGTGAATGAAATGTTGTGCATTGGAGAAGTGGGAGTCGACCTTGAACTTTGTGTTCATGCCCATGGACACGATGTAGATCCTATCATGGAAACTTCTTGTGATAATAACTATTGTCTTGATGAAATATCATCTGGATCTGTGAATTGATCCTTTGCAATCGTGGTTCCGACCGTATTTTCTCTTTGATTCCATTTCTCGGGCAAGTTAAAGTACTTGTCTTCTGCAGATCAATACCTCTCCGCAACTTCTATTATGATCTACCTTCGAGTATTACCCCGTGGTATATCGATAATATCACAGAACCATATTACTTCTTATGAGTTCTTCAAGGATTAATTCTCACCAATTCCAATTATCCCTCGGGTTTTGAGTTGATAGACACTCAAGGACACCGATAAGTGAATCAATTCCGCACTTCGATTCAATAACTCTAAGCAACCTTCGTTGCTTATGAGTTTATTAATCCTTCAAGTCATTCCTAGTCTAACCGGCTATATCATTATCGTGCTTAAATTTAACTGTGCCACCCGGTCCTTATTCTCGGAGCACAGCTTTCGACTATGAGCTAAGCTTACGTCAGTTTCCTCGTTTTATCGTTTCACCTCAAACACACTTTGAATCCGATTTTGTGTCCTATATGTGGTTCCAATAATCTTTCGTTGCATCAGTCCTTTTGCTTGATGTCGTCGTTGTTTGATTGCTTATTTCATGAAGCCTCTCTACCAAATTTGCCATGATCATCATAACCAATATTTTGACTTCGTCCAATAGATCAATTGAATTCATGATGAGAAATACCATCCTAGCCCCTTGATGAATTGTGTTATCATCGACAACATTATTGCCTTCCCTCCAACACAAACTTGTTCATGTTATGGAACTCCTTCCTATCCAACTTATGTTATGTTCTCCCTTGGAGTGTTAGATTCCTTTATGTCAAGAATGTTGTGAGAATTTCACCACCTCTTAAGAATTCTTGATATAGTAATACTTCTTGCCATCTCCGTTCATATTCTTGATATAGTAACACATCGAAAGATGAGCAAGAGTCACATAGAGATGTGATCGGCAAGTTGGCCTATCGATAAAAATTCCCGTTATGAGATGATGATTCTATGGCGATGAATTGAAGTCTGGATCTTGTATCACTCAAAATTAATTATGAGAGATATTGATTTGAGTGGAAGCGCACTGTTGAATTAACATGTTTAATTCTCAGTGCAATTAATTATGAACACTGTCTAAGTGTTTCTTGCAAAATAGTTGTAGAATAATGGCTCGCGTTTCCACCTTCCCTATTAAAATTGAATAGCTGTTAAATATCTGGTTAAAACTTTATGATTGGTAACGTAATGTGAGGATTGTCCTCAAAAGTGCTGAGAAGGACTTTGTCCTATCGCATGCTTTTCGTATCCTCCCGCTAATGCTATGGATCATGTGACTCTCGTCCTTTGATCCAAAAGCTAGAATTCTGTTACGGTCAAGTGGAATATGTTTGCTTCCATGAAACCCAAACTTCGAAAGTTGGGATAGTTATATGATATTCATGGAACTGAAAATTATTTCCAGATACAAACAAAGCAATGTTTGTTTGCAAGTATTAGTAAAAGTGTTTACTATGCATTTGACTGTTGGGAAAGGGATCCAGAAGAATGCATGTCATATAATGAAAGGTGAATAAAACAACAACTTAAAGAGAAATGAAGTGTCCAAAGGGTGTTAGTATGACTTACACGCCTAGGAAGTCCGGGGCTAACGCCACTCTTAAGTTGGGTGCTTCTTTTGCGAGTAGGAGAAATACTAAAAGTTAAACTTTTAGAAGTATAAAGGCAGAAAGAAAGATGACTGGAATATCCAGCTCATGTGTGAATGCCATACAAGTTTTTGATGTATAGTAGGCTGGTCAAAGATATAATTCTTGGGAATTATGGTTAAACATGTTAATCACTAATTCTTGGGTATTGTGAGTTAATCACAAAGATACCCGCTCGATTGCATTCTGTTGCGAATCAATGTAAGAGCTACTATGGCCTAAAAAAAACTAGCCAGAAATGAGGTTAGGTATACACAGGGAACATAGTAAATTTTACTATACCTTCCATCGGTGTATTGCCATCTGTATTTATTTTCATAATTCATTTAGAGTTTTACAAACTCTAGCCCATTGCATAAGGTATCTTGCAAGAAGGTTGTTCATAAGAGAACTTTTTATGTTCGATGTTATGAATAACACAAGGGCCATACTTTCATTATGAATGAGATGTATGTTATGAATATTGATAATAATACAATACCTCTGGGTTTACTTTCATAATTCATTTTAGAGTTTCATACACTCTAGCCCATTGCACAATGTTTGTTGCAAAAGAGTTGTTCATAAAACCAACAATTCTTGTTAAGTATTATGAATAACATGAAGGGTCATGCTTCCATCCAAGATGGGATGTATGTTATGAATATTGATGGTAATATGATACATCCATAACGCTGACGCTAAATGTCGCGAGACTATAAGAATACCACACATGTGTGGCACTGCATTTGGTCACATTGGAGAAACCCGCATGGAAAAATTCCATTATGATGGATTTTGAAGTCGTTTGATTTTGAATCATCTGACAGTTGCAACTTTCCTCCGAAAAGTGAAGTGACTGAAATAACATTCACAGGCCATAAGGAACGAGCAACAAACTTATTGGTGATCATACATTTTGATGTGTGTAGTTCAATACATGTTGTTCAAGTGGTGGATTTATTTATCTTCAGAAATGACTCAAGCAGATATATGGATATTTACTTGATGAGACATAAGTCTGGATCTTTCGAAATCATTCGAAAGGTTTTCAAAAATGAAGTAGAAGTTATTGTAACAAGAAAATTATGTTTCTACAATTTGATTGCACAAAGAAATATTTGAGTTACATGTTTAGCGAATGTCTGATGAGTTGTGAAAGGGGTTTCATAACTTGCACCTCCCGGAACACCACTGCAAGTGAAAAGTCCGTGGAGATGTAATCTAACCATTTATGACATGGTAAGGTCAAAGAAGACATAAATAAATTTGCCATTATCCCTTTTAAAGTGATGCTTTAGAGACTGCGGCTTTTACACTGAAAAGAGCTACATCGGGTCTGTTGAAATGAAGCCATGGTATGGTACGCCCAACCATGTCATATCTTTTCTTAACATTTGGAATATGGGGCTTGTGTAAAAGGTTACAAACCTAATCCAAATCAGACAAGTGCTACTTTGTAGGTTATACCAAAATGTTGGGTATTCCTCCCTCACTATACCGAGGCTAGTTTTGTCGTGAAACGGTGTGATTTTAAAGAGAATGGTTCTTTCAAAAAGGTGAGTGGGAGAATAGTGCAACTCGACGAGATAAACAGTATCTTCGTCATCAGATCAAAGGAAAGAGAACCTGGAAGTAATTCTAGAGTTTCCTATTGCGACTGATACGGAAGTCTCTACAATAAAATGTATGAACTTCAGTCGAACTTGCAGCTGAACCATGTAGGCAAGGCTCGTGCAAACCTCTCAGGTGCGCAAACGAGATATTGTTGTTATACAACATTATACCTACGATACACAAGGAAGCGTTGATGGGCCCTGACTCCGGAATTGGCTAAATGCCAATACAACCCGAGTTAGTTTCCATATAAGTGATTCAAGATTAAAACCTTGATACACCTTTCGGAAGACTTAGAGTCTAACGAATATTTATGGAACTTAAAACTGATACGGATGAAAATGTTTTATCCATAAAGCTCGACTTGTTGAAATAACAAGTACAAGAGTTGACTACAATGAGGTTGTTTTCATCGTAGCGATGCTTAAAGTCGATTCGGGTTGAATTAGCAATTAATACATATTTCAATCATGAGATATGAAACATGGATGACAATAGGATTTCTATCTGATGGAAATGAAACCAAGGACTTGCATGTGTTATAGTCCAAGGCATTTTGTCTATCCAGAGGATGCGAGTAAGGGTGCAAACTTCAGAGTTCCAGTGATGGACAGAAGAGAGAAAAATGGAATTTGAATCTTCGTGCTTTGATGAAATGGTCAAAGGGTCCTGACTTCATTAATGGGTAACGAAGATGATTGTAATTTCAAGAAAGTAAGTCGGAGCATAATAATATTTCCAAAAACCTTGTGTGCTTGACACATTGTTAATTGGAAATAAATTTCTTGACACGAATTAGGACTTCATTTGAAATTGTTTTTTGATGAAGTGCTTAGGCTAAATAGCCTCAATATTAGGCATGATGATCTATGGAGATAGATTTACCTAATATGGCTAAGCAATGAATACATATTGACAAGGTGCTAAAACCTATTTAGCATTTAAAACGCCAAGGAGTGATTCTTGACTAAGTCACATGGAAAGAGTTTTTACAAGACTCGGTGTCCCAAAACACTGAGGAGTAAAAAACATGATGGAGATTCCACACACCTTCGTGTTCTGGATTAATCATGTATTCCATGGTATGTAAAAACAACCAGATATGTCCGATACTCCCAAGGTGTTGCGAGTATGGATACTAAAGTGATCAAAGTAATGATCATGGGACAAAAGTGAAAGATGTCATTGAGTACTAGAGTAAGTACTGATGATATGTTTTCTCGCAAGCGGAGATCATGAAGAGTTCATTGTAAAATGTTACATCGGTACAATCTTCATCTTTTCTCCATGCGATTTTCGATTTTAAGTTAAGGGTTTTGTGTGATACACAATATGGTGGCACGGTAGTTGGAAATTGTTCCCAACAGGATACTGTGGCGAATTCTATAACAAATGACTAAGTATGTTGACGCTTTAGAAGCGACAAACAAGATGTTGAGTCATATAGTTCATTCATGAACTTAGTATGGTTCCAAGATGGCTTTTGACAATGGGACACTACTGCAGGTAGTTTCTCCATAACTCAGTCTGTGGAATCCAGGTTTGACCTGTGATTCACATACATAAAAGCCAAGTCCGCACAAAATATGAATTTTGTGAAAGCGTGAAAACGCGAGGATATGCAGAGATAGACACGGAACTGAAGTTGTCAGATCCGATGGAAATCAGGCTATACCACATGCGAAGCAATTTTTACACCGGTATGCCATAGGTGTAAAGTGCATTAGCATTAACTAGATTACTAACTCTAGTGCAAGTGGGAGTCTGTAGGAGATATGCCCTAGAGGCAATAATAAATGCTATTACTTATCTCCATGTTCATAATTATGTTTATGTTCCATGCTATAACTGCTATGGTTCTCGAGTCTGCAATAACACGAGGCTTGGAGGAAGACTCATATGCACGTGTGGAATAATAAACGATAAGAAGTATTCCTAGTCTGGCCTCTAAGACTAGCTCAAGTGTTGCATGATGATTCTGTTTTCCTGGTCATGGGCATGTCTATGCCAACAACTTTGAGGGCACAATGTTAAGAGAACATTTGTGTTGAATCGACCCGGATTGATGTTATGCTATGAGATTCGTTCATCACAAGTTAATGGTACATAACACAGAGATGGTTAACGTTTGCATAATTCCTTAGACCATGAGAGTATCGAGTTTCTTCATACTTGCTTCATGAACTTTGGGGTTTGTTAAACATCATCCGCAAATGGGTGGCTATTACGGTGGCTTATGGGTTCATGGAAAAGTGTGTCAAGTAACTTGATAGCTCAAGATTGGGATTTGCTCCTCCGATGATGGATAGATATTCTCGGGCCCTCCCGGTGTTATGGTATCCATCATCGTCTGGCCAGACACAATGTGATTTGATCATAGGGATGCCACAACACGGAAACGAGAAAAGAGAACAAAACCGGTAACAAGGTAACTAGCATAGTGGAAAAGTCGTTGATCCATGGGGATGCAAGTAAATCTCACCTCGGGGATTTGTAACATATCACGAAGCAACAGGAATAGCACATGACAACTGGAGGTTCACTCGAATATTCATTCGTGTGGGTATAGGGGTCAATATGGGTGTCCACGGCTCCCATGTTGATCATTGATCGGAAGGGGTTCCAGTTCATGTCTATACTTCACCGAACCTATAGGGTCACACGCTTAAGGGTCATCTATATGCTGAATACTAGACAGGGAGTCTGAGAGAAAGTCACCAGAAAAGTTTCGGAGACAACGAAAGAGTTTCGGAGAAAGAACACCGAAAGAGTTTCGGTAAAACCAAAAAGTTATTTCGAAATATATTATTAGGTAAAAATGGTTTCAGCACTCGCCTGGAAATTCTTAGAGGGCCCCAGAATTGGTCTGGGAACTTTTGGGAATTTTCGGAGAGAAAAACCGAAAATGTTCCGGAGCTGCCGTAACCGCCGTTGTTGCTTTTCGCTGATAAAAATCACCACACCTAAAATGTTTCGGATCATGCCCAGAATAATTTTAGAGGGTGCCGGAAATGTTCTGGGACCTTTCGGAATTTTTCAGAAAAATGTTTCGCGGAAAACATCTTGTCTCAGCACGAGGGGACAAGATCCCACGAATTGGGGGTTACATGTTTGGTGGCTTTTTGTCTAGGGAGCACCCATGTTTCTAGGAGACATGTTGGTGGCTTGTTGACCCCCCCCCATGGGAGGGGGCAAGGTTATAGATGGCCAAGGGGGTGCCTCCATGGTGTCCCCTTGGTGCCCCACTTGAGTTACCATTTCACCCTTCATGTGGGACATGTAGCATGGGTGTTTTGGTATTTCCTCCACCACCCCACCCCTTGCCTTGGCCTATAAAAGGAGGAGAATGGGATGCCATTCTACTCATCCCTTCTCACATACAAGTGCCATGCAATGATCTCGCTTCTCTCTCCCTCCCCGCGAAATAGTTTTGTAGAGCTGAAAGGCTGTCTGGGTTCCGGCAGGAACTAGTTCTGGATGACGAAGCCCTGCCGGATAGATGACACCGTATGTGTGCAACTCTGTAGAGAGATTGTAGTTTTAGTCTTAGTTCGTGAGTGCCTCCCAAAGGGCTGTCCGTGTAACCGTCCGAGTTTCAAAGGTCCTCCTGAAGGGCTGTCCGAGTGACCGTTCGAGTTTCGAAGGCCCTCCCGAAGGGCTGTCCGTGACACCGTCCGGGGGGCTGTTCGACCGCCTCCCGAAGGGCTGTCTGAGGAGCAGATGAGGGTATACATCCTCGCGGTTGGGAGGTTGTAAATCCTGGCTGCGGGGATCTGCACCGCCGATCGTCATCGACTCTACTTCCTGCTGCGCTACGAGTCAGTAACGAAAAAGATCAAACCATGTATGCAGTCTGCATAGTGGTCCTAGGCTGGTTCGTAGGTCGGAAAAATTTTGTTTTCTACTGCGTTACCCTACACATGCTACCTAAGCCCGTATTTCGGCTGCACCCTTCAGCCAATGTTAATTGTGTATGTTTTCCTCAAACATACATCATTATATCATTTGGTCTGACAAATGTTATCTCCTGGTTCATATAATTGAGGAAATCCATCTTGTTGGAAATCTCAATGGCTTAGCGCTGAGTCCATCAGCCACCTCCTTATCCTCTCCTTGGTTTAATGATGAACTCTTGTTTCGGAACTCGCTTCCATAGTTCGTTTCCCAAGAATCTACAATGTCATCTCGTCAATTTGTGTCGCACCCTTTTCTCCTTAGGCATCCTGAGTCTAAGGTATCCTGACACCAATCAGATCTGAATCTTGATCAGATATGATGGTTGGAACATATGTCCAAAAGTTATAAACATTGGTCTTTATATGACCCGATAAGGTGATCTTATGCCTAGCACACCTAGCCGGAGGACCTATTGTCATAGTTCCCTTTTTAGCAAAGTTATTCATTCTTCCATGAGGAAATTATAAGACTTATTCTACAAGTTGTTCCTGATGGATCCTTCGTGTATCCAGAGTCTGACCTTTGGTTGCAGACCTTGTCAATTCTATCTCTAAGCATGTCACTGGTACTCCGTTTTTCAATAAGAACATTTGAAGCACAATGCTAATTTTTCTTTATCAATTATCCAAACACCGTTGTATGGGTAATGCCATGAAATTTCTCTCCCCTTTTCGAAAGGGTTTTCTATGTTATAACTCGTCATGGATATTATGCTCTGCTTGTCCTAGGGAAGGATATACCCCTGAAATATGTGTTTAAACATATTTTCCTTTCCATTGTTCTGTTTAATCTGAAGATCACCTTTTTCCTTTCCATTGTTTTGTTTAACCTTTCTGGTGTTCTATATGATCTAAGCAGTACTATTCTTCTACTTATGTAAACACCTAGGTGTACAATCGGTCGGTAAGACCCTGTTGCTATTGTTGATAACATTCTGGTAACCACCGATGGATGAGAACTTTGCCTATTGGTCCACCTCGTTCAACGAGAAGGAAAATGGTTCTCTTCGTCCCTCGCCCTTGGTACCGACATTGTTGCTGACATAACTGACATGCTATCCTCTGACATGCCTTGTTATCATGACTGTGCAAAATATCACCGCCCTTTTTTACTTTTAACCCACATGGTGGGCCCATAACCCACAGTTCCACAGGATCGAAACCCGACTCTCCTGTACACCCATGTTGCCAAAGTTATGCCTCGTGCTTGATTTCATTTGTAATTCATGGGTCATCTTCCTAACAATCTATTTTGGTATCAGACGCAATACTTTTTCTCGTTGCTCTGGACCCCCTTTCACACTTTGTTCAGGCATCGAATGATTGCCTACCCGCTCGAAACTTCTCAAGGTACCTTCTTACCTTGCTCTCGGTAATTTCTTAAGTTTCACTTCAAGAGTTACTTTCCGCCACCTTCCCTGATGATAACTACCCGATAAGCAACATTGTAATGCTTAGTTCTTCTGAAGATACCCCTTATCCTTTTCGTAAGTACGAGGGAACTTCCGAAGAAGGATGACTACTTCATCATGATGGGCTGAAACAGAGGAATGAAGGCGTCAATGTAATGGATCGACCTCTTCAAGAAGAGCAACCAAGATTGAGAAGATTCGCTAGAATTTCGTAACCAAATCCTTTTCCCCTCACCCTACCTCTTAAATCTCGGGACGAGATTTCTTGTAGTGGAGGAGAATTGTGACGCCCGGATAATTAGGCTACAGTAAATCTCTGCTAAATATGCCACGTCACCACCATCACTGTTTAATCTCGTGTCGGGTCGAAACTTTTCAAATTCAAAATTTAAATAATGTCAAACAACAAAAGTTTTCAAACGTTAAAACAAAATTGTTCGGTTAGTGTCAAATATTGCGTAGGTAATTATTGTGTAGAAAATGTTTTTTTAAAAGCCTGAACATTTTAAAATGATTTAAAATAGAAAAGAAAATAAATAAAAGAAAGAAATAAAAATAGAAAAAAGAGAAACCCCTTGGCCAACTGGGTCGTTCGGCCCAGCTGGCCGCCGAACCAACCAACCCAACTTGGCCTTGGCACAGCCGGCCGGCCCATTCACCCCCACTCCCTCTCCATAACCCCCACTCCACCCGGTCAACCCCACCGACACCCCCACTCCCCCCCCACGTCGTTCGCCCCCCGATCCAGATCGGATCGGGGCTCGCCGCGCTCGGTGCCGCCCCGCGCCAGGACGTCGCCGCCCGAGACCCACCT
>NC_041392.1:583621271-583653599 GCF_002162155.2 Triticum dicoccoides | reverse complement strand
CGCCCCTGGCCCTCCTCTCCCCCGCGTGCGCCCCCTCCTCCCCTGCTTGTTGCTCCCCTACCGCCGAGCGGCCTGCGCCATCTCCTCCAGCTGGCCGTGCTGGGCTGCGTCCATCTCCGCCGGTGGCGGCCGCTGGCCGTGCCCGGGGCCAGCACCCGGGCTCGTCCCGGCGGGCGCTCGTGGCCGCGCCCGCGTGCCCGCACGCCCGTTAGCCCCGCTGGGCCTTGACAATGGGGCCCACCCCCCAGATCATTTAATTAAAAAAGAATTTAAAATAGAAATAAAAATAATTAATTAATTAAAGAATTAATTAACTTAATTAAACTAATCAATTAACTAAACTAATTAAACTTGTTTAGTTTAGTCTTAGTCAATGGCAGTGGCACCCACACGTCAGTTTGACCGGTCAACGGTCACAGTTGACTGCTGACATCATGCTGATGTTAGCAAACACTATTCTGGATAATGTTGAATTAAAATAATTAAATAAATGCTAAAAATGATTTAAATCTTTTAAAATCAATATAAAATAAACCGTAGCTCGGATGGAAAAACTTTGTACATGAAAGTTGCTCAGAACGACGAGATGAATCCGGATACGCAGCCCGTTCGTCCGCCACGCATCCCTAGCATAGCAAACACGTAACATTCCCCCTCCGATTCATCTGTCCGAAAACGTAAAACACCGGGAATACTTTCCCGGATGTTTTCCCCTTTGTCGATATCATCTCCTACTGTGTTAGGGCACACCTAGCACCGCTCATTGTCATGTCATGCATCGTTATGCATCTGTTTGGATTGTATTCATTGTTTCTTCCCCCTCTTCTCTCCAGTACACTATGAGACTGACACTGCTGCTGGTGCCCCGATCGACTACGCTGTTGACGACCCCTACTTGCCAGAGCAACCAGGCAAGCCCCCCCTGATCACCAGATATCGTTTATTATTCTCTCTACTGCTTGCATTAGAGTAGTTTAGCAGGATACTGCTTTCCGTTAATCCTATTCTGATGCATAGCCTGTCATTGTTGCTATAGTTGTTGATACCTTACCTGCAAATCCTAAATGCTTAGTATAGGATGCTAGTTTATCATCAGTGGCCCTACATTCTTGTCAGTCTGCCATGCTATACTATCGGGCCATGATCACATCGGGTGTTGATCACGGGTATATACTATACATATTACACATGATACATGTTGTGACTAAAGTCGGGTTGGCTCGTTGAGTACCCGCTGTTGATTCATGAATTGGGGGCTGAAAGGACATACTTTCTTGACGGCCCTCTGAGTGGATCTTTGTGGCGGAGCGACAGGGTAGGTTGAGACCACCTAGGAGAGAGGTGGGCCTGGCCCTGGTCGGCGTTCGTGGTTATTTCAAAAATAACACGCTTAACGAGATCTTGATATTTGATATGAGTCTGGCCACTGGACTATACGCACTAACCAACTACGCGGGAACAGTTATGGGCACTCGACGTCATGGTATCAGCCGAAGCCTTCGTGACATCAGCGACTAAGTGGCGCACGCCGGATTGGATCGTAAGCCTGCTCTTGTATTAAGGGGGCTAGGTCTGCTTCCGGCCGCCCTCGCAACGTGCAGGTGTGGAATGGGCGATGGGCCCAGACCCCTGCGTCATAGGATTTAGACCGGTGTGCTGACCTCTCTGTTGTGCCTAGGTAGGGCTGCGACGTGTTGATCTTTCGAGGCCGGGCATGACCTAGGAAAGTGTGTCCGGCCAAAGGGGATCGAGCATGTTGGGAAATGTGGTGCACCCCTGTAGGGAAGTTGATCTATTCGAATAGCCATGTCCCTCGATAAAAGGACGACCCGGAGTTGTACCTTGACCTTATGACAACTAGAACCGGATACTTAATAAAAACACACCCTTCCAAGTGCCAGATACAACCGGTGACCGCTCTCTCACAGGGCGACGAGGGGAGGATCACCGGGTAGGGTTATGCGATGCGAGGTTACTTGGTGAACTTACCATCTACTTTCTTCTACATGCTGCAAGATGGAGGCGGCCAGAAGCGTAGTCTTCGATAGGACTAGCTATCCCCCTCTTATTCCGGCATTCTGCAGTTCAGTCCACATATACTACCCCCTTTCATTGATACCAATGCATATGTAGTGTAGTTCCTTGCTTGCAAGTACTTTGGATGAGTACTCATGGTTTCTTTGCTCCCCCTTTTCCCCCTTTCTATACCCGATTGTTGTGACCAGACATTGGAGTCCAGGAGCCAGACACCACTATCGATGATGACTGCTACTACTCGCGAGGTTCCTACTACTACGTGCAGACCGCTGACGACGACCAGGAGTAGTTTAGGAGGATCCCAGGTAGGAGGCCTGCGCCTCTTTCGATCTGTGTCCCAGTTTGTGCTAGCCTTCTTAAGGCAAACTTGTTTAACTTATGTCTGTACTCAGATAATGTTGCTTCCGCTAACTCGTCTATGATCAACCTTTTGTATTCGAGCCCTCGAGGCCCTGGCTTGTAATATGATGCTTGTATGACTTATTTTATTTGTAGAGTTGTTTTGTGATATCTTCCCGTGAGTCCCTGATCTTGATCGTACATGTTTGAGTGTATGATTGAATCGGGGGCGTCACAAGTTGGTATCAAAGCCGATTGGCTGTAGGAATCCCCCTTCCACACTCCTTGGCCGAAGTCAAGTCTAGAAATTACAAAAAATTTACTAACATGCATGTGTGTCTTACGGGCCCACGTCGCCATTTGGATGGTATTAGGATCTTTTACTCCTCGATCCTTACTCTAGGACTCTGATCTCTCTTCTATTCGGGTTAAATGATTTTACTAAATCTAACTCTAGGTTCTCGTAACTACTTCTCCCGGAGAGCCCCTTATCACAGATGATCGCCTACTGCACCAGAAGATTTTGAAAATACTCTTCGATCATTCCCGAGACCCTTGTGCCCTCTGCTTTTCAATTCCCTACTATCGATATATCCATATGGATAACGACATACACTTGTTGTTCATACAATTACTCTGAGTTTCTCTTGTTGTTACATGATGCATCGAATTGCTCTCTGACTTTTAAGAATCCCTTGTACCACTGCCTTGTAGTTCCTTGCCATAGAAATACCCCTACGGATAATTCCTCGCACTTATCGAGTATCCACTCATTCCCAGTTGTTCTTGTGTTCTGCAAAAGACTTCGAAATACTATTTGATCTTTCGAAAATCCTCAAGAGCCTGTTGTTCTTGGAATTCTTGCATACTTGCATTCCGGTTAATTCCACTGGTCTAGCAATTTACTTAAAAAACATTTGTGATTGTCATTCTGATCCTTTTGATTCAACATGTGTGTGAATGCACACAATCATCAGTTGTTCCCTGGAATTTATACTTCTGATTCAGACGTCATTCCGGACATGAGCTGGATCTCGACCACTCAAATTGCCATTGATTGTACCCCTAAGGCTATTCAACTTATCCATCCCTACTCAGAGCATTGCTTCTGATCCCTTGTCTTGGAATTCATAATTCCTTTGCATTTGAGCTTTGAGTTAGTCAGTTATTTCTATAATCTGATGCACATGCATTCCCTCTTCCTTTGATAGAGTACCGATACTCACATCAGCTCCATTGTAGACCACCAGACCTCTTGTTGGATTATTATCCGACAGTCTCCTTCATATTCAAGTAACCTTGTGAGCCTTTCCACGGATATATAAAGCCTTTGGTAAATTGTATCCTCTGCTTTCTCAACTACGCTCTGTTTTCGAGCTGGTGGTATTTACTATTGAAGCTTGTGGTATATGTTTCCACGATACCCTGATGGGTTGAACCTATGCCTTCCTTATTATGTGCGAACTCGAAAGTTTTCACGAGTCATACTCTTCTGGTGTTTGCCAAAATAATATTTCAACACTACAACTTCATCGAAAGCGAGAAGTGAATGAAAGGTTGTGCATTGGAGAAGTGGGAGTCGACCTTGAACTTTGTGTTCATGCCCATGGACACGATGTAGATCCTATCATGGAAGCTTCTTGTGATAATAACTATTGCCTTGATGAAATATCATCTGGATCTGTGAATTGATCCTTTGCAATCATGGTTCCGACCGTATTTTCTCTTTGATTCCATTTCTCGGGAAAGTTAAAGTACTTGTCTTCTGTAGATCAATACCTCTCCGGAACCTCTATTATGATCTACCTTCGAGTATTACCCCGTGGTATCTCGATAATATCATAGAACCATATTACTTCTTATGAGTTCTTCAAGGATTAATTCTCACCGATTCCAATTATCCTCCGGGCTGTTAGTTGATAGACACTCAAGGACACCGATAAGTGAGTCAATTCCGCACTTCGATTCAATAACTCTAAGCAACCTTCATTGCTTATGAGTTTATTAATCCTTCAGGTCATTCCTAGCCTTATCGGCTATATCATTATCGTGGTAAAATTTAGCTGTGCCACCCGGTCCTTATTCTCAGAGCACAGATTCAAGGTTTCAACGGCGATGCCTACGGCTTCGGGGCAATGGTCCTTAAGGGCATGCACACGATGACTTCCCCGCTGTCATCAACAAGGCCATACCTGTTCCGATCTGGGAGCGATTGAGGGAGTCCTGGATTATGGGGTCCTCGGACGTTCGGCCTATGTGAGGTGGGCCGGACTGATGGGCCACGAAGATACAAGACAGAAGACTTCCACTGTAAACCAACTCTGTACAACCCTAGGCCCCTCCGGTGTATATACAAATCGGAGGGTTTAGTCCATAGAGGCGATCACAATCATATAGGCTAGACATCTAGGGTTTAGCCATTATGATCTCGTGGTAGATCAACACTTGTAATCCTTATATTCATCAAGATCAATCAAGCAGTAAGTAGGGTATTACCTCCATCAAGAGGGCCTGAACCTGGGTAAACATTGTGTCCCCCGTCTCCTGTTACCATCGACCTTAGACGCATTGTTCAGGACCCCCTACCCGAGATCGGACATGGAGATCGGTGCTTTCATTAAGAGTTCTGATGTGATGTCGAAGATAGGATTGATGGCTCACCTTGTTATCAAGGATAGTATCACCTCCGGAGGAGCCCTATCCTCAAGCCAAACCCTCCGGCTGGGCGGCTTTACCATGACCGCCCGTTCGGCCGTTAAGCCGACGATGACTTCTCAGGTCATCGAGAATCGCCTCCGTGTTGACTCCGAATACTCCAGATGGATGGATCCGGCGGAGTGGTCATCTTTAAATGAACTCATGGATCACATCGCCTCCATGGGGGTCGCTACAGACTATGATCAGATTGGGCTTAAACCCGATCAAAGAGGAATCAAATCTTTGTCGATCACCCATCAGATAGCGGTCGTAGAGGAGCAAAACAACAATTCTTCCCCTATGTTGAAGACAAACTATGTTCGAATTTCCGAGTCCGAAGAGCCGGATACCCGTCTGCGGAACGACACACCCAGTCCTCCGAACCTGGAATCGGGCATTGGGCCTGGAAAATCGTTTGACATCCCGGAGCCCGAACTAACAAGCTCGGAAGTTTTTCAAGCACCGGACTCCAAATTGGGCCAGGGTTCGGATTTAAAGCCACCAACCCACCACAAGCAATATTCGCCAAGCAATTCCGGCCCGCCGGATATATGCAACCTCATGTACATACGACAGCTGAAGGAAATATGCCCTAGAGGCAATAATAAAGTTGTTATTTATTTTTCCTTATATCATGATAAATGTTTATTATTCATGCTAGAATTATATTAACCAAAAACTTAGTACATGTGTGAATACATAGACAAACAAAGTGTCACTAGTTTGCCTCTACTTGACTAGCTCGTTGAATCAATGATGGTTATGTTTCCTAACCATAGACATGAGTTGTCATTTGATTAACTGGACCACATCATTAGAGCATGATGTGATTGACTTGACCCATCCATTAGCTTAGCACGATGATCGTTTAGTTTGTTGCTATTGCTTTCTCCATAACTATACATGTTCCTATGACTATGAGATCATGCAACTCCCGAATACCGGAGGAACACTTTGTGTGCTATCAAACATCACAACGTAACTGGGTGATTATAAAGGTGCTCTACAGGTTTCTCCGATGGTGTTTGTTGAGTTGGCATGGATCGAGATTAGGATTTTTCACTCCGATTGTCGGAGAGGTATCTCTGGGCCCTCTCAGTAATGCACATCACTATAAGCCTTGCAAGCAATGTGACTAATGAGTTAGTTATGGGATGTTGCATTACGGAACGAGTAAAGAGACTTGCCGGTAACGAGATTGAACTAGGTATTGAGATACCGACGATCGAATCTTGGGCAAGTAACATACCTATGACAAAGGGAACAAAGTATACCATTATGCAGTTGGATCGATAAATATCTTCATAGAATATGTAGGAACCAATATGAGCATCCAGGTCCCGCTATTGGTTATTGACCGAAGATGAGTCTCGGTCATGTCTACATAGTTCTCGAACCCATAGGGTCTGCACGCTTAACGTTCGGTGACGATCGGTATTACGAGTTTATGTGTTTTGATGTACTGAAGGTAGTTCGGAGTCCCGGATTTGATCACGGACATGACGAGGAGTCCAAAATGGTCGAGGCATAAAGATCGATATATTGGAATCCTATATTTGGACATCGGAATGGTTCCGAGTGGTTCGGGCATTTTTTCGGAGTATCGGGAGGTTACCGGAACCCCCGGGGAGTATATGGGCCTTATTGGGCTCTAGCGTAATAGAGGAGAGGGAAGGGAAAAGAGGGAGGCGCGCCCCCCAAGCCCAATCCGAATTGGGAGGGGGCCGACCCTCGTTTCCTTCCTCCCTCTCTCATGCTTCCTTCTTCTCCTACTCCTACTTGGAAGGGCTCCTACTTCTACTAGTAAAGGGGGGATCCTACTCCCGGAGGGAGTAGGACTCCCCTAGGGCGCGCTATAGAGAGGGCCGACCCACCCCCTCCTCCACTCCTTTATATACGGGGGAGGGGCACCCCACGGACACACAAATTGATCATTGATCTTTAGCCGTGTGCGGTGCCCCCTCCACCATAATCCACCTCAGTTATATCATAGCGGTGCTTAGGTGAAGCCCTGTTCCGGTAGCAACATCATCACCGTCATCATACCGTCATGCTGACGAAACTCTCCCACAAAGCTCTACTGGATCGTCAGTTCACGGGATGTCACCGAGCTGAACGTGTGCAGATCACGGAGGTGCCGTGTCTTCGTTACTAGATCGGTCGATCGTGAGGACGTACGACTACATTAACCACGTTGTCATAACGCTTCCGCTTATGGTCTACAAGGGTATGCAGACGATACTCTCCCCTCTCGTTGCTATGCATCACCATGATCTTGCGTGTGTGTAGGATTTTTTTTTTGAAATTACTGCGTCCCCCAACAGTGGCATCCAAGCCAGGTTTATGCGTAGATGTTATATGCATGAGTAGAACACAAAGGAGTTGTGGGCGTGGGTATATACATATTGCTTGCCGTCACTAGTTGATTCTTGATTCAGCGGCATTGTTGGATGAAGCGGCCTAGACCGACATTACACGTACGCTTACGCGAGACTGGTTCTACCGATGTGGTTCGCACACAGGTGGCTAGTGGGTGTTTGTTTCTCTAGCTTTAGTTGAATCAGATTCAATGAATAGAGTTCTTTTTGAAGATCAAAAAGCAATCACTATACCGCGTTCTGGTTTTTGATGCGTAGGTAAGAACGGTTCTTGCTCAGCCCGTAGCACCCACGTAAAACTTGCAACAACAAAGTAGAGGACGTCTAACTTGTTTTTGCAGGGCATGCTGTGATGTGATATGGTCATGACATGATGCTAAATTTTATTGTATGAGATGATCATGTTTTGTAACACAGTTATCGGCAACTGGCAGGAGCCATATGGTGGTCGCTTTATTGTATGAAATGCAATCGCCATGTAATTGCTTTACTTTATCACTAAGCGGTAGCGATAGTCGTAGAAGCAATAGTTGGCGAGACGACAACGATGCTTCGATGGAGATCAAGGTGTCAAGCCGGTGACGATGGTGATCATGACGGTGCATTGGAGATGGAGATCAAAGGCACAAGATGATGATGGCCATATCATATCACTTATATTGATTGCATGTGATGTTTATCCTTTATGCATCTTATTTTGCTTAGTTCGGCGGTAGCATTATAAGATGATCTCTCACTAAATTTCAAGGTATAAGTGTTCTCCCTGAGTATGCACCGTTTCTACAGTTCCTCGTGCCGAGATACCACGTGATGATCGGGTGTGATAAGCTCTACGTTCACATACAATGGGTGCAAGCCACTTTTTCTCACGCAGAATACTCAGGTTAAACTTGACGAGCCTAGCATATGCAGATATGGCCTCGGAACACTGAGACCGAAAGTTCGAGCGTGAATCATATAGTAGATATGATCAACATAGTGATGTTCGCCTTTGAAAACTACTCCATCTAACGTGATGATCGGGCATGGTTTAGTTGATATGGATCACGTGATCACTTAGATGATTAGAGAGATATCTGTCTAAGTGGGAGTTCTTAAGTCATTTGATTAATTGAACTTTAATTTATCATGAACTTAGTACCTGATAGTATTTTGCATGTCAGTGTTGTTGTAGATAGATGGCCTGTGTTGTTGTTCCGTTGAATTTTAATGCGTTCCTAGAGAAAGCTAAGTTGAAAGATGATGGTAGCAACTACACAGACTGGGTCCATAACTTGAGGATTATCCTCATTGCTGCACAGAAGAATTATGTCCTGGAAGCACCGCTTGGTGACAAAACCGCTGCAGGAGCAACGCCAGATGTTATGAACACCTGGCAGAGCAAAGCTGATGACTACTCGATAGTTCGGTGTGCCATGCTTTATGGCTTAGAACCGGGACTTCAACGATGTTTTGAACATCATGGAGCATATGAGATGTTCCAGGAGTTGAAGTTAATATTTCAAGCAAATGCCCGGATTGAGAGATATGAAGTCTCCAATAATTTCTACAACTGCAAGATGGAGGAGAATAGTTCTGTCAGTGAACATATACTCACAATGTCTGGGTACCACAACCACTTGACTCAATCGGGAGTTAATCTTCCTAATGATAGTGTCATTGACAGAGTTCTTCAATCACTGCCACCAAGCTACAAGAGCTTCGTGATGAACTATAATATGCAAGGGATGGATAAGACGATTCCCGAGCTCTTCGCAATGCTAAAAGCTGCGGAGGTAGAAATCAAGAAGGAGCATCAAGTTTTGATGGTCAATAAGGCCACCAGTTTCAAGAAAAAGGGTAAAGGGAAGAAGGGTAACTTCAAGAAGAATAGCAAGCCAGATGCTGCTCAAGTGAAGAAACCCAAGTCTGGACCTAAGCCTGAGACTGAGTGCTTCTACTGCAAAGGAACTGGTCATTGGAAGCAGAACTGCCCCAAGTATTTGGCAGAGAAGAAGGATGGCAAAGTGAAAGGTATATTTGATATACATGTTATTGATGTGTACCTTACTAATGCTCGCAGTAGTGCCTGGGTATTTGATACTGGTTCAGTTGCTAACAATTGCAACTCAAAACAGGGGCTACGGATTAAGCGAAGATTGGCTAAGGACGAGGTGACGATGCGCGTGGGAAATGGTTCCAAAGTCGATGTGATCGCCGTCGGCACGCTACCTCTAGATCTACCTTCGGGATTAGTTTTAGACTTGAATAATTGTTATTTGGTGCCAGCGTTGAGCATGAACATTATATCTGGATCTTGTTTGATGCGAGACGGTTATTCATTTAAATCAGAGAATAATGGTTCTATTTATATGAATAATATCTTTTATGGTCATGCACCCTTGATGAGTGGTCTATTTTTACTAAATCTTGATATTAGTGATACACATGTTCATAGTATTGAAACCAAAAGATGCAGAGTTGATAATGATAGTGCAACTTATTTTTGGCACTGCCGTTTAGGTCATATTGGTGTAAAGCGCATGAAGAAACTCCATTCTGATGGACTTCTGGAATCACTTGATTATGAATCACTTGGTACTTGCGAACCGTGCCTCAAGGGCAAGATGACTAAAACTCCGTTCACAATGGAGCGAGCAACAGAGTTATTGGAAATCATACATACTGATGTATGTGCTCCAATAAACATTGAAGCTCGCGGCGGATATCGTTATTTTCTCACCTTCACGGATGATTTGAGTAGATATGGGTATATCTACTTAATGAAACATAAGTCTCAAACATTTGAAAAGTTCAAAGAATTTCAGAGTGAAGTGGAATATCATCGTAACAAGAAAATCAAGTTTCTACGATCTGATCGTGGAGGCGAATATTTGAGTTATGAGTTTGGACTTCATTTGAAACAATGCGGAATAGTTTCGCAACTCACGCTACGTGGAACACCACAGCGTAATGGTGTGTCTGAACGTCGTAATCGTACTTTACAAGATATGGTGCTATCTATGATGTCTCTCACTGATTTAACGCTATCGTTTTGGGGTTACGCTTTAGAGACAGCTGCATTCATGTTAAATAGGGCACCATCTAAATCCGTTGAGACGACACCTTATGAACTGTGATTTGGCAAGAAACCCAAGTTGTCGTTTCTTAAAGTTTGGGGCTGCGATGCTTATGTGAAAAAGCTTCAACCTGATAAGCTCGAACCCAAATCGGAGAAATGTGTCTTCATAGGATACCCAAAGGAAACTATTGGGTACACCTTCTATCACAGATCCGAAGGCAAGATATTCATTCCTAAGAATGGATCCTTTCTAGAGAAGGAGTTTCTCTCAAAAGAAGTGAGTGGGAGGAAAGTAGAACTTGACGAGGTAATTGTACCTTCTCCCTTATTGGAATGTAGTTCATCATAGAAATCTGCTCCAGTGATTCCTACACCAGTAACTGAGGAAGCTAATGATGATGATCATGAAACTTCTGATCAAGTTACTACCGAACCTCGTAGGTCAACCAGAGTAAGATCCGCACCAGAGTGGTACAGTAATCCTGTTCTGAAAGTCATGTTACTTGACCATGACGAACCTACGAACTATGAGGAAGCGACGATGAGACCAGATTCTGCAAAATGGCTTGAGGCTATGAAATCTGAGCTGGGATCCATGTATGAGAACAAAGTGTGGACTTCTGTTGACTTGCCCGATGATCGGCAGGCCATAGAGAATAAATGGATCTTCAAGAAGAAGACTGACGCTGAAGGTAATGTTACTGTCTACAAAGCTTGACTTGTTGCAAAAGGTTTCCGACAAGTTCATGGAGTTGACTATGATGAGACCTTCTCACTCGTAGCGATGCTTAAGTCCATCTGAATCATGTTAGGAATTGCCGCATGTTATGATTATGAAATTTGGCAAATGGATGTCAAAACTGCATTCCTTAATGGATAACTTAAAGAAGAGTTGCATATGATGCAACCAGAAGGTTTTGTCGATCCAAAAGGTGCTAACAAAGTGTGCTAGCTCCAGCGATCCATTTATGGACTGGTGCAAGCCTCCGGAGTTGGAATATACGCTTTGATAGTGTAATCAAAGCATATGGTTTTATACAGACTTTTGGAGAAGCTTGTATTTACAAGAAAATGAGTGGGATCTCCGTAGCATTTCTGATCTTATATGTAGATGACATATTGTTGATCGGAAATGATACTGAATTTCTGAATAGCATAAAAGGATACTTGAATAAGAATTTTTCAATGAAAGACCTCGGTGAAGCTGCTTATATATTGGGCATCAAGATCTATAGAGATAGATCAAGACGCTTAATTGGACTTTCACAAAGCACATACCTTGATAAAGTTTTGAAGAAGTTCAAAATGGACCAAGCAAAGAAAGGGTTCTTGCATGTATTACAAGGTGTGAAGTTGAGTCAGACTCAATGCCCGACCACTGTAGAACATAGAGAGAAAATGAAAGGTCTTCCCTATGCTTCAGCCATAGGCTCTATCATGTATGCAATGCCGTGTACCAGACCTGATGTGTGCCTGGCTATAAGTTTAGCAGGGAGGTGCCAAAGTAATCCAGGAGTGGATCACTAGACAGCGGTCAAGAACATCCTGAAATACCTGAAAATGACTAAGGATATGTTTCTTGTATATGGAGGTGACAAAGAGCTCGTCGTAAACGGTTACGTCGATGCAAGCTTTGACACTGATCCAGATGACTCTAAGTCACAAACCGGATACGTGTTTTTATTAAATGGTGGAGCTGTCAGTTGGTGCAGTTCCAAGCAGAGCATCATGGCGGGATCTACGTGTGAAGCGGAATACATAGCTACTTCGGAAGCAGCAAATGAAGGAGTCTGGATGAAGGAGTTCATATCCGATCTAGGTGTCATACCTAGTGCATCGGATCCAATGAAAATCTTTTGTGACAATACTAGTGCAATTGCCTTGGCAAAGGAATACATATTCCACAAGAGAACCAAGCACATCAAGAGACGCTTCAATTCCATCCGCGGTCAAGTCAAGGAGGGAGACATAGAGATTTGCAAGATACATACGGATCTGAATGTTGCACTGATACGTCTCCAATGTATCTATAATTTTTTATTGCTCCATGCTATATTATCTACTTTTTTGGGCAATATTGGGATTCATTTTCCACTTCTATATTATTTTTGGGACTAACCTATTAACCGGAGGCCCAGCCCAGATTTGTTGTTTTATGCCTATTTCAGTGTTTCAAAGAAAAGGAATATCAAACGGAGTCGAAACGGAACGAAATCAACTAGAGAAGTTATTTTTGGAACGAAAGCCACCGGATAGACTTGGACTCCACATCAGGAGATACGGGAGGTGCTCACGAGGGTGGGGGGCGCCCCTCCTAGGGCGCGCCCCTGCCTCGTGGGGCCCCCGTGGCTCCTCCGATGTACTTCCTGCACCCATATATATCGTCGTACCCTAAAACTTCCAGAACGGAGATTAGATCTGGAGTTCCGCCGCCGCAAGCCTCTGTAGCCACCAAAAGTCAATCGGGACCCTGTTCCGGCACCCTGCTGGAGGGGGGGGGGAACCTCACCGGTGGCCATCTTCATCATCCCGGTGCTCTCCATGACGAGGAGGGAGTAGTTCTCCCTCGGGGCTGAGGGTATGTACCAGTAGCTATGTGTTTGATCTCTCTCTCTCTCTCGTGTTCTTGATTTGGCACGATCTTGATGTATCGCGAGCTTTGCTATTATAGTTGGATCTTATGTTTCTCCTCCCCCTCTTCTCTCTTGTAATGATTTGAGTTTCCCCTTTGAAGTAATCTTATCGGATTGAGTCTTTAAAGATTTGAGAACACTTGATGTATGTCTTGCCGTGGATATCTGTGGTGATAATGGGATATCACGTGATTCACTTGATGTATGTTTTGGTGATCAACTTGCGGGTTCCACCCATGAACCTATGCATAGGGGTTGGCACACGTTTTCATCGTGATTCTCCGGTAGAACTTTGGGGCACTCTTTGAGGTCCTTTGTGTTGGTTGAATAGATGAATCTGAGATTGTGTGATGCAAATCGTATAATCATACCCACGGATACTTGAGGTGACATTGGAGTATATAGGTGACATTAGGGTTTTGGTTGATTTGTGTCTTAAGGTGTTATTCTAGTATGAACTCTAGGGTTGTTTGTGACACTTATAGGAATAGCCCAACAGATTGATTGGAAATAATAACTTTGAGGTGGTTTCGTACCCTACCATAATCTCTTCGTTCGTTCTCCGCTATTAGTGACTTTGGAGTGACTCTTTGTTGCATGTTGAGGGATAGTTATGTTATCCAATTATGTTATTATTGTTGAGAGGACTTGCACTAGTGAAAGTATGAACCCTAGGCCTTGTTTCCTAGCATTGCAATACCGTTTACGCTCACTTTTACCATTAGTTACCTTGCTGTTTTTATAATTTCAGATTACAAATACCTTTATCTACTATCCATATACCACTTGTATCACCATCTCTTCGCCGAACTAGTGCACCTATACAATTTACCATTGTATTGGGTGTGTTGGGGACACAAGAGACTCTTTGTTATTTGGCAGGGTTGCTTGAGAGAGACCATGTTCATCCTACGCCTCCTACGGATTGATAAACCTTAGGTCATCCACTTGAGGGAAATTTGCTACTGTCCTACAAACCTCTGCACTTGGAGGCCCAACAATGTCTACAAGAAGAAGGTTGTGTAGTAGACATCAAGCTCTTTTCTGGCGCCGTTGCCGGGGAGGTTAGCGGTTGAAGGTATATCTTTAGATCTTGCAATCGAGTCTTTTAGTTTCTTGTTTTATCACTAGTTTAGTTTATAAAAGAAAACTATAAAAAATGGAATTGAGTTTGTCTCATACGCTTCACCTTTTTAATATCTTTCGTGAGTATGATGGAAAGGATAATTGTGCTCAAGTGCTAGAAGAAGAGATCTATAAAATGTTTGGCACTAAATATTTGAATGATGAGCATGATTGCAATGTTGTTAGTATGAATTCCTTGAATATCCATGATGCTAATGATATGCAAAGCCACAAGCTTGGGGAAGCTATGTTTGATGAAGATGATATTTTTTGTCCCCCAAGTTTTGATGAGCAAATTTATTATGATGAAAGCATGCCTCCTATCTATGATGATTATTGTGATGACACGTATGCTTTAAAGAGTAATGGTAACAATGAAACTTGTCATCTTGATTTCAATTTTCAATCCCATGATAGTTATTTCGTTGAGTTTGCTCCCACTACTATTGATGAGAAGAATTTTGCTTATGTGGAGAGTAATAAAATTTCTATGCTAGTAGATCATGAAAATAATGCTTTAGGTGCTGGTTATATTGTTAAATTCATTCATTATGCTACTGAAAATTATTATGAGGGAGGAATATATGCTTTTAGGAGTTGCAATAATATCAAGTTTCCTCTCTATGTGCTTAAAGTTTCGAAGTTATGCTTGTTTTGCCCTCCTATGCTAGTTGATTATTGTTCCCACAAGTTGTTTGCTCACAAAATCCCTATGCATAGGAAGAGGGTTAGGCTTAAATGTGCTAGTCATATTCGTCATGATGCTCTCTTTATGTTACAATTCTTATCTTTTATGTGAGCATCATTGAAATCATCATGCCTAGCTAGGGGCGTTAAACGATAGCGCTTGTTGGGAGGCAACCCAATTTTATTTTTGTTTCTTGCTTTTTGTTCCTGTTTAGTAATAAATAATTCATCTAGCCTCTGTTTAGATGTGGTTTTATGCTTTTAATTAGTGTTTGTGCCAAGTAGAACCTTTGGGAAGACTTGGGGAAAGTCTTTGTGATCATGCTGTAAAAAACAGAAACTTTAGCGCTCACGAGGATTGCTGCCATTTTTTATTGGAGAGTGATATTTAGTTAATTCTTTTTGAAAATGATTAATAGATAAATTCCTCAGGTCCAGAAATTTATTTTAGAATTTTATGAGTTCCAGAAGTATACGTTTGATCCAGATTACTACAGACTGTTCTGTTTTTGACAGATTCTGTTTTTCGCGTGTTGTTTGCTTATTTTGATGAATCTATGGTTAGTAAAATAGTTTATAAACCATAGATAAGTTGGAATACAGTATTTTTAACACAAATATAAATAAGTAATGAGTTCATTACAGTACCTTGAAGTGGTGATTTATTTTCTTATACTAACGGAGCTTACGAGTTTTATACTATAAGTTTTGTGTTGTGAAGTTTTCAAGTTTTGGGTAAAGATTCGATGGACTATGGAATAAGGAGTGGCAAGAGACTAAGCTTGGGGATTCCCAAGGCACCCCAAGGTAATATCCAAGGACAACCAAGAGCCTAAGCTTGGGGATGCCCCGGAAGGCATCCCCTCTTTCGTCTTCGTTCATCGGTAACTTTACTTGGAGCTATATTTTTATTCACCACATGGTATGTGTTTTGCTTGGAGCGTCAATTTATTTTGTTATGACTTGCTTGCTGTTATTTAGAACAATGTTTTGCATCTTTTATTTCAATAAAAGTGGCATAGATAGCCTTTACTATGCCTATGTTACAAGTATACATGTTGCTGTTTGAAAACAGAAAGTTTACCGCTGTTGCAATAATTCCCTAGAGAAGTCAGAATGTGATAAAATGTTGAAACCTTTTGCATATTAAGCTCTGATAAATTTACTACAGTGGGAATTTTCTTTCATAATTTTTGGATCTAGGGAAGTATGGATGTTGCAGCATTCTTTACAGACTATCCTGTTTAGGCAGATTGCTGTTATGTTTGCATTGTTTGCATATGTTTGCTTCTTTAATGATTCTATTTGAGGATAGGACTATTAAATATGCAGAGGAATTTAGTATGCAATGTTGAATAATAATTTTAGTGATTTGCTACAGTAGAGTATGATAAGGTTTTTGCAATGGTTTATACTAACTTATCTCATGAGTCCTTGTTGAGTTTTGTGTGGATGAAGCTTTTGAGATTTAGGGAGACCGTGATATGAGAGGAATTAAGGAGACACAAAAGCTCAAGCTTGGGGATGCCCAAGGCACCCCAAGATAATATTTCAAGAAGTCTCAAGCGTCTAAGCTTGGGGATGCCCCGGTTGGCATCCCACCTTTCTTCTTCAACAACTATCGGTTAGTATCGGTTGATCCTAAGTTTTTTGCTTCTTCACATAATGTTTGCTATTCGTAGATGCCATTTTGTTTTGATTTTCTTGCTGTTTGAATAAAATACCAAGATCTGAAATTATTAAATGTTAGAGAGTCTTCACATGGTTGCATAATTATTCAACTACTCATTGATCTTCACTTATATCTTTCGGTGTAGTTTGTCGATGCTCTAGTGCTTCACTTATATCTTTTAGAGCATGGTGGTAGTTTTATATATGAACTCTCATGCTTCACTTAGATTATTTTGAGAGTCTTAAACAGCATGGTAATTTTCTTAAAATCCTAATATGCTAGGTATTCAAGAATAATAAAGTTCTCTTATGAGTGTGTTGAATACTATGAGAAGTTTGATACTTGATAATTGTTTTGAGATATGGAGATGGTGATATTAGAGTCATGCTAGTTGAGTGGTTATGAATTTGATAAATACTTGTGTTGAAGTTTGTGATTCCCGTAGCATGCATGTACGGTGAACCATTATGTGAGGAAGTCGGAGCATGATTTATTTATTGATCGTCTTCCTTATGAGTGGCGGTCGGAGACGAGCGATGGTCTTTTCCTACCAATCTATCCCCCTAGGAGCATGCACGTAGTACTTTGTTTCGATAACTAATAGATTTTTGCAATAAGTATGTGAGTTCTTTATGACTAATGTTGAGTCCATGGATTATACGCACTCTCACCCTTCCACCATTGCTAGCCTCTCTAGTACCGCGCAACTTTCGCGGGTACCATACACCCACCATATACCTTCCTCAAAACAGCCACCATACCTACCTATTATGGCATTTCCATAGCCATTCCGAGATATATTGCCATGCAACTTTCCACCATTCCGTTCATCATGACACATTCATCATTGTCATATTGCTTAGCATGATCATGTAGTTGACATAGTATTTGTGGCAAAGCCAGTATTCATGATTCTTTCATACTTGTCACTCTTGATTCATTGCATATCCCGGTACACCGCTGGAGGCATTCATATAGATTCATACTTTGTTCCAGTATCGAGTTGTATCATTGAGTTGTAAATAAATAGAAGTGTGATGATCATCATTCAATAGAGCATTGTCCCAAAAAAAGAGAGAAAGGCCATAAAAAAAGGAAGGCCAAATAAAAAAAAGGCCAAAAAAGAAAGGCCAAAAAAAGGGGGGGGGGGCAATGCTACTATCCTTTTACCACACTTGTGCTTCAAAGTAGCACCATGATCTTCATGATAGAGAGTCTCCTATGTTGTCACTTTCATATACTAGTGGGAATATTTCATTATAGAACTTGGCTTGTATATTCCAATGATGGGCTTCCTCAAAATTTCCTAGGTCTTCGTGAGCAAGCGAGTTGGATGCACACCCATTAGTTTCTTTTGTTGAGCTTTCATATACTTATAGCTCTAGTGCATCCGTTGCATGGCAATCCCTACTCACTCACATTGATATCTATTGATGGGCATCTCCATAGCCCGTTGATACGCCTAGTTGATGTGAGACTATCTCCCCCCTTTTTTGTCTTCTCCACAACCACCACTCTATTCCACCTATAGTGCTATGTCCATGGCTCACGCTCATGTATTGCGTGAAGATTGAAAAAAGTTTGAGAACATCAAAAGTATGAAACAATTGCTTGGCTTGTCATCGGGGTTGTGCATGATTTAAATATTTTGTGTGGTGAAGATAGAGCATAGCCAGACTATATGATTTTGTAGGGATAACTTTCTTTGCCCATGCTATTTTGAGAAGACATAATTGCTTTGTTAGTATGCTTGAAGTATTATTATTTTTATGTCAATATTAAACTTTTGTCTTGAATCTTATGGATCTGAATATTCATACCATAATTAAGAAGAATTACATTGAAATTATGCCAACTAGCATTCCACATCAAAAATTATCTTTTTTTATCATTTGCCTACTCGAGGATGAGCAGGAATTAAGTTTGGGGATGCTTGATACGTCTCCAACGTATCTATAATTTTTTATTGCTCCATGCTATATTATCTACTGTTTTGGGCAATATTGGGCTTTATTTTCCACTTTTATATTATTTTTGGGACTAACCTATTAACCGGAGGCCCAGCCCAGATTTGTTGTTTTATGCCTATTTCAGTGTTTCGAAGAAAAGGAATATCAAACGGAGTCGAAACGGAACGAAATCAACTGGAGAAGTTATTTTTGGAATGAAAGCCACCGGATAGACTTGGACTCCACGTCAGGAGATACGGGAGGTGCTCATGAGGGTGGGGGCGCGCCCCTCCTAGGGCGCGCCCCTGCCTCGTGGAGCCCCCGTGGCTCCTCTGACGTACTTCCTGCACCCATATATATCGTCGTACCCTAAAACTTCCAGAACAGAGATTAGATCTGGAGTTCCGCCGCCGCAAGCCTTTGTAGCCACCAAAAGTCAATCGGGACCCTATTCCGGCACCCTGCCGGACGGGGGGAAACCTCACCAGTGGCCATCTTCATCATCCCGGTGCTCTCCATGATGAGAAGGGAGTAGTTCTCCCTCGGGGCTGAGGGTATGTACCAGTAGCTATGTGTTTGATCTCTCTCTCTCTCATGTTCTTGATTTGGCACGATCTTGATGTATCGCGAGCTTTGCTATTATAGTTGGATCCTATGTTTCTCCTCCCCCTCTTCTCTCTTGTAATGAATTGAGTTTCGCCTTTGAAGTAATCTTATCAGATTGAGTCTTTAAAGATTTGAGAACACTTGATGTATGTCTTGCTGTGGATATCTGTGGTGACAATGGGATATCACGTGATTCACTTGATGTATGTTTTGGTGATCAACTTGCGGGTTCCGCCCATGAACCTATGCATAGGGGTTGGCACACGTTTTCGTCGTGATTCTCCGGTAGAACTTTGGGGCACTCTTTGAGGTCCTTTATGTTGGTTGAATAGATGAATCTGAGATTGTGTGATGCAAATCGTATAATCATACCCACGGATACTTGAGGTGACATTGGAGTATCTAGGTGACATTAGGGTTTTGGTTGATTTGTGTCTTAAGGTGTTATTCTAGTACGAACTCTAGGGCTGTTTGTGACACTTATAGGAATAGCCCAACGGATTGATTGGAAAGAATAACTTTGAGGTGGTTTCATACCCTAGCATAATCTCTTTGTTCGTTCTCCGCTATTAGTGACTTTGGAGTGACTCTTTGGCATGTTGAGGGATAGTTATGTGATCCAATTATGTTATTATTGTTGAGAGGACTTGAACTAGTGAAAGTATGAACCCTAGGCCTTGTTTCCTAGCATTGCAATGCCGTTTACGCTCACTTTTACCATTAGTTACCTTGCTGTTTTTATATTTTCAGATTACAAATACCTTTATCTACCATCCATATACCACTTGTATCACCATCTCTTCGCCGAACTAGTGCACCTATACAATTTACCATTGTATTGGGTGTGTTGGGGACACAAGATACTCTTTGTTATTTGGTTGCAGGGTTGCTTGAGAGAGACCGTCTTCATCCTACGCCTCCTACGGATTGATAAACCTTAGGTCATCCACTTGAGGGAAATTTGCTACTGTCCTACAAACCTCTGCACTTGGAGGCCCAACGACGTCTACAAGAAGAAGGTTGTGTAGTAGACATCATGCACACCCGTTGACTAAGCCTCTCTCATGAGCAAAACATGATCAACACCAAGACTTCATGGGTGTTATAATCATTACAATGTAATCTAGATTATTGACTCTAGTGCAAGTGGGAGACTGAAGGAAATATGCCCTAGAGGCAATAATAAAGTTCTTATTTATATTTCCTTATATCATGATAAATGTTTATTATTCATGATAGAATTGTATTAACCGGAAACTTAGTACATGTGTGAATACATACACAAACAGAGTGTCACTAGTTGGCCTCTACTTGACTAGCTCGTTGAATCAATGATGGTTATGTTTCCTAACCATAGACATGAGTTGTCATTTGATTAACGGGATCACATCATTAGAGAATGATGTGATTGACTTGACCCATCCGTTAGCTTAGCACGATGATCGTTTAGTTTGTTGCTATTGCTTTCTCCATAACTATACATGTTCCTATGACTATGAGATCATGCAACTCCCGAATACTGGAGGAACACTTTGTGTGCTACCAAACATCACATCATAACTGGGTGATTATAAAGGTGCTCTACAGGTGTCTCCGATGGTGTTTGTTGAGTTGGCATGGATCGAGATTATGATTTGTCACTCCGATTGTCGGAGAGGTATCTCAGGGCCCTCTCAGAGAGGTATCTCTGGGCCCTCTCGGTAATGCACATCACTATAAGCCTTGCAAGCAATGTTACTAATGAGTTAGTTACAGGATGTTGCATTACGGAACGAGTAAAGGGACTTGCCAGTAACACGATTGAACTAGGTATTGAGATACCGACGATCGAATCTCGGGCAAGTAACATACCGATGACAAAGGGAACAAAGTATACTGTTATGCGGTTTGACCGATAAAGATCTTCATAGAATATGTAGGAACCAATATGAGCATCCAGGTCCCGCTATTGGTTATTGACCGGAGATGAGTCTTGGTCATGTCTACATAGTTCTCGAACCCGTAGGGTCCGCACGCTTAATGTTCGGTGACGATCGGTATTACGAGTTTATGCGTTTTGATGTACTGAAGGTAGTTCGGAGTCCCGGATTTGATCACGGACATGACGAGGAGTCTCTAAATGGTCGAGACATAAAGATCGATATATTGTAAGCCTATATTCGGACATCGGAATGGTTCCGAGTGGTTCGGGCATTTTTCCGGAGTACCGGGAGGTTACCAGAACCCCCCGGGGAGTATATGGGCCTTATTGGGCTTTAGTGGAATAGAGGAGAGGGAAGGGAAAAGAGGTAGCCGCGCCCTCCAAGTCCAATCCGAATTGGGAGGGGGGCCTGCCCCCTTTCCTTCCTCCCTCTCTCCTCCTTCCTTCCTCTCCTACTCCTACTTGGAAGGGCTCCTACTTCTACTAGGAAAGGGGGGAATCCTACTCCCGGAGGGAGTAGGACTCCCCTAGGGTGCGCCATAAAGAGGGCCGGCCCTCCCCCTCCTCCACTCCTTTATATATGGGGGAGGGGGGCACCCCATGGACACACAAGTTGATCATTGATCTTTAGCCGTGTGCGGTGCCCCCTCCACCATAATCCACCTCGGTTATATCATAGCAGTGCTTAGGCGAGGCCCTGTTCCGATAGCAACATCATCATCGTCATCATGTCGTCGTGCTGACGAAACTCTCCCACGAAGCTCTACTAGATCGTGAGTTTGCGGGACGTCACCGAGCTGAACGTGTGCAGATCGCGGAGGTGCCGTTTCTTTGGTAGTAGATCAGTCGATCGTGAAGATGTACGACTACATCAAGCGCGTTGTCATAACGCTTCTGCTTATGGTCTACAAGGGTATGTAGACGATACTCTCCCCTCTCGTTGCTATGCATCACCATGATCTTGCATGTGCGTAGGAATTTTTTTGAAATTACCGCGTTCCCCAACAACAACAGTCTCAGGAAATAGTCCATCACTTTTGGGCCAGATTCCTCCTTGTCAAAGACAAGATTAAAGTTTGCCGTGACGAAGACACGATTTCAATATTCTGCATTAATTGCACGGATGAAGGAATCCTCAACGCCATCAACCACCGTCGCGTATCACACTTTGCTGACTTGGCAACCATAGTACAGAAGTACCGCGCAATGGAAAGCCCCTGGAAAACTCAGATAGCTCGCCGGGAACCACCGGTCTCCACTCGACCCCTCTGGCGAGCATAAAGGATGCACCCCCGTGGGGCACCTGACCCCATAGTGAAGAAAACTAAGCCCATTACGGGACGCGGAACCGTTCTTGAGGGATGGCTCGATAGGCCAGGCAAAATACACATGACAACGGATACCGTACGAACCCACAACCTTAGAGCATGTTGGATACTCCGGCAAGTGGCCAAGAGCGGCGAGGATATCCTCACCAAAAACACCTCAGAGCAACACCCCCTGAAGGACGATGACCTCATAGTATTAACGGTCTTTGAGACTTTCGCTTCAAACAATCGGCGCAAGAGGGCACTCCGCGACCTTGCCGAAGTCTACCAAGTCGCAACTATAAACCCTGGAACGACACGACCATAACTTTCAACGCCAGTGGCAAACAAAAATTCGGTCAGTCCGGGCACCAGCCGCCTTGGTCCTCAATCCAATTGTGGATGGCTTTTGGCTCACTAAAGTGCTCATGGACGACGGTAGCGGACTAAACCTCGTCTACGAGGACACACTAAATAAAATGGAAATTGACAGGAGCCGCATCGAGCAAAGTAATACGACCTTTCAGTGAATCATTCCCAGTCGGGAGGCGTGTTGCACGGGGAAAATTACACTCAACGTGGTATTCGGCACACCGGAGAACTATCGGTCCGAAGATATAACCTTCCAAGTGGCCCCATTCAACAGTGGATATCACACCCTGTTGGGGTGAGATGCATTCACACGCTTTCAAGCTATACCTCATTACGGGTATGTGAAGCTCAAGATGCCCGGGCCCAATGGTATTATCACTCTCGTGAGTGATCCATACATAGCCCTCCGCGCCGAAAACAAAACCGCATCCTTGGCTCTCGAGGCACTGTCCGAGGCCCTCGTGGCCGAAGAGGTAACCGCACTACGCTCTACGGTGGACAGAGATGACGTAATCCTTGATAAGCGGCCCAAATCCACCTCCTTTAAACCAACAGACGAAATAGTCAAATGTCAAGTCCACCCGACGGACCCTAAAAAGACAGCTTCCATCGGGGCACAGCTGGACCCAACGGTTAACGCTGCACTACGAGCGTTCCTGTGCGAGAACTGGGACATATTCGCCTGGCACCCTTCTGATATGCCAGGAATCCCACGCAGGTTGGCCGAACACAACCTCAATATATTGAAGGGATATAAGCCGGTCAAGCAAACAATGTGGCACTTTTTCAAACCCAAACGACAAGCTATGGGGGAGGAGCTAGCCAAGTTAATCGAGGTTGGATTCATCCGAGAAATAAAACACCCATACTTGCTAGCAAACCTGGTGATGGTGCCTAAGGATAAATCTTGGCGCCTATGCGTCGATTTCAAAGACCTCAATAAGGCTTGCCCTAAGGATCCCTTCCCCCTCCCCTGCATCGATCAGATTATTAACGCTACGGCAAGACACGACTCAATGTGTTTCCTCGACGCATACTCTAGATACCATCAAATCAAAATGAAGGAGTCTGATCAAGCCGCAACGACATTCATTACCCCATACGGGCCTTTCTACTTCAACACTATGCCCTTTGGGCTTAAAAACACCGGCGCCACCTACCAACGCATGATTCAAACATACCTGGAAAAAAATCGGCAAGACAATTGAAGCATATGTGGACAACGTCGTCATCAAGACTAAACACGTAGAGTCATTAATAGATGACCTGCGTCTCACATTCGACAACCTCTGGACATATGACATCAAGCTCAATCCAGAAAAGTGTGTTTTCGGCGTTCCCGCTGGAAAACCGCTGGGCTTCATCGTTTCCAATAGAGGAATTGAGGCAAATCCAGCCAAAATCCGAGATTTGTCACAATTGGCTACACCAACAAACCTTAAACGGGTCCAAAAACTAGTTGGATGCGTGGCAACTTTAAGCCGCTTTATCTCCAGACTAGGAGAAAAATCATTGCCACTTTATCACCTTCTCCAACGCACCGACCACTTCGAGTGGATGGATGCGGCAACGGCCGGACTGGAAGAAATAAAGGCTCTTTTAGCAAACAACCCAATCCTGGCCACGCTGAACGTCAGCGAACCAATGTTATTATACATCTCTGCAACACACCAGGTAGTGAGCGCAGTGCTCATCATTGAGTGAAAGGAGGACGGACACAAGTTCCCACTTCAAAAACCGGTATATTACATACCCACTATCCTCACACCATGCAAATCCCGGTACCCTCATTACCAAAAGATAGCATATGCGGTCTTAATGGCATCCCGGAATCTACGACACTACTTCCAAGAGTGCTCGATCACGATGGCTTCCAAAGTACCACTCAATGACATAATAAACAATCGCGATGCTACGGGCCGGATTGCCAAGTGGGCCATTGAGCTCCTGCCTACCGACTCCTGCCTGCATCTACTACTATTACTCTACTCATCGACCGCTATTCAGCATGCATCTAGAGTATTAAGTTCATGAAAACAGAGTAACGCCTTAAGCAAGATGACATGATGTAGAGGGATAAATTCATGCAATGTGATACAAACCCCATCTTGTTATCCTCGATGGCAACAATACAATACGTGCCTTGCTACCCCTACTGTCACTGGGAAAGGACACCGCAAGACTGAACCCAAAGCTAAGCACTTCTCCCATTGCAAGAAAGATCAATCTAGTAGGCCAAACCAAACTGATAATTCGAGGAGACTTGCAAAGATAACCAATCATACATAAAAGAATTCAGAGAAGATTCAAATATTGTTCATAGATAATCTTGATCATAAACCCACAATTCATCGGTCTCAACAAACACACCGCAAAAAGAAGATTACATCGAATAGATCTCCATGAGAGAGGGGGAGAACATTGTATTGAGATCCAAAAAGAGAGAAGAAGCCATCTAGCTAATAACTATGGACTCGAAGGTCTGAGGTAAACTACTCACACTTCATCGGAGAGGCTATGGTGTTGATGTAGAAGCCCTCCGTGATGGATGCCCCCTCCGCTGGAGCTCTGGAACAGGCCCCAAGATGGGATCTCATGGATACAGAAAGTTATGGCGGTGGAATTAGGGTTTTGGCTCCGTATCTGATTGTTTGGGAGTACGTAGGTATATATAGGAGGAAGGAGTACGTCGGTGGAGCAACAGGGGGGCACGAGGCTGGAGGGCGCGCCTGGGGGGAGGGGGGTAGGCGCGCCCCCTACCTCGTGGCCCCCTCCTTTATTTCTTGATGTAGGGTCCAAGTCTCCTAGATCATGTTCGGTGAGAAAATCACGTTCCCGAAGGTTTCATTCCATTTGGACTCCGTTTGATATTCCTTTTCTTCGAAACTCTAAAATAGGCAAAAACAACAATTCTGGGCTAGGCCTGCGGTTAATAGGTTAGTCCCAAAAAAATATAAAAGTGGATAATAAAGCCCAATAATGTCCAAAACAGTAGATAATATAGCATGGATCAATCAAAAATTATAGATACGTTGGAGACGTATCAAGCATCCCCAAGGTTAATTCCTGCTCGTCCTCGAGTAGGTAAATGATAAAAAAGATAATTTTTGATGTGAAGTGCTACTTGGCATAATTTTAATGTAATTCTTATTAATTGTGGTATGAATATTCAGATCCGAAAGATTCAAGATAAAAGTTTAATATTGTCATAAAAATAATAATACTTCAAGCATACTAACAAAGCAATCATGTCTTCTCAAAATAACATGGCCAAAGAAAGTTATTCCTACAAAATCTTATAGTCTGGCTATGCTCTATCTTCACAACACAAAATATTTAAATCATGCACAACCCCGATGACAAGCCAAGCAATTGTTTCATACTTTTGATATTCTCAAACTTTTTCAATCTTCACGCAATACATGAGCGTGAGCCATGGATATAACACTATATGTGGAATAGAATGGTGGTTGTGGAGAAGACAAAAAGGGAGAAGATAGTCTCACATCAACTAGGCGTATCAGTAGGCTATGGAGATGCCCATCAATAGATATCAATATGAGTGAGTAGGGATTGCCATGCAATAGATGCACTATAGCTATAAGTATATGAAAGCTCAACAAAAGAAACTAAGTGGGTGTGCATCCAACTTGCTTGCTCATGAAGACCTAGGGCATTTTGAGGAAGCCCATCATTGGAATATAGAAGCCAAGTTCTATAATGAAAAATTCCCACTAGTATATGAAAGTGACGAAATGAGAGACTCTCTATCATGAATATCATGGTGCTACTTTGAAGCACAAGTGTGGTAAAGGATAGTAACATTGTCCCTTCTCTCCTTTTCTCTCATTTTTATTTATTTGGGCCTTTTCTCCTTTTTTATGGCCTCTTTTCTTTCCCTTTTCTATTTTTTTTTATTTTTCGTCCGGAGTCTCATCCCGACTTGTGGGGGAATCATAGTCTCCATCATCCTTTCCTCACTGGGACAATGCTCTAATAATGATGATCATCACACTTTTATTTTCTTACAACTCAATAATTACAACTCGATACTTAGAACAAAATAGGACTCTATATGAATGCCTCCGGTGGTGTAACGGGATATGTAATGAATCAAGAGTGACACGCATGGAAGAATTATGAATGGTGGCTTTGCCACAAATACAATGTCAACTACATGTTCATGCTAAGCAATATGACAATGATGGAGTGTGTCATAATAAACGGAATGATGGAAAGTTGCATAGCAATATATCTCGGAGTGGCTATGGAAATGCCATAATAGGTAGGTATGGTGGCTGTTTTGAGGAAGGTATATGGTAGGTGTATGATACCGGCGAAAGGTGCGCGGTATTTAGAAAGGCTAGCAATGGTGGAAGGAAGAAAAGTGCGTATAATCCATCGACTCAACATTAGTCATAAATAACTCATATAATTATTGCAAAAATCTACAAGTTATCAAAGCAAAGTATTACGCGCATGCTCCTAGGGGGATAGATTGGTAGGAAAAGACCATCGCTCGTCCCCGACCGCCACTCATATGGAAGACAATCAAAAAATAAATCATGCTCCGACTTCATCACATAACGGTTCACCATATGTGCATGCTACGGGAATCACAAACTTTAACACAAGTATTTCTCAAATTCACAACTACTCAACTAGCACAACTTTAATATCACCATATTCATGTGTCAAAACAATTATCAAGCATCAAACTTCTCATAGCATTCAACACAGTCATAAGTAAGTTTTTACTATTCTTGAATACCAAGCATATTAGGATTATTTAAGCAAATTACCGTGCTATTTAAGACTCTCAAAATAATCTAAGTGAAGCATGAGAGATCAATAGTTTCTATAAAACAATTCCACCACCGTGCTCTAAAAAAAATATAAGTGAAGTACTAGAGCAAAACTATATAACTCAAATGATATAAGTGAAGCACAAAGAGTATTCTAACAAATTCCTAATCATGTATGGCTCTCTCAAAAGGTGTGTACAGAAAGGATGATTGTGGCAAACTAAAAATCAAAGAATCAAATCATACAAGACGCTCCAAGTAAAACACAATTCATGTGGTGAATAAAAATATAGCTCCAAGTAAAGTTACCGATAGAAGTAGACGAAAGAGGGGATGCCTTCCGGGGCATCCCCAAGCTTTGGCTTTTAGGTGTCCTTATATTATCTTGGGGGTGCCATGGGCATCCCCAATCTTAGGCTCTTTCCACTCCTTGTTCCATAATCCATCAAATCTTTACCCAAAACTTGAAAACTTCACAACACAAAACTTAAAGTAGAAAATCTCATGAGCTCCGTTAGCGAAAGAAAACAAAACACCACTTCAAGGTACTGTAATGAACTCATTCTTTATTTATATTGGTGTTAAAACTACTTTATTCCAACTTCTCTATGGTTTATAAACTATTTTACTATCCATAGATTCATCAAAATAAGCAAACAACACACGAAAAACAGAATCTGTCAAAAACAGAACAGTCTGTAGTAATCTGTAGCTATCACAAGATCTGGAGCTCCAAAAATTCTAAAATAAATTTCTGGACGTTAGTAATTTATCTATTAATCATATGCAAAAAGAATTAACTAAATATCACTTTCCAAATAAAAATTGCAGCAGTTCTCATGAGCGCTAAAGTTTCTGTTTTTTACAGCAAGATATCAAGACTTTCCCCAAGTCTTCTCAATGGTTCTACTTGGCACAAACTCTAATTAAACACAAAAAACACAACCAAAACAGAGGCCAGGTAAATTATTTATTACTAAACAGGAGCAAAAAGCAAGGAATAAAAATAAAATTGGGTCGCCTCCCAACAAGCGCTATCGTTTAACGCCCCTAGCTAGGCATAAAAAGCAAGGATAGATCTAGGTATTGCCATCTTTGGTAGGCAATGCATAAGTGGCTCTCATAATATATTCATAAGGTAATTTAATTTTCTTTCTATGAAAGTGTTCCATGCCTTTCCTTAACAGAAATTGGAATCTAATATTTCCTTCCTTCATATCAATAATTGCACCAATCGTTCTAAGGAAAGGTCTACCAAGAATAATAGGACATGAATGATTGCAATCTATGTCAAGAACAATAAAATCTACGGGCACATAATTCCTATTTGCGATAATAAGAACATAATTAATTCTTCCCATTGGTTTCTTAATAGTGGAATACGCAACATGCAAGTTTAGAGAGCAATCATCAAAATCATGGAAACCTAACAAATCACACAAACTCTTTGGAATCGTGGAAACACTAGCACCCAAATCACATAAAGCATAGAACTCATGATCTTTAATCTTAATTTTAATAGTTGGTTCCCACTCATCATAAAGTTTTCTAGGGATAGAAACTCCCAACTCAAGTTTTTCTTCATAAGATCGCATCAAGGCATCAACGATATGTTTAGTAAATGCTTTATTTTGACTATAAGCATGAGGAGAATTTAGCATGGATTGCAACAAGGAGATACAATCAATCAAAGAGTAATTTTCATAATTAAATTCCTTGAAATCCAACATAGTGGGTTTATCAACATCTAGGGTTTTAATTTCTTCAATCCCACTTTCATCAAATTTAGCATCAAGATCTAAAAACTCTGAATTTTTGGAACGCCTTCTAGGTAAAGTGGATCATATTCAGTCAAATCATTATCAAGATTCATATTGCAAAACAAAGATTTAATAGGGGACACATTAATAACTTTTAGATCTTCATCTTTATTCTCATAGGAACTAGAAGAACACGCTCTTATAAAGGCATCTTTCTTAGCACGCATCCTAGCGGTTCTTTCTTTGCACTCATCAATGGAAATTATCATGGCTTTGAGTGACTCATTGATATCATGCTTAGGTGGAATAGATCTAAGTTTGAAAGAATCAACATCAAGAGAAATTCTATCAACGTTCCTAGCCAACTCATCAATCTTAAGCAATTTTTCTTCAATCAAAGCATTGAAATTCTTTTGCGAAGTAATAAATTCTTTAATATTAGATTCAAAATAAAAGGGCATCTTATTATAATTTCCATAAGAATTGTTGTAGGAATTACCATAATTATTAGAGGGATTACTAGGATAAGGCCTAGGATTAAAATTTCCTCTATACGCGTTGTTACCAAAATTGTTCCTACCAACAAAATTCACATCTATAGATTCATTATTTTTCTCAATCAAAGTAGACAAGGGCATATCATTAGGATCAGAAGAAACACTCTTACTAGCAAATAATTTCATAAGTTCATACATCTTTCCACTCAAGACATTAATTTCTTCTATCGCATGCACCTTTTTATTAGTAGATCTTTCAGTATGCCATTGAATAATTAACCATAATATTATCTAGGAGTTTACTAGCTTCTCCTAAAGTGATTTCCATAAAAGTGCCTCCCGCGGCCGAATCTAAAAGATTTTAGAAGCAAAATTCAATCCGGCATAAATTTTTTGTATAATCATCCACAAATTCAAACCATGAGTAGGGCAATTACGTATCATTAATTTCATCCTCTCCCAAGATTGTGCAACATGTTCATGATCAAGTTGCTTAAAATTCATAATATCGTTTCTCAGGGAGATGATCTTAGCGGGAGGAAAATACTTAGAGATAAAATCATCTTTGCACTTGTTCCAAGAATCAATACTGTTTTTAGGCAAAGACGAAAACCAAGCTTTAGCACGATCTCTAAGCGAAAAAGGAAATAGCTTCAACTTAACAATATCAAAGAGAAGTGCATATTACACCCTTCAACTCTAGCCCTAGTCTAATATACAACCTCCAACTCCAAAACCGTCTAATCTGCAACCTCCAACTCTTAAAACCGACCAAAATTCAACCCTCCTCTCCCCTTGACCTGTTTTGACCGGGTCTGACCCATTGACTGATGAACAGTAAATTTGAAAAAAATGGAAAATTCAGAAAAATAAAAATAAAAAAATTGTAAATTCAAGAAATAGTTGGGAACAAAATTTTAAAAATAATTTCGACTTTTCCACCGTGCGAACAGTAATTCAAAAAAAGTTTGAACTTTTGGAACAAAATTTTTCCCTCGGTCACTGTTCACGCAGTGAAAAAATGATTTTCCTGATTTTTTTACTTTTTTGAATACTGTTCATGCTGTTTACAGTAATTCAAAAAACAAATCCCGATGAATTTTGTTTCCAATTTATTACCTCCGGGTACATGTAAAACAAACTGAATTTTTAATACTGTTCACCGGTGAAAAGTCGAATTTATTTTTTAAAAATTCTGTTCCCAATTTTTTTTGAAATACTGTTCATCCAGAGGCAAAAAATGCTTTCTAAAATTTTATTTTTCTGAATTTTCATTTTTTTCCGAACTTACTGTTCATCAATAAATGGGTCAAACCCGGCCAAAACCGGTCAAGGGGAGGGGAGGGTTGAATTTTGGCCGGTTTTAAGAGTTGGAGGTTGCAGATTAGACGGTTTTAGAGTTGGGGGTTGTATATTAGACTAGGGCTAGAGTTGAGGGGTGTAATATGCACTTCTCTCACAATATCATTATCCACATCTTTCTTCTTTTGCATATCACACAAATCAACGAAGCTATTTAGATGGGTAGCGGCATCTTCACTAGGAAGGCCGGAAAACGGATCTTTCATGACAAGATTCAGCAAAGCGGCATTAATTTCACAAGATTCAGCATCGGTAAGAGGAGCAATCGGGGTGCTAGTAAAATCATTATTGTTGGTATTGGTAAAGTCACACAATTTAGTGTTATCTTGAACCGTCATGACAAGCAAGCAGTCCAACACACAAGCAAACAAAAAGCGGGAAAAAAGAGGCAAATGAGAGGGAGGATAGAGAGAGAGGGCGAATAAAACGGAAAGGGTGAAGTGGGGGAGAGGAAAACGAGAGGCAAATGGCAAATAATGTAATGCGGGAGATAAGGGTTGTGATGGGTACTTGGTATGTTGACTTTTGCGTAGACTCCCCGGCAACAGCGCCAGAAATCTTCTTGCTACCTCTTGAGCACTGCGTTGGATTTCCTTGAATAGGAAAGGATGATTCAACAAAGTAGCGTAAGTATTTCCCTCAGTTTTTGAGAACCAAGGTATCAATCCAGTAGGAGGCTACACGCGAATCCCTCGTACCTGCACAAAACAAATAACTCCTCGCAACCAACGCGATAAGGGGTTGTCAATCCCTTCATGGTCACTTACGAGAGTGAGATCCGATAGATATAGGATAATATTTTTGGTATTTCTGTGATAAAGATGTGATACGTCTCCAATGTATCTATAATTTTTGATTGCTCCATGCTATGTTATCTACTGTTTTGGACATTATTGGGCTTTATTATCCACTTTTATATTATTTTTGGGACTAACCTATTAACCAGAGGCCCAGCCCAGAATTGCTGTTTTTTTGCCTATTTTAGGGTTTCGAAGAAAAAGGAATATCAAATGGAGTCCAAACGGAATGGAACCTTTGGGAACGTGATTTTCTCATTGAATACAACTCAGGAGACTTGGACCCTACGTCAAGACACGTAACAGGAGGCCACGAGGTAGGG
>NC_041392.1:583606009-583620895 GCF_002162155.2 Triticum dicoccoides | reverse complement strand
CACGCCCTCCACCCTCATGGGCCCCCTGTTGCTCCACCCACGTACTTCTTCCTCCTATATATACCCACGTACCCCCAAACGATCAGATACAAAGCCAAAACCCTAATTCCACCGCCGCAACTTTCTGTATCCACGAGATCCCATCTTGGGTCCTGTTCCGGAGCTCCGCCGGAGGGGGCATCGATCACAGAGGGCTTCTACATCAACACCATAGCCCTTTCGATGAAGTGTGAGTAGTTTACCTCAGACCTACGGGTCCATAGTTAGTAGCTAGATGGCTTCTTCTCTCTTTTTGGATCTCAATACAATGTTCTCCCCCTCTCTTGTGGAGAACTATTCGATGTAATCTTATTTTTGCGGTGTGTTTGTTGAGACCGTTGAATTGTGGGTTTATGATCAAGTCTATCTATGAATAATATTTGAATCTTCTCTGAATTCTTTTATGTATGATTGGTTATCTTTGCAAGTCTCTTCGAATTATCAGTTTGGTTTGGCCTACTAGATTGATCTTTCTTGCAATGGGAGAAGTGCTTAGCTTTGGGTTCAATCTTGCGGTGTCCTTTCCCAGTGACAATAAGGGCAGCAAGGCACGTATTGTATTGTTGCCATCGAGGATAACAAGATGGGGATTTCTTCATATTGCATGAGTCTATCCCTCTACATCATGTCATCTTGCTTAAGGCGTTACTCTGTTTTTAAATTAATACTCTAGATGCATGCTGGATAGCGGTCGATGAGTGGAGTAATAGTAGTAGATGCAGGCAGGAGTGGGTCTACTTGTCTCAAACGTGATGCCTATATACATAATCATACCTAGATATTCTCATAACTATGCTCAATTCTGTTAATTGCTCAACAGTAATTTGTTCACCCACCGTAGAATACTTATGCTCTTGAGAGAAGCCACTAGTGAAACCTATGGCCCCCGGGTCTATGTTTATCATATCAATCTCCTACTACTTAGTTATTTACTTTGCTATTTACTTTTCCTTTATTTTACTTTGCATCTTTATCATAAAAATACCAAAAACATTATCTTATCATATCTATCACATCTCACTCTCGTAAGTGGCCCTATAGGGATTGACAACCCCTATTTGCGTTGGTTGTGAGGATTTATTTGTTTTGTGCAGGTGCGAGGGACTCGCGCGTAGCCTCCTACTGGATTGATACCTTGGTTCTCAAAAACTGAGGGAAATACTTACGCTACTTTGCTGCATCATCCCTTCCTCTTCGGGGAAAACCAACACAGTGCTAAAAGAGGTAGCAAGAAGGATTTCTGGCGCCGTTGCCGGGGAGGTCTACGCAAAAGTCAACATACCAAGTACCCATCACATACCCTTATCTCCCGCATGTAGCGACCCGACCTCAAACGGTCAAGCCTCTGTGTACCCGTGCCATCCCTGGATCGGTATGCTGGCACACACAGTACATCAATGTATATATCAAAGTGCAATCACATGTATAAATAACGTAAAACTGATATATACCTCATAAGTCTCAGCGGAAACAAACACAAGGGTGTGGAGTCCATCAACGCCAACGGCAAGTTGAGTGTAGACCGTAACCCTACAACGTAACTCTTACTCGTCGTAGAAAAGTCCCTGCAACATAAGGCGTTGCAGCCCTGTAGGTTAGTACATTGAATGTACTGGCAAGTCACATCATAAGAATAATGAACCTATTTGTACATGCAATCTGGCTGGTGGAAAGCTCTAAGTTTAGTTTTTGCATAAAGCTAGTTTCCCCCCAGAATAAAAGATATTATTCTACCACTACTGTATAACATAGGATGAGTTGGTAACCCCAACTAAATCCATTCCCAAAGTTTCATTTAAAACCCAACTGTTTAATTAAGAGTGATGAGATCTCCCATTATTTCCACTACTAGATGCTCAAGTTGTCCGTAATTGGGGACACGGCTAATCGATTAGGTTTTAACACTCTGCAGAGGTTTGCGCACTTTTCCCCACAAGACTCGACCCTCCCTTGAAATTCTTGCACTGCCTGGTGTTTGAGAACAGGATGACCGAGACATAGTCTTTCGAAAATGTTCCCCCTTAACCCACAGATAGGCCGGTACACCTACATCATTCTACATCTGCTAGCCCATCCCGGAAGGGGTCACACTAACTACTCAACTAAGCCAGAGCCCATATTGGCTTGTGGCTGCACACGTAAGCTTCTAGACATGAGAATACGATTGATCTCTCTGAGCCTGGGCGGACGGACCACTAGTGGTGCACCACCATGGATTTACCATGCATGCTCCCACTGTACTTCGCCACCATTCAAACCAAACCTCCACCCAGGTAGTTCATTTACAAGTCTTGGTCCTGATTACTACTTTGTCACTCATGTCTCACCATGAACACTTCCCAATTCCACGTCTACATTTGCGAGGCAGAAATAAACTTACACGGTGGTGACAAGGTTGTATAGATCAGACCTACCTCAAATGAACTACTAGGTAACGACATAGCCATCTGGCAACAATACATCCCACCATGCAATCCTACCACAAAAGGACTAAGTGCATAATATAAAACATAGGTGATTGGAAGAATGGTCAAATGTGAACTTGCCTGGTAATAATTGATGAAGATTATATCGCTCTCAGAAATTTACTTTATAGAACTATTCGTCACTCTCCGATGAAAATCTATAAAGTCAAACTTTGCATTCACATAAGCAATCATTTCAGAGAACCTCAAAGAACGTGCAAAGCAAAAAGTCTTGGAAAAACCAAATGAACATACAACACACTTAACTAGCATAGAAATTTCCTAAGTGCAAAACAACCTGTGACATAGGGTGCAAAGATGTGATGTGAACTAAATTGCATACATGGCATAATAGTAAAACTATCATGGACAGATCCTAATGTGTGAAAAATATCGTGAGATAGGTCCAACTGATAGGGTTTGGCAACGGTGACACGGTGCAAAAAGAATCACATCAATCGAAGCTACGGTTTAGGAGATATGGCCATTTGAAGTTCGAATTCAAATCTGAATAAAGTTCAAATTTGAATTTGGAAAAAGTTTACAAACATGATGCTACTGGATATATCTAATCAATACAAAGAATTTGCCGCTGGTTTCATCGAATTTGGGCCTACGGGTAAAAAGTTGTGGCTATTTTAAGTTTAGGGACTAATCTGCTAATTACAGGGACTAAACAGTGAAGAAAACTATCACAAACAAGTCCCTGGCCATGTGGCGCACTGTGAGAGGCCAGAGAGTGTTCACTGCGGCAGCTATACGATGAACGACCACTAAATAATAAAAACAACTACCATGGTTAAATAAAAAGAAACCGGAGACCGATTTTTCACTAAAACCGCATGGTTTAATAAAACCGAGATTAACCGGTTTAATTTGAAAAAAACTAATAGGATGAGGGGAAGAAAGAAGGTGGCTCACAGCGAGCGACGACGACGAACGGAAGACGACGGCTCTAGCGTCGGGCGGTGACGGGGCGGCGACCTCCGGCGGGTTCCGGCGGCGGCGAAGGGGATGGAGGGGTGCGGCGTGGCGCAGGCGACTAGATGGTGGTGACGGCGGGTGTCGGTGTCAAAACCGGCGGATCTCGGGTAGGGGGTCCCGAACTGTGCGTCTAGGCCGGATGGTAACAGGAGGCAGGGGACACGAAGTTTTACCCAGGTTCGGGCCCTCTTGATGGAGGTAAAACCCTACATCCTGCTTGATTAATATTGATGATATGGGTAATACAAGAGTTGATCCACCACGAGATCAGAGAGGCTAAACCCTAGAAGCTAGCCTATGGTATGATTGTTGATGTGTATGTCGTCCTACGGACTAGAACCCTCCGGTTTATATAGACACCAGATAGGGTTAGGGTTACATAGAGTCGGTTACAATGGTAGGAGATCTGAACATCCGTATCGCCAAGATTGCCTTCCACGCCAAGGAAAATCCCTTCCGGACACGGGACGGAGTCTTCAATCTTGTATCTTCATAGTCCAGGAGTCCGACTTGAAGGTATAGTTCGGCTATCCGAACACCCCCTAATCCAGGACTCCCTCAGTAGCCCCCGAACCAGGCTTCAATGACGATGAGTCCGGCGCGCAGATTGTCTTCGGCATTGCAAGGCGGGTTCTCCTCCAAGTTCTGTGTACTTGTTTGAATAAAGTCCGGTTTCTTGTAGATGTTGCGTTCCTTGGCTTCTACGCCCAATAATGGCCGTTTTCCACGTGTCGAACAAATATGAAAATTCTGAGTGTTTTTACGTTCACACCCCTAGCCGTGTAAATGAGTTGCCCTTTTAAGGGGATGAGGATTTAGATCCAATCCACACCTTCTCCTCTCCACGAGTGTTCATCAGAGCGCATTCGACAAAGGTCCATTCCACCATGGCCAGCCGCCGCAACTCCTCCTCTCGCCCTCCTAGCCCTAAGCCTGGATATTGGGAGAGATGTTCTACTCCGCATAGCGAGCTAGTGACGCTTCAGACCCAGGTATTTCTCCCCCGGCCTATATGGTCCCGGTCCGAGCCGGTCTTGCCGTCTACAACGGCGGAGAGCAAGCAGAGAATGCCCCTAATCCATCCAAAGGAGAGCGGGTGTGCCTTGTTCCTTACTTAATAAGGGGGTTCGGATTTCCCATCCACCCGTTTCTCCGGGGGCTGCTGGAGTTCTACGGCCTCCAGCTACATCATCTCACGCCTGCCTCAGTATTGCATATCACGGGCTTTGTAGCCCTCTGCGAGCGGTTCTTGGGTATTGAAGCTCATTTCGGACTGTGGAAGGAGCTATTTTGCCTCGTGCCCCGTTCCAAGAAAGGGTCAATGTATCAAGTGGGCGGAGCCGAAGTATGGCGCATCGCCGAGACCGGATATCTGTCTGGAACCCCAAAGAAGGCATTCGAAGACTGGTCCTCGGAATGGTTCTATATAGAAGACGTTTCGCTGCCGGATCCTATCCGGATCGGCCTCCCAGAGTTTGATAATGCTCCTTTAAAGAAGCGCCTAAGCTGGCGTCCACGGATCCCTCAAAGGGAAAGTGACAGGGACAACATTTATCTCATGGGCCGAATAAGATTGTTTGCCCATTCTAGACTAACCATGATCGAAGTTATGGCCGAATGCATCATGCGGGGGGTGCAGTCGCTTCAGAACAAAAGCCACCCCATGTGGGATTTCAACGAGGAGGACGATGCCACCCGCTACGACCGTAAAGGGCCAGATTCAGTTGCCACTCTATTAAAGATCTTGTCCACTTTGTACAAGGGAGAAGAGGAGGAATTTCTCCGTGTCAACCCACAGGGTGGATTCTCTATGCACAATCACCCAAGTTGGGTAAGTGGTCGCATTTACTTGCTCATCCGTTTAGTGTTCCCATTGTTAAATACTTAGTCTGATGACTTCAACGCAGGAACTGCGCCGGGCCGTTAAGGACATAAGCAGCCCGCCTCCACAACCCGAGGACTCAGGACAGTCTCTCGACCCGGCCTCTCAAGAGGATCCGGACATATCCGTGGAGCTGATTGATGGAGTGTTCCATCAATTGAGCGAGGACAACGCCCTGGTGGCCATTACGGCCGATTACCCCAGGCTAATCCGAACACCCCAGGTACCTGAGACCGAAGTCCCTGTACCCCGGACAGGGGTCCGTCCACGCGTGTTTAATTTCCTGATTGCAACCGAACTTTGCAGGGGAGGTTTTTGAGGCAGAAGGCCGAACCTGCGGCGGCAGACCAACCAGGGGTCGCAGGGCCCCATGGGCAGAAAAGAGGTGTAGTCCGGACCGAGGCATCAGCGTGAAGGTATGGCGCGCCCCTTTATCTCAGTTGTTATACCTTCGAGGCACATTTGACACTCGTGCCCTTTTCAGGACAAAGAGACCTCGCCAGACTATATCCGGAGAGGCTGCTAATCGTGCCTCCACCAGCCAGGCTCCAAAGCCTGGTCCGGGGGTGGAAGCGAGCGCGAGGCGTGTGCCAGACATTCCTCCGACGAAGGATGCGGACGGGTTATCTGCCACCAACTCAGAGGTGGGAAGTGCCATGAACCACAAGCGTTGCCGGACAATTCTTCGTGACGCTTGCTTCTCCCAAGAGGCATTTGTCGGATTTTGGGTTCCGGCAGACCCTTGAGGTTCGAACACTAGGGTGCACGTGGAGATTTCGCCTCCTACCTACCTGCACCCCTCCGCCTCGCTAAGATCTAAGCTATGGAAAGAACAACACGAGAGACACAAGGTTTATACTGGTTCGGGCCACCGTTGTGGTGTAATACCCTACTCTAGTGTGTGGCGTGGTGGATTGCCTCTTGGGCTGATGATGATGAACAATACAAGGAAGAACAGCCTCGCGAGGGTCTGCTCTTGGCTGGGGCGATGAACTGCTGGGAGGAGTTCAGTCACCCTTCTCTCTCTCTTTTCTCCGATTGTTGATCTCCAACCTCTAGCCTCTCTCTCTCTGATTCTAATTCTGATCCTCCTAAAACTCTCTCTCTTTCTCTCTCTCTCTTTTCCCCTCTGCTCCCTTTGGCTTGTGGGTGGCTGGTCCTATTTATAGAGGCCCTGGTCCTCTTCCCAAATATCGAGTGGGAAGGGAGCCAACAATGGCGGGCTAATTTGAAGGGGGACAACTAGTACTAGCTATCCTGACAAAAGTAGTCTTCGCCTGCACAAAGCTCTGGTGGTGACGCCGTCTTGGGCTCCACAATGACCTCCGTCTTGCAGTCCTCCTGGTCTTGGTCTTGTTGCACCAAAATGGCAACCTTTGCCTAATGCCTCGGTACTCCGCGACTGCGCTTGCTCCCTTTGCACCAAAGAGGAAAGGAGGACACTGCGCGGGCTGGCGCTCGCCTGGCGCCCTTGGTCGTCATGGCTTGCGTCACGGGCACCTCATGAGGCACCCCGCCTTGATCTCTCCGCCTCCTCGCGAGCCAGCCTGGTGAGGCCGTGCCTGAGGAAGCTCCGCGTTGTCCGCCCCGCGAGGCTTGGCCCCTCGCGAGGGTCTTGGGTCTGTGTTGGTGAAGATGGGCCGTGCTGGCCCCCCCTTTGAGCCACGCCGCAGGCCGCAGGCAGGCAAGTCTGGGGACCCCCGTTCCCAGAATGCCGACAGTAGCCCCCAGGCCCAAGGCGCGCCCGGACTTGGCCGTGCAGGGAGGCGGAAGGGCAAGAGTGAAGCACCGCGGGCCCTAACAGTCTGCGGCCTTGGGCGCCGCGTGGCGGTTGATTGGACGTGAGCGCCTTAGCAACCGCGCAAGTTGATAAAGGAGCGGCATCTGCCTAGGCTTTGCTTTTTGCTTTCTCCGGTTGCTGCTCAGATCCCCTTTCTTGCGCCTCTCCTTCCTTCCTCCAAAATTTCCAGATCTACTCCGACCGCCTGACCTAGGAAGCCATGGCGCCTCGTCAGCCCCTGGCCGTAGCTTGGTACTCGTCTGCCCTGGACTCGCTGAACGTGTCGGAGGCGAGCCTCGCCCGGTTGCGCCGGATGGCGGCGGCGCAGGGCATCGACGGGGCGAAGGTGTTCAAGGCTGGCTCCGCCACCCCTGAGGGTCAAGGGAGCACCTTCTATCCGTTCTTCGTAAGTGCCATTGCTGCTGGCCTGGTGCCTACCTTCTCCGAGTTCTTCTTCTCTGTCCTCCGCTATTACAAGCTACATGCTCTGCATCTCCACCCCAACTCCGTCCTTCTCCTGGCAATCTTCGCCTATTACTGCGAGGCTCACGTAGGGGTGCAACCCTCAGTGGCCTTGCTGCGCCACTACTTCTACCTCCGGACCTCTCGCGGTCCTGCTTCCGTGTGCGCGAGCTTTATCGCGTACGGGTGGCGCCATTGCCATCTCGAACCCCGGGAAAAGGATTGAGGGCTTCAGGAGCAAGTGGGTCTTGGCGGATGCTGGGCGCATCCACCCTCGGCTGATCTTGCCCACGGAGCAGCCCACGAGCTCCAGCGATTGGGGTCGAGCGGAGCTTGCGGACCCCCGCGCGAAGCTAGTGTTGGAGAAGATGGACGTGGATCTGAGGACGGCCAACATGGCGGCGACGAAGCTGACCGGCGCGTCGCTGCTGAGGGAATTCCTGGAGCACTAGCTGGCTCCGCTTCGGCAGTACTCACTTCCAATGTGGAGGCCCCATCTGAGCCCCACGGCCTTGGCTGACGAAGATCTGGCTGCGGTCCTCCAATCTCTGGTCGGGGGTGATGTGGTGAGGTTGGAGGGCGCTCCTACTCCCTTGTTCCTCCGCGACAACTGGGAGCAGGTAGTGGAGTCCATGCCCGTCTTCAACGGGGATGGGCCCGTACCCATGGAAACTCCCGAGGAACCGGTGGACGTGCCCTCCGATGACTCCAGCGAAGAGGAGGAAGGAGGGGAGCGGGAAAGAGGGCCTGACTCCGAGGCGACTGACGGAGAGTCGAGGGCTCCCCTCCCCCGGCGCAGGTCCCGCGTTCTCCGCTTCTCTCCGAGCGATGACGACGAGGATGACGACGAGCAGGACGGCGGGAGCTTGCCCCCGATCCCGAAGAAGGACAGGACTGGGCTGATCTCCCGCGGGTCTGCCCCGGCCCCGAGGCGGACCGCAGACGCACCTTCCGCTTCCAAGCTTCCCGAGGTTGACCCTTCCAGCCAGCTTTCAGGCTTCAAATTTGGCTGGAGGCCGCTCGAGCTCACTGGCGACGACCCGTAAGCGTTTGATTCTTGTCTTTATTTCTTGTTCTGCTTCTGAGGCTTGACGTCCGCATCTTTTGGATAGGCTGGCGCCCGCAGCAAATAAGCCGAAGGGAGCTCCTGAGGTTCCATCCGTGGCAGCGCCTCTGCCCGCGAAGGAGGGTGACCGCGATGCACGGGCTTCTCCTGCCCGGTCGTCCTCGCGAGGCCTAGCTGAGCCGGTTGGGGCGAGCTCGGCCCCCACGGCCCAAGTGACTCCCGAGGTGTCCTTGCCTGCCGCCGCCACTACAGCCGTTGGGGCGCAGCAGACTCTGCCTCAGGATGCTGTGGCCGCGCAGCCGCCTTCTCCTCCTACTCCACCGGCTGCTGTCTCTCCGACTCCTTCTGCCGTTCTAGATCGTGCTGTTGCTGAGCTGGACCGACTGCGGCAGGATCTTTTTGGCGCCGACCCTCGCTTGGTGGCCGGGCACTTGGAGCTGGCTTCAGGATGGGTTCGCTCTGACGCTTCGATTCGGGCGGCGCTGGTCCAGGCCTCGACGGCTTGCGATGAGGATAAGCAGGCCATCCTTGAGGCGAAGGCTGCTCGTGACGCAGCCCTGGGGGAGGTCGTCGACGTCCGTGGTCGCTGCAAGGCGCTGGAGGACGAGCTGCAAGGCCTGCGGGACCATCTCGCGAAAGAGGTCCGCCTTCACCAAGAGCAGGAAGAAGGCGTGAAGGCTCGTGAGGTGGCCGTCAAGGAGAGGGAGGTCAAGCTCAGGAAGCGCCGCGACCGCCTAGGCGCGCTGGAGCAGGAGTTGGGGGCGAGGAAGGCTGAGCTGGACGACAAGGCCCTGGTTCTTGCCGAGGACCGCGTGGCCTTTACGGAGATGGAGGCGAAGGCTCGCTCCTCGCTGAGGATGCTTTACGACAGCGGCCTGGAGAGCCCGCTGGCTGGCGCCGAGGACGGCCCCGCCAAGCTGTTTCCCTTCCTGGTTCGCGCTCTTGAAGATGTCGCCCTTGGCCTTGGCCCCACGGCCGAGGCCGAGGCGCGTGTCCTGTCTTCTGCAGCGCTGACGCGGGTCCTCACCCACATCTACCTTCACGATCCCGGCGTCGACCTCGACGGCCTGCTAGAGCCAGTAAGCGGCGAGCGTGCCGCTGCCGCTGCCGAGGCCGTGAAGGGTCGCGCGGAGGCTCTGCTGGGGAAGTTCCGAGCCTTCAGCACCAAGCCGAAGCAAGGCGCTACCGACCCCACTGCTCCATGAGGCGAACCCACTCCGCGCTGCTCCACCGCCGACAAGTGACCCCGTTGTGGCTCCTGTCCTGCCTTTAATTCCTGCACATGTATCATGCCTCAGGGAGGCGTTTAAACTTGTGTTTGGCATTGAGACAACAGTGTGGACTGTGATATTTGCTTTTGAATTCCTTGAAATTTGCACTTTTCCTTCCTACTTGCTTATGTTCTACGCCGGCAGAGCCCGGCCCCGCGCATACCTCACCCAGCGTTAGTCCCGACCGGAAACCAGGACGGGGCCAAGGAGTGAGGGGCTACGTGATAAGTTAGGCTCCTGAGTCGCGATGCTCAGGAGTCCCCCTTGGCGCACGAACAGCAAGTAGGGAGGTGTGATGTGGGTGGATCTACCGTTCTATGTCTGCAGAGCCCGGCCGCGCGCATACCTCAACCGCCGTTAGCCTTTCGGAACTAAGGAGTGAGGGGCTACGCGACCAGTTAGGCTCCTAAGTCGCGATGCTCAGGAGTCCCCCTTGACGCTCAAACGGCCTTTGTACCTTGGCTCCGCTTGGGGAGAGATGCGCGACGAACCAGGCCCGGGGAGGGGGGGCCTGGCTGGGCGGCGTGCGTCTGGGCGTGACCCAGGCGCAGCCCCCGTGCCCAGCCCCCTCACGCGGCACTCCCGAGGGGAGGCGTTACGATGAGGCTAGACACTGAGCTCTGGGCTCCCTGAGGTTGATGCGGCCCGAGGGCCACCCTCAGTTGTTTATCACCAGCGCGGAGTATAGCACTTCCGTATGTGTACGGGCATAGCCGCTCCTCGGCAGTGTCGTCAGCCAGCGCGGAGCATGGTGCTTCCACTAGTACGTGGGAGGGGCCCCCCCTCCGGGAGGAGCCCCCGGGGCGTGTACAGCCCCGCCCTGACACGTGGCTAGCACGACAGGGCCTGGCGAGGTGTATCTGGGCACCCATGGGCCAGCACGGGACTCACGGGGCCCTACCTCTAGGCGGGTTGCGCTTGGCACTGGGCCTTATCTTGTGATGTGTCCCTGCAAATTTGGTTAGATGCCGACACTCTACGTCCTCGGGTCCCGGCCCTCGAGCTGGTCTCAGCCGTCGCTGGTATGCCAGGTCGCGATGCCGTGGACAAGGCCAGAGGGTGAGGGCTGGAGAGCCAGTAAGAGCCCAGAGTCGCGATGCTCAGGTACCCCCCCTTTAACGTGCCAGTGGTCGGCATGGAGAAGAAGAGGTGCCGTGGACCGGCATCAAATAATCAAGCATGGTGGGTATAACGCATAACCGGAAATAAATGCAAATGAGATACATGCCGCTGGGTCTGGCCCGAGCGACTTGGGGATGATGCAGCTCGAGGGGCGCTCCCAAGAAGGTAAGCTAACAATATGAAATAAAAGGGATACATGCCGCAGGGACGGGCCCACGCGGCCTGGGAATAATGCAGCCCTGGGGGGCGCTCCCAGCTGGAAGTGAAACTTGAAAGATGTCACCTGATGACGTTGAGGATGAAGGGGTGTTGGTGTAGCAGACTCGGTGGGCTGCGGAAGCCGATCCTCATGAGCCCCCAGGCCCGGGGGCCTCGGGAGGCTCCGAAGGTGCTGGCGGCTCCCCGCGGACCATCTCCATCTCCGCCAGGGCTGCGGAACGCCTGGCCTCTTGTGCCTCCATGATGCCCCTCATGAGGCGCTGGTACGTGGCAGCCGCGTTCGGCAAGCCGTAAGGCATGCGAACGCAGCTGTTGGGTGGACCTCCATAGCGCCCCACTCGCGAGGGCCAGAGGTGCTCCAGAGAGGCGACTCGGTTGAGCCCTGGTATGTCGATGCAGACGCGCAGCCCACCATCCTCGCCTGAATGGGGAGCCACTGCTGGTAGACGGCGGCCGCCTTTCATGACCCTTGACTCCTGTAGCTCCTGAATGGCCTTGCTGACGAACTCCTGAGGGTCTGGCTCTCCTTGCCTTACTCCTTCTTGAGGGAAACGTGCTTCGAAACACGCCTCCATGTGGTGCCCAAGCGCCTCCCTCGTGACCCTAGCCAGGTTGGCGGCCCTCCAGGGGAGAGCCCCCGAGCCCTGCCCGAGGAGGGTGCCGGGCGTGCTTTCCTATGCGATGGAAGGAGGTTCCCCCTGGGCAGGCACGGGCCTAGAGGGGCCTGCCTCCTGAGGGGCCGGGCTGGACGATGTCTTCTTCTTCTTGGGGGCGGTCTCGGGAAGCCTCCTGCTTCCGTGATCCGGGTCTTCCAGTGACGCGGCCTGAAAGGCTCGTTCCAGGGAACACACCGCGTCCTTCTCTTCACAGGGCACCGTGATGACTCCGCCACTTCCTGGCATCTTGAGGACGTTGTATCCATGGTGAGTTACGGCCATGAACTTGGCCAGCGCCGGGTACCCAAGGATGGCGTTGTACGATAGACGAATGTGAGTAACGTCGAAGTCGATGAGCTCGGTGCGGTAGTTGTCGCGTGCCCCGAAGGTGACAGGGAGGCGGACCTGCCCAATCGGGACCATGGAGCCGTCGGTGATTCCGGAGAAGGGCTTGGTTGGCTGAAGCTAGCTGTAGGGCACTTGGAGATTGTTGAATGTTTCCACGGACAGGTCGTTGAGCCCTGCCCCACCATCGATGAGGGTCCTGGTGACCACCATGTTGCTGATGATTGGGGAACAAAGCATCGGGAGGACTCCGGCTGTAGCCGCACACTTGAGCTGATCTGCTGAGCTGAACATGATGGCGCACGCCGACCACCTGAGAGGGTGCGTGGCTTCAAGCCTGGGGAGGACTGCATTCACTTCGTGGGCGAACTGCTTGAAGATGCGTTGAGAGGCTGGGGCCTGAGCCCCGCCCAGGATGCAGGTGATCGCGCGCGGCTCCTGGAAGCCCCCAGCCCCCTCGTCTTGGTGCGGTCCTCGTTTCTCCTTGGCTGCGGCGGCAGCAGAGGGAGGCCTGCGTTACCTTGCGGGCGATCCTCGCGAGGCTGATCCCTCCAGTCTCCCTCGCGAGGTGGGTCTTGCCAGCGATCCTCGCGAGGTTGATCGCGCCACCCTTAACGCGGGCCACGGTCTTCCCAACGTCCTGCGTTCCTTCCTCCTCCTTGACTGTAGCCCCGGTCACCACGGTCGGGGCAACGGGCGATCCTTCCTTCCCGCACGGCTCGGAGCTCTTGACATTCGTTGGTGTTGTGCGTGTGGAGGTCATGGTACACACAGTACCGGCTGCCCTTGGAAGGTTCGGGCTGATCTCTACCCCGCTTGGTGTCTGGCTCTGCCGCGAGCACGGCAGCCCCCTTGCGCTTCACATCCTTGCCCTTGGGCTTCTTCTCTTCCGGGTCTGCGGCAGGCAGCTCGAGGAGGGAGAGACACCCTTCCTCAGCCCTGGCGCACTTGGTTGCCAAGTTGAACAGCTCCAAGGAAGTGCACAGGTCTTCATGCATCGCCAGCTCCTCCTTCATCTTGACATCGCGCACGCCGTCTGAGAAGGCTGAGATGATGGCCTCCTCGGTCACCTTGGGAATCTTGAGGCGTGCGTTGTTGAAGCGCTGGATGTACTTCTGCAGGGTCTCCCCAGGTTGTTGCTTGATGCGGTGCATGTCGCTCACGGTGGGTGGCCGGTCGCGAGTACCTTGGAAGTTGGCGATGAAGCGGGTGCGCATCTCGTCCCAGGAGGAGATCGTGCCTGGAGCCAGGTTCAGGAGCCAGGTGCGGGCCCCGTCCTTGAGCGCCATGGGGAACCAGTTCACCATGACCTTCTCGTCTCCGTTGGCAGCTTCGATGCCCGGCTCATAGAGCTGGAGGAACTCCATAGGGTCAGCCGTGCCGTCGTAACGAGGAGGCAGGTCTGGCTTGAACTTGCCGGGCCATGCAACGCTGCGTAGCTCGGTCGTGAAGGCATGGCAGCCTGCTGTGGCCATGGGAGGCCTTGGGTGACGGAGAGCTTGGTCTTGCATGTCCCTACGCGCTGCAGCTGGGAGCAGCGCGGGGTCTTGACGTGCTGGAGCAGGAGCATGGTCGCGATGTGCTGGAGCAGGGAGCGCCCGGGCAGCTTCTTGCGGACGAGGGACTTCTTGGCAGATCTACTCTTGCCGCGCTGGCACCTGACGGAGCGGGTTCCGCCCAGGGGCCACGCGCCTTGGAACCATGGCGCCTTCTTGAGGAGGAGGCGGCCGGGGCACCGCCGGAGCCTCGTCGCCCGTGCGGGGCGGGGTGCAGTGCAGCGGAATGGACGGCGCAGGAGAGCCCCTGCGGCGCGGACGAGCTCGGCGATGCGGTCGAGCCATTCTTCGTAGACGTCGTCGACGGGACGGTAGCGCAGGAGCTCATTTGCCGCGATGAGTGCAGCTCGAGCCTACATGGGTGCGCGGAGCACGCGGGATGAAGAACCAGCTGGGTTGAGCGAGGGAGTTGCGGTGCGGCCGTCTTGCCGCACGGATGGATGCTGAGACGATGCTTGCTGCTCGTCCCCCGCCGGGCCGGTGGCGGCGTTGATGGCAGGTGACGGGGAACGGCGAGGACGCCCGCCGATAGGAGCCGTCTGGGCAACATGGGAAGCAAGAGCGGCCCGGCACTCGGCGCGGGCCCGACGAGCGTCAGACATGGGCGCGATGGTCGGAGGAGAACGGGGTGGTGGAAGATGAATTCTAGCGCACCCCTACCTGGCGCGCCAAATGTCGGATTTCGGGTTCCGACAGACCCTTGAGGTTCGAACACTGGGGTGCGCACGGAGATTTCGCCTCCTACCTACCTGCACCCCTCCACCTCGCTAAGATCTAAGCTATGGAAAGAACAACACAAGAGACATAGGGTTTATACTGGTTCGGGCCACCGTTGTGGTGTAATACCCTACTCCAGTGTGGCGTGGTGGATTGCCTATTGGGCTGATGATGATGAACAATACAAGGAAGAACAGCCTCGCGAGGGTCTGCTCTTGGTTGGGGAGGATTTCAGTCACCCTTCTCTCTCTCTTTTCTTCGATTGTTGATCTCCAACCTCTAGCCTCTCTCTCTCTGATTCTGATTCTGATCCTCCCAAAAC
>NC_041392.1:583593783-583605755 GCF_002162155.2 Triticum dicoccoides | reverse complement strand
GGCTGGTCCTATTTATAGAGGCCCTGGTCCTCTTCCCAAATATCGAGTGGGAAGGGAGCTAACAATGGCGGGCTAATTTGAAGGGGGACAACTAGTACTAGCTATCCTGACAAAAGTAGTCTTCGCCTGCACAAAGCTCTGGTGGTGACGCCATCTTGGGATCCACAATGACCTCCGTCTTGCAGTCCTCCTGGTCTTGGTCTTGTTGCATCGAAATGGCAACCTTTGCCTGATGCCTCGGTACTCCGCGGCTGCGCTTGCTCCCTTTGCACCAAAGAGGAATGGAGGACACTGCGTGGGCTGGCGCCCTTGGTCGTCATAGCTTGCGTCACGGGCACCTCATGAGGCACCCCGCCTTGATCTCTTCGCCTCCTCGCGAGCCAGCCTGGTGAGGCCGTGCCTGAGGAAGCTCCGCGTCGTCCGCCCCGCGAGGCTTGGCCCCTCGCGAGGGTCTTGGGTCTGTGTTGGTGAAGATGGGCCGTGCTGGGCCCCCCTTTGAGCCACGCCGCAGGCCGCATGCAGGCAAGTATGGGGACCCCCGTTCCCAGAACGCCGACAACATTAGATGCCTTCAATTCGGGAGATGCGCACCTCCGTACCGCTCAAAATGGTCTAGCCAGAGCCACGGAGCAATATGTAAAAGACATACAGGTAAGAAAATTTTGGTAAATATATATGTAGCAGCAGCCCCCGAGACTGAAAACAGTTAGAATAACTGGTTTAAGGATCATTTGAAATGCAGGTTCTTACAGAAAAGAATTCCCTATTGACCCAGGAGCTGGACGAGTGCAAATCCCAACTGGAGGCCGCACTGGCCGCGGCGGGGGAGCCTAAGGAGACCCCCTCTGGTAATATACATTTCGAAAGATAAGTATGTGGCGAAGCATGGCTTTTGTGCGAATCTGACAAATAAAATTGCAGATGGCGCCGGATTGAATCCGGAAAGGCAACACCTCGAACGCCAACTAAGGGCTGGTGAGAGGGTGCTGTTAAAGGTGATGGGGGAGAAGAACGTTCTCCAAGATGCCAACACCCGGCTGGGCGTCGAGCTAAAAGATGTTCGTGCCCAGCTGTCAGACTCCGTGAAGGAGAATCAGCGGCTTCGGCGCGACATATTTAGTAAGTGCTTGAACGAACCTTTTAAAAGAAAGTTCGACGGTGCCGTTGATTGACAGAGCAATATCCGTAGGTATGTTAACAGGTCGTCCTGTAGAGGAGATGCCCGGTTCTACGGGTGACCTTCTTCCTGAGCTCTTGCAATTGCTCGATCGAGTTCGGCAGGCGATGCGAGGCGTCGCCCAGGTCTTGTGGCCATCCGTCTCCACACCCGAAGGTCTTGGAGAGCTTGCGGAGAAGCTGAGGGGAGCACAGCGGTGCTTTCAGTTGTGGAAGATATCAGCCTGTCGTCAAGGCGCTAGGGAGGCCTGGGCCATGGTGAAGACGCGGTATTCACAGGCCGACCCTAACCATATGGCCGAGGTTGGTCCTGTAGGGCCCGATGGGAAGGAGATCCCTGTAAGCTTAGTGTACGGCCAAGTAGAGTTGGCCGCAAAGTACTCCCAGTAGGACTGTAAATTAGACAGCCTGTTAGATGGTATTGAAGAGGAATACGATCAGTCAAAATGACTATGTAATCGAATTGACATTTATAATGCCTTCTAGCCGGATTGTAGATCATTTGTCATGGCCGACCTTTTCACTTCAACCTCGGGGTCTGACGGTCCGGAGTGTGTCCGAATTCCCATGCGGTTATATAGGAACCGGGGAATGCGTGGAGACCAGGCGTAGGGGTCATTAGTGCATGAACAGACAAGTGCCCGACTAGTTATGTTATATTACATGGTTAGTAGAAACATCTTCCAGGGAGAATAGTTCCGTTAGGGGTTCCTTTCCCTGGGGGGCATGCCCTAAAGTGCATGTCCATGCTACGAAAAGAAACGCAGGAAAATGCCTGGGGGCACATAGATAAAGAAAAAGATCATCTTTAGTTCACCGACCGAATATTCTCTTAAGAACGCTAGCTTTCGGCTTCACCCAGTCTGAGGTACACGTCCAGCTGATCCGGCAATAACAATCGCAGAGGTGCTCCCTTTACCACCTAGCCGAATAATCGGGAACGTAGGGGTAAGCACAGGAGCCAGGCAACCCAGCTTGGCCAAAACTTAAGTCATATCGATGCATATGATGGTGAATAAAAGGTACATGCGGAAGTTTGACACATGTGTTAGGCATGAAGCCCGTATAAATAAGCTTCTGTTTAAAGAAGTCCCCAGGTTTACTAAGCACGGATAGCGCGTCAATTTGTGAGCCTTTGAAGGTTATAAGAGAGAGAAAAAGGGAGAAGGAGAGAAATGTACAACGGACAATATATAAAAAATGGACAGAGTAAGAAGACGAACATAGGATCCGGCGCTAGGCATAGAATCTTCGGAGACGGGCTGCCTTCCATGGGTTCGGCTCGAGTCGGTTATCCGATGCGTTTCGCAGGCGGTACGCTCCACCAGTCAGGACTTGGTCAATTATGAAGGGACCTTCCCACTTGGGCTTGAGTTTGTCCTTTTTCTTGTCCGGCAGGCGTAGAACTAATTCGCCAACGTTGTAATTTTTGGCCCGTACTTCTCTGCTTTGGTATCTTCGAGCTTGCTGTTGATAGAATGCGGAACGGGCTTTCGCCACATCATGCTCCTCCTCTAATGTGTCCAAACTGTCCTGCCGATCGAGCTCGGCTTCTCTTTCCTCGTACATGCACACTCGAGGTGAGTCATGAATTATGTCGCAAGGCAGAACTGCCTCTGCGCCATACACCATGAAGAATGGTGTGTATCCGATGGTGCGATTCGGCGTGGTCCGCAGCCCCCAGAGTACGGAGTCGAGCTCCTCTACCCAGTGCATGTTAGATTCCTTGAGGGACCGCATTAGTCTGGGTTTGATGCCGCTCATGATAAGACCATTTGCACGTTCGACCTGGCCGTTAGTTTGTGGGTGATAGACGGAAGCATAATCGAGGTTTATGCCCATGTTTTTGCACCAGAGTTTTACCTCGTTGGCCATAAAGTTCGTGCCATTATCAGTGATGATGCTGTGGGGGACGCTGTAACGGTGTACGACCCCGGATATGAAGTCTATCACAGGTCCGGATTCGGCTGTCTTAACAGGCTTGGCTTCTATCCATTTGGTGAACTTATCCACCATGACCAGTAAGTATTTGTGCTTGTGGGTTCCGCCTTTAAGGGGTCCAACCATATCAAGCCCCCAGACCGCAAAGGGCCAAGTGATGGGGATAGTTTGGAGGGCGGTGGGTGGCATATGGCTTTGGTTTGCAAAGAGCTGGCAGCCGGTGCATCGTTGGACTAAGTCCTGAGCGTCTGCCCGGGCCGTCGGCCAATAAAAGCCTGTACGGAAGGCCTTGCTTACCAGGGACTGGGTTGCAGTGTGATGACCGCCGAGTCCGGCATGGATTTCAGCCAGGAGATTCCGCCCCTGCTCTTCGGAGATGCACCTTTGAAGGACTCCGGTAGTGCTTTTCTTATAAAGCTCTCCCTCGTGGACTCTGTAGGCTTTGGATCGCCGCACTATGTAGCGTGCCTCATTTTGGTCCTCGGGGAGTTCCTGCCTAGTAAGGTAGGCGAGGAATGGTTCTGTCCACGGGGCGATGACGGCCATTATTACGTGGGCTGAAGGTGTTATTTCAATGGCAGAGCCTCCGATTGTGTCAGAATGTTCGGTGTCGGGCAGTGCGGTTGGGTCCAGGCTGTTATTGTTTGGCTCCCCTTCCCATGCCACGGATGGCTTGAAAAGCCTTTCCAAGAAGATGTTGGGGGGGGGGGACTACATCGCGTTTTGCGCTGATGCGTGCCAGGACATCCGCCGCCTGATTATTTTCCCGGGCTATATGGTGAAATTCAAGTCCCTCGAACCGAGCTGACATTTTTAGGACGGCGTTGCGGTAAGCTGCCATTTTCGCATCCTTGGCATCAAAGTCTCCATTTATTTGGGAGATTGCGAGGTTCGAGTCCCCGCGCACCTCTAGGCGTTGGATGCCCATGGGTACTGCCATCCGGAGACCATGTAGAAGGGCCTCATATTCGGCTGCATTGTTGGAGTCCGTGTACAGAATCTATAGTACGTATTGAACTGTGTCTCCTGTGGGGGACATCAAAACGACGCCAGCCCCCAGTCCAGCCAAACTTTTTGGAGCCGTCGAAATGCATGATCCAATTTGAATATGTGCCGTACTCTCTAGGGAGTTCGGCCTCCGTCCATTCTGCGATGAAGTCGGCCAAAACTTGTGACTTGATGGCTCGTCGTGGCTTATAAGTTATGTCGAACGGGAGGAGCTCGATGGCCCATTTTGCAATCCGGCCCATTGCGTCATGGTTGTTTATAATGTCGTTAAGTGGTACTTCCGAGGCTACTGTTATTGAACACTCTTGAAAGTAGTGTCGTAGCTTTCGGGATGTCATGAATACCGCGTACGCAATCTTTTGATAATGCGGGTACCGTGATTTGCAGGGAGTGAGGACAGTGGACTCATAATAGACCAGCCTTTAAAGGGGGAATTTGTGTCCGTCCGCTTCTCGTTCGACGACGAGCACTGTGCTTACCACCTGATGTGTTGCTGCGATGTACAATAGCATTGGTTCGCCGGTGTTTGGCGCGGCCAGGACTGGGTTTATTGCCAGTGTGGCTTTTATTTCGTCGAGTCTGGCCGTGGCTGCATCCGTCCATTTGAAGTGTTCGGTGTGCCGAAGGAGGCGGTAAAGGGGAAGGGCCTTTTCTCCCAAGCAGGAGATAAAGCGGCTTAGAGCCGCCACACATCCGATTAACCTTTGTATTTGTTTGAGGTCCTTTGGGATATCCAGTTGCGACAGAGCTCGGATCTTGGCTGGATTTGCTTCAATTCCTCTGCTGGATACAATGAAGCCCAAGAGCTTTCCGGCTGGAACACCGAAAACACATTTTTCCGGGTTGAGCTTGATGTCGTATGTTCGGAGATTGTCAAATGTGAGTCTCAAGTCGTCTACTAGAGATTCAACATGTCTTGTTTTGATGACCACGTCATCTACGTATGCCTCCACTATTTTACCGATCTGGCTTGCCAAACATGTCTGAATCATGCACTGATATGTTGCGCCGGCGTTTTTGAGCCCGAAGGGCATCGTGTTGAAGCAGAATGGCCCGTATGGTGTGATAAATGCCATTGCGGCTTGGTCTGGTTCTGCCATCTTAATTTGATGGTAGCCAGAATATGCGTCGAGGAAACACAACGAATCGTGTCCTGCGGTCGCATCGATAATTTGACCGATGCGGGGGAGGGGGAAGGGATCCTTTCGGCAAGCCTTGTTAAGGTCTTTAAAATCAACACACAGGCGCCATGATTTGTCCTTCTTTGGTACCATCACCAGGTTTGCTACCCAGTCCGGATGTTTTATATCTCTGATGAATCCGGCCTCTAATAGCTTTGCTACCTCCTCTCCCATAGCCTCTCTCTTAGGTTCGGAAAAACGCCAGAGAGCCTGTTTGACAGGTTTGAATCCTGTTTGGATATTTAAGCTGTGCTCGGCCAGCCTGCGTGGGATTCCTGGCATGTCTGAAGGGTGCCAAGCAAAAATGTCCCAGTTCTCTTGTAGGAACTCTCGCAATGCAGCGTCTACATCAGGGTTTAACTGTGCCCCGATGGAAGCTATTTTATTGGGGTCCATTGGATGGACTTGGAATTTGACTATTTCGTCCGCTGGTTTAAAGGAGGTGGATTTGGATCTTTTGTCGAGTACCACATCATCCCTATTCACCATGGAGCGCAGCGCAGTTAGCTCCTCAGCCACTAGGGCTTCGGATAGTGCCTCGAGGGCCAGTGCGGCTGTCTTGTTTTCGGCGCGGAGTGCTATGTCCGGATCACTAGCGAGAGTGATGATCCCGTTAGGCCCGGGCATCTTGAGCTTCATGTACCCGTAATGGGGTATTGCTTGGAAGATTGTGAATGCTTCCCGCCCTAGCAAAGCGTGATAACCACTGCTGAACGGGGCCACATGGAACGTGACTTCTTCGGACCTGTAATTGTCCGGCGTGCCGAACACCACATCTAGTGTGATTTTTCCTGTACAGCGCGCTTCCCGACTAGGGATTATTCCTCTAAAGGTTGTGCCACTTCGCGTGATGCGGTTCCAGTCTATATCCATTTTTTGGAGAGTTTCCTCATAGATGAGGTTCAATCCGCTGCCGCCGTCCATGAGTACCTTGGTGAGACGAAAGCCGTCCACTATTGGACTGAGGACCAATGCGGCTGGTGCTCGGGCTGTTCGGAATTTAGGTTCATCACTGGAGTTGAATGTAATGGCCGTGTCACTCCATGGGTTTATTGTTGCTACTTGGTAGACTTCGGCAAGGCTGCGGAGTGTCCTTTTTCGCATGTTATTTGATGCGAAGGTCTCAAAGACTGTTAATACCGTATTGGTGTCTCTGGGTGGCTTTCTGTGGCCTCCGGGATTAGGAGGTTTTCACCAATTTTGGCCACCTGCCGGAGTATCCAACATGCTCTAAGGCTGTGAGTTGGTGTGGCGTCCTCTGTACTATGAATTTTACAGGGTCCATTAAGCCATCCTTCCAGTACGGTTCCATGCCCTGAAGAGGGTTTTTGCCTTATGGTGTTTGACCCGGGTGTCTGCCAATGATGCACCCTTTTATTTCGGACTAGGCTTGCATTAAGGGTCGGATTGTCCCAAAATTTTGTTTCGGTTTTCCGGGCGCTTTCCATCGCACAGTACTTTCGTACTATGGACGCTAAGTCAACGAAGCGTGTAATATCACAGCGACTTATGGCGATAAGTATTCCCTTGTTCGTGCAATTATTGTAGAAGGATGAAATTGCGTCTTCCTCGTGGCAGCCCTTTATCCTGTGCATAACCAGGAGGAATCTGGCCCAGTAATGATGTACTATTTCTTTGGGCTCTTGCCTGATTTGGGATAGATCGCTAATGTTCGGGTGGGTGGGTGGAATTGAATCCGAAGCCTTACCCCTTCTGAGGCTCAGAGGCCGAGGAATTTCTGAACTCGAAAGTTTGGATTCCTGGGTGTCGTCCAATGAATCCAGTCCGTCGCCTGATTCTCGGTTCAGGTCTTGAGTGATATCCTCCCCTCCGCGGACATCCGGCTTGGAGGGATCGGGAATCCGGACGTAGCAAGTCCTTAGGATATATGAAGGGTCGCTGCACTGTCCGTCTACCACAGCAACGTGATGGGTGGCTTGGGGAGAGTTAATCTCTCTCAGATCGGTTTTAGGCCCAATCTGGTTGTAATCCGTAGCGACTCCCAGGGCGGCGAAGCGATCCAAGAGCTCGTTTATGGAGGAAAGCTCTATTGGATTTAACTGCTCGGCAAGTTCCGAGTTGACATGAAGATTGTTTTCGATGGCTCGAGAGGTCATCATCGGCGTAGAAGCCGAACAGGTGGTCATAAGAAAACCACCTAGCCGGAGGGTTTGGCCGACAACCAAAGCTCCCTTAGCAACGGTGCCGTCTTTAAAGACGGGGCGAGGCATCCTTCCTGATGGCGACAACACAGAGGAACTCTCAATTAAAGCACCAATGTCGGTGTCAAAACCGGCGGATCTCGTGTAGGGGGTCCCGAACTGTGCGTCTAGCCCGGATGGTAACAGGAGGCAGGGGACACGAAGTTTTACCCAGGTTCGGGCCCTCTTGATGGAGGTAAAACCCTACGTCCTGCTTGATTAATATTGATGATATGGGTAATACAAGAGTTGATCTACCACAAGATCAGAGAGACTAAACCCTAGAAGCTAGCCTATGGTATGATTGTTGATGTGTATGTCATCCTACGGACTAGAACCCTCCGGTTTATATAGACACCGGATAGGGTTAGGGTTACATAGAGTTGGTTACAATGGTAGGAGATCGGAACATCCGTATCGCCAAGCTTGCCTTCCACGCCAAGGAAAATCCCTTCCGGACACGAGACGGAGTCTTCAATCTTGTACCTTCATAGTCCAGGAGTCCGGCTTGAAGGTATAGTTCGGCTATCCGAACACCCCCTAATCCAGGACTCCCTCAGCGGGCGTCAGCGTGCACCGGACGGGGCGGAGGGAGGCGGCGGAGCTCCGGTGCTCCGGCGAGGACGCATGTCGTCGGGGCGGCGTCTCCGGCGAACCTAGGGGCAAAGCAAGATGTCAACGAGGTGCGGTAGATCGAGAGAATGAGATTGATAGAGAGAGTTGAGGCGGGGGTGGTCTACGGGCGACAAAAACAACATCGAGGTCCTTCGGCTCCGGCGAGATCCAACTGACGAAGGCGGTGGCTGTGATGAGCGAGGGGGCGAGCGAATTGGCAGAACGGAGAGAGGGGGTCTTGGGGGTTTTATAGGCGCGATCAGGAGCTCGGGGAGCGAGGGATAAGGCTTATCCCGTGGGCAATGGCGCCGGTGGTTGCGGGAGCACGAGCGCGTGCTCTATCCCGAGCAGAGCGAGTGGGAGGTTGGGGACGATGGGCGCGGGGCACGGGGCCCATCAGTCAGCGGGTGTGGGCGGGGCGACCAAGCGAAGAGGAGCGCGGGCGAGCGAGGCGTAAGGCCTCGGGAGGCCTCGGGCGCTGTTGGGCCAGCTCGATGCGCTAGCTGGCTCTTGGGCCGAAGGCCATGGGCCGGCTGGCGGGCGCGCGTGTGTGTCTTTTTTGTTTTTTTTTCAGAAAGGAGACTCCAACAGAAGTAAATTAAATAAAAAAAATATACATAGGCATATCATATACCAAAATGTTCAGAAAAATACCCCGAATAAGATGAACTGTTTTTCAAATTCAACTAAATTCCATAAAAAATTCATAAAAGTCAAACGGTGCTACTGTTGCTTTTAAAATCAATGAAAATCATTTTTAAAATAGCAAAATGATTTCAAATTTATTTTCTCCTAATTTTCTATTGAAGGGAATCATTTTACCCTTATTTCCATTCATTTATTTTTAGGAGAAAAATAATTTGAATTAAAACTAGATAACTTCCAAGAGGATTTTGAATTTGAAATTTCAAACAACTTCAAAAGGAAAATGAGTTCCAAAGAACTTCAAAGTGACTTCCAAATTATTTATTTGAAACTCCCAACTCTATTTCTTCAATTTTGAAGAAGTCATTTTATCTTCCCTCATGAACTCATTGAGTTGCTTAAAGTTTCTAAGTATGAAACATTTCAAATGGAATTCAAATCATTTTCAAACCCCATTTCATTTCTTTAAATGTAAGAAGTCGTGTTATCTTCACTCTAGGATCTTGTGTGTCAGGACCCCGACTCGATGTCACATCGATCTAGCCTGTAGCACCTCATATCACTTTGCGGCCTCACGCACGGTATCCCCACGGGTGTCGCCTTACCTTTGCCCGGGACCGTTTGCGCCTTTTGGCTCACGTATATGATAGTGTCGCTAGTATCTATAGATATGGAGCCCGGGCTGACATGACTAGTCGTAAACCCAAAGTGGCACAGACTTACAGGGACAGGCATCCATGACCCAGCATCGAACGTGTCGGTCATCAGCGAGTGAATCCAGGCTGTAGCACTGGGCTAGCAGGACTCCGGTGAACCGGGCTGTAGCGGGCTAACAGGACTCCGATATTCATCGCGTGACATTTCCCCGAAGGGACAGACACAGGAACGAAGAAGGACACATGCCGGCCAGCCTAAGTGTTCCGGAGCAGTAGCAAGCTACCATGGCTCAGTGGAAACACTAGGAGACATTTCCCGGTAAGAGAGGCTACTAAAGATAAACAACTAGATGGTCAGATCCCACACATACCAAGCATTTCAATAACATACACACAATATGCTCGATATGTGCTAATGCAACATGGCATCACAACATGACTCTACAAATCAAGTATTTTAATCAATAGGCTCCGAGGAGCGGGATATTACAAACATGGGTCTCATGACCCAACAATCATAGCATACAAGTCAAAGCACATGCGGAAGCTATCATGTCTGGGTGCAGACATCTATAAATGAAAAAGGCTGAGAAGCCTGACTATCTATCAGATCCTGCCGAGGGCACAAGATCGTAGCTGAGGTAACAAGCTAAACGTCGAAGTCCAAGCGGTACTACTAGTGAGACTGAAGTCTCTCTGCAAAAACATAAAATAGGCAAACGTGAGTACAAATGTACCCAGCAAGACTTATATCAGATCTATCTACACATGCATCATTATCAACAAAGGGGGTGGTGGAGTTTAACTGCAGCAAGCCAGCTTTGACTCGGTGGCTAACCTGAACTACGACTGCAAGCGACTCTTTTGAGGTGGCGCACACGAGTCCACATATTCACCATATCAATACACCACTATGGATCCGCTCCCGTCTCCCTACGAGAACGCCATCCATAGCACTCACGCTTATCTTGCGTATTTTAGAGTATCCACTTTCACTTGTCTATGAACTATGCAAGGGGTCCAAGTTTCCATATCCGAGGAATCCGGCTATTCGAATAGATGATGTTAACCCTGCAGGGGTGTACTTCTTCACACACGCTCTCGCCACTTACCGCCCTGTACACGTCATGTACCTCGGCAACCTTCAAGCGGAAGCCGGGCGAGGGAGTCGGCCACGACCTGACTAACCGAACAAGTCTCTAGTCCAGGTTTATCGCCTATTCGGGTTCCATCCGCAAGGAGATCCGGCCGGGGTGTCGCTTACGGCCCCAAACGATGTGTGCAGGGTTCCCAAGCCCACCATCCGGGTGCCACTTGGTACACCGGGCCACTGTGCCTAGTCTGTCCCAAGCCCACCTGTACCGGGTGCCAGTTGGTAGACTACTAACACTACCTACAAACACCAGAAACTAGTTGCAACTCCTGGACAGAGATCATGTTGATTAATAAGTCGAGAGGGGTCGAGTTACCGGAACCCAATGTGTGGTAGTAACTGGTCATGGATCACAAACACAGAACTCAGTTCCTGAGGACGGCTGCAATGAGACAACCCACCATGTACTCCTACATGGCCTCTCACCGCTACCTTTACCAAATCGTGTTCACACACTTAGTTCACCCATAGTAGGACATGTTCACACGCCTCTGATTCATCCCCGACGAATCAGACCTGACTCAACTCTAAGCAGTAGCAGGCATGACAAACAAGCATGAATGAGTAGGCACATCAGGGCTCAAACAACTCCTACTCATGCTAGTGGGTTTCATCTATTTACTGTGGCAATGACAGGTCATGCAAAGGATAAAGGGTTCAGCTACCGCAGCAAGTATCAAATATGTCGTTGTTGTCCTAATGCAGTAAAAGAGAGCAGGAGCGAGAGAGTGGGATTTTATCGGAATGAACAAGGGGGTTTTGCTTGCCTGGCACTTCTGAAGATAACATTGAGTCTTCATCAGTGTCAACGATCACATCATCGGTATCACGTCTATCGAGAGGGCACAAATACCGGCAACACAGAAAGGAACACAATCAATGCAATGCACAATATGATGCATGATCATGACATGGCAAAATGAATGTGTTTTGGGCTAATGCAACTAAAACCAGATTAAATGAAGTTGGTTGGAATCCCAGATTCAAATTCAAACTCCATATGTGATTATTTAAATGCCCTTTAATTGATTTGTGCTAAACAGCAGCTATAAGTTGTTCTAACATGCATGAAAATGGTACAGATGGATTCCTTGAATTTTTCTGATAATTTTTCATATATAAATTATTTAATTTGGAGTTACGGTTGAATTTCTATGATTTTTAGAAGTTTTGGGCATTTTCTGGAATTTCAGAATTAAATTAAATCCAGAAAATGATTTATTGCGTCAGCACTAGGTCATGCTGATGTCAGCAGGTCAACTGGGCACCCCAGGTCAAATCTGACGTGTGGGGGCCACACGTCAGTGACACAGGAGCTAATCCCGGTCAAACCCAGCGCTGACTGGGGTTTGACCAGGGGTGGGGCCTGCTGTCAGTGGCCTAGGGGGTTGATTAG
>NC_041392.1:583572123-583593306 GCF_002162155.2 Triticum dicoccoides | reverse complement strand
GGGGGGGTTAGCCGCTAATGATGCCCACGTCATCATCGCCGGACTTACGCCGGCGGCGACCAAAATGGCGGCGGCAACGCGCCGGACTTGCGCTAAAGGCGACGGAGGCGGCGGCTGGGGGCACCGGGGCGTAGCCCGGGCTCTCCCGCATCTGATGGGGTAGGTGGGAGGCTGCGGGAACGCCGGGGCTCGTCGGAACGGAGCTCGCGGCGGCGCCGGAGTTCGGGTGGTAACGGGCGCGAGGCCCTGGTGGGGTTTTGGGCAAGCTGAGCTGCGCATGGGCTTCCTGTGAGCCCCACGAGCTCAAAGCCGTGCTCGGACGCGACCGAAACAGGCCATGGCCGCGACGGCAGCATGGCCGGCGGCAGCGAGCTCCGGTCGTCGACAAAGTGGCAGCTGCGGTGTGCAAACGAGAGAACGGAGAGGGGGAAACAGCACAGGAGCTCACATCGGGTGCAGTGGTGGCCTCGGCGAGCTCGGGGAGGCACCGGAGCCGACGAATTTGACGAAGATGGCCGGCTGGTCCGAGGTAGAAGACGACGTCGATGGCGGCGATGCGGCACGTCCGGGGCCTCGTGGCTCGTTGAGGAGGTAGAGGGAGGACCCGCGGAGCTTCCTGGGGCGTCGGTGAGGCTAGGGGTGGCCGGTGGCCATGGGTACGACGACGATGGCGGCGAGCTCCGCTCGGTGGTGTGCGCGAGAGGGAAACAGAGGAGGGAATGGGGTCCAGGGGGAGAGAGGGGAGGTGCAGGGGGCGAGGGCGTCTCCGTGGCATCGCGAGGGAGTCGGGGAGGCTGCCACGGCGAAGCAGGAGGTGGCCGGCGCTCTTCGGGCGCGCGCCACGCCTCGCCTCTGCCTACTGGCAGAGGAAGAAGAGGACAAGGGGGGAGGAGGTGGGCTGGGCCGGCCAGGTGGGGGAGCTGGGCCGGCTGGTGGGCTGCACGGGTGAGGCCAGGTAGGCTTTACTCTTTTTTTTTGTTCTATTCTTTTTTAATTCTGTTTTCTATTTTGCAGGTTTGTTTTGAATTTGGTTTTGAAACCAATTCAATTTATTTTGCTTCTGACAACATTTTTAGGAGCTAAAAGAATTAAAACAATGCTCCACAAAAATATTTCAGAATTATTGGACCTATATTTATTTAAAAGTAGATATAAGTCCAATTCAAATAGCTATGATTTAAATTCAAAGTCCCAAAAATAAATCCTTAAAAAATGTTCAATATTTTGGTTGGGACCAGAACCCTTACCAAAATTTATGAACATTTTAAGAAGAGCACTTTTGGAGCAATGAATGAGATTTCTAGGGTTTTTGCCCCTCTTTTATTTAGGGTTTTGAGGCTTCCAATATTCCTCAATTCAAGTTTCAAAAATATAGACATGATGCACACATGAAGCTAACCTAGAGCAATGCCTGAAGCTAGGGATGTGACATTGTGATGAAATGAATTTGAATTCTTCGAGATCAAAATGCAAGATGAAAGTTTTGGGAAAGTCCTTTTATTCCCTCTCATTCAACTTTCAAAAAGTTTCAATTTCCACTCAGTTTCACACAATCAATCACACAAAAATCAAACAAGCAATCACAATTATTTATTTAATATAACATTCCAAAATTTAGAATTTTGGGATGTTACAAACTACCACCCTTAAAATGAATCTCGTCCTCGAGATTCGGAGAGGCTAGAAAGAAGGTTAGGTTTGGGGGGTCTCCTTGAAAATCCATTCATCAACATATGGTATGGGGTGCTACCACCCTTAGAATCATGGTTACGGTTCCGACAAAACTCATGTACTCCGTCCATTGCGTTGACGGTGCCGGTCTTCTCATATTCTCCAAGATAACTCCTTCACTTTTGCTCTTCCGTTAAGGGCATGGCCTTTTCCTCAAAATTAGGAGTCCTTGCATCAAAATAGGATCCTTTTGAGACTTGACAGGTCTGGCGCCAATGCTAAACAACTATCGAAAACCTCATGGTGGTCGACAATTTTTGGTTTCTCCTACAGGAAATGGGTCTGGGTTGAACCTCATCGCATAACCTACGATTGGCAATAGGGCCTATACAGGGTTTCCATTGTCCTGCCATTCTATGGCCTTTGGTTTGTCGTGTCGACACTCTTCTAGGGTTTTAAGGCTCTCTGATTTTCTATTAACATATGATAGCCCATGATAGAAGTCTCCGGTATGGGGGCCAATCCATCCCGTACTTGAATCATTACCACATATGCAGATAGTGAATCACGTATTCTAACACTCGAGCATCCTCACAAGCATTGCAGAACTTCTCTTCTCCACGAACTGGGTTTGGGTAAATCCATTTGTTCTGCAAGCCAAACAAAATCTCTATCGCTTCTTCACAACTCTTGGGTTTACGTAACCTCCTATGGAACATCTGCTGATGAAATCACAGCTCCCGTCAGAATTCTTTTCTTCAACAAGATTGTGCTTGTTTCCTTATCAAATCCTGGGTCCTGTGGGTTATGGCCCACTTCAACACTTGTATATCTTTAACTCATCCTTGGAGTTACTATTGTTCCATATTCCAACATTATATCTCCTTTAAATCCAATAGCACTTCATTCCTTCATATTCTTGGGGTAACCACCATAACTAAAACCAAACTCCAACTCATTTGTCCAAATTCCACTCTATGGAATACATTTTCCTTTCCACTGGTCTAGTGTTCACACAGACAAGTATCGCAAAAAATGCACTGGTTCATCCATAATTCTATTCATATCAAATCCTTTATTACATCCTTAACCACTACTCAAAACTCAAATTTCACAAGTACTCTATTACAAAAGCTGCCATCCACATAGTTTGGTAGGGTCAAGCATTACTTCCATCTTTATTCATTTGCCCTCCTTGAAGATACTTCAGTCCCACTAGAATTGTGCGATGTGATCCTTCAAATCATCGATGTTTTGGTTCATCGAGGTGGCCATGAGCTTCATCTCCATCATCTCTGCATGCACCTCCCTCAGGTATTCCTGAGTGTGACGGAGTCTTGCTTCTAGTATTTCTCCAATCTGACGTATGGCTTCCATAGCAGCTTCACGAACAGAGTCGAAGAATGTTGCTCGTGGTACTCGAGAAATGAAAAAGTATTGACCCATAGTCTTTGGGCAAACTCCCTTCACATGGTGGAGGTGTACCTCCACATACCAAAGTTCAACTCCCTTCTCCATGAAAGGATAACCCTTGTAGACTGCATCTCCTTCAAGATGAATATGCTTCATCATGTCCTTCAGGATTTTTGGGTAATCCTGATCACTGGTCAGGGTCATGATCATTTCCGGGCCCTTCAGAAAATACTCGTAAAGGGTTGTCATCTGCAGGTATAAGATAGAAGGGGTACTCTGGATAATGTAGCTATTTCCTTGGGCGAAATGTGGTTGTTTTTCGGGAAATGTTTGGGTCAGCTTGTCCATGGGTTCAAGGTTTAAGTCTGGTGAGATAATGAGAGAGGCATTCACAATCAACAACAACTCATAACATTTCACATGAGATTCCAACACCTCAACTTTTATTGCTTCACGAGCTATTACAATTTCCATTTCATAAATCAACTCAAGATCCCCAACGAAAATAAAAGTGCATTCCAACTTTATTACATGCTTTATTCCAATATCAAGATCTCAACTACTCTGCTCAAGCTCTCCTCGGGTCTGAACATTCTCTGGCAAAATGTCCTACTCCTTTGCAGCATAAACAAATGACTTCAGACAAATCCAGGGGCTTCCTGGTGGTTATCTTGGCTCCTTGGGTTCTTGGCTTCCTTGCTGGGCATTTGCTAGCGTAATGACCTAAATCCTTGCACTTGTAACAAGTGATTTGACTCAGGTCCTTTTCTGCAGAAATTGGGTTGTTCTGGGGATACATGCTCCTTCTCTTCCTCGACTTCTTTGTTCTGATTAGTTCCTCTATCTCTTGTCGATCAAACTCCACTTCTTCCATCGGGAAGTTTCCCAGATACTCTTGGCTTTCCTTCGTGCAATACTGTGAAAAATGTCCTTCTTCTCCACATGAATAGCAAGCATTGGAGTAAAATCTGTTTAGGCTTTCTCCATCAGGGTCGTCAACATCTTCTTTCATCACCAGTTTTCTTGAACTTTCCCCGAGGGCTACTTCCACTGCTTCCTTTTGCTGCTTGGTAATTTCTTGTACCCTGGGATAAATATGACACTGGGCAGGGTAGTGCATAGTTCCTTCACATAAGAAACAAGTAACCTTCATGGTTGGACATTCTTCAGCTTGGTGATTTCCTTCACAATGAGGGCATCCATCCTTGTGTTCTTCCTGGGTATGTCCTATCTCACCACAAATCTTGCATGCACAAGGTTTCTTCATTTTATTGCCATAGGGCTTCTGAATAAGACGAGACCTCAGTAGAGTCATCTTGAATTCCTCCCAAGTTTTTGCTCCGTTACATCCTTGTATGGCCTAATGCATTTTCCGCCAGGTTGTAGCACTTTTTGTAAAGTACTAAAGAGCGTATTGAACCTCATACTTCCTTGCAACCAAATTGCTCTTGAAGTGATTCTCCATGTTTTGAATCCATAGCTCTGGCTCTAACTGAGTGATCGGTTCAGAGAATACAAGGCCATCTTCATTCATCACCTATTGGGTCCAAGGGTTTTGGGATGAGATAAGAGGGATAGAGATATACACACAATACACACAATATAGTTTTGAAAATAAGTTTTATTTATGGCTGTCAGGAAAAACATCAAACAATGACAGCTCACAAACATCGCATCTAATGTGAGTATACAACCGGGGTTTGGTCTTCTAAAGGTCATATAAATCCTGGAATTCTTCAGTTTCTTCAAATTCTTCAATTCTTCGGAGGCTTCGACTATTGTAGCTTCAACTCTTCTAGTGTATGGTGAAGTATGATATCTTGTCCTTCTCGGAGTGATCTCATCAGTTCTTCCTCCGTGTGGTCCAAAGGGAACGTGGTATTGTCTAACTATTTGAGGTAAAAGGAATAATTTGATAAAGCTCAGAAAAGAAGAGAGGTAAAGGACCTTTTTGAAAATAAAGTTTAAGAGAAATCCTTTCCTAAGGGATTTCTAGTTTCTAGGGTCACGTCCTACAGTCAACATGTGCTCTGATACCATCTCTATAGCGACCCGACCTCAAACAGTCAAGCCTCTGTGTACCCGTGCCATCCCTGGATCGGTATGCTGGCACACACAGTACATCAATGTATATATCAAAGTGCAATCACATGTATAAATAACGTAAAACTGATATATACCTCATAAGTCTCAGAGGAAACAAACACAAGGGTGTGGAGTCCATCAACTCCAACGGCAAGTTGAGTGTAGACCGTAACCCTACAACGTAACTCTTACTCGTCGTAGAAAAGTCCCTATAACATAAGACGTTGCAGCCCTGTAGGTCAGTACATTGAATGTACTAGCAAGTCACATCATAAGAATAATGAACCTATTTGTACATGCAATCTGGCTGGTGGAAAGCTCTAAGTTTAGTTTTTGCATAAAGCTAGTTTCCCCCTAGAATAAAAGATATTATTCTACCACTACTATATAGCATAGGATGAGTTGGTAACCCCAACTAAATCCATTCCCAAAGTTTCATTTAAAACCCAACTGTTTAATTAAGAGTGATGAGATCTCCCAGTATTTCCACTACTAGATGCTCAAGTTGTCCGTAACCGGGGACACGGCTAATCGATTAGGTTTTAACACTCTGCAGAGGTTTGCGCACTTTTCCCCACAAGACTCGATCGCCTCCCTTGAAATTCTTGCACTCCCTGGTGTTTGAGAACAGGATGACCGAGACATAGTCTTTCGAAAATGTTCCCCCTTAACCCACAGATAGGCCGGTACACCTACATCATTCTACATCTGCTAGCCCATCCCGGAAGGGGTCACACTAACTACTCAACTAAGCCAGAGCCCATATTGGCTTGTGGCTGCACACGTAAGCTTCTAGACATGAGAATACGATTGATCTCTCTGAGCCTGGGCGGACGGACCACTAGTGGTGCACCACCATGGATTTCCCATGCATGCTCCCACTGTACTTCGCCACCATTCAAACCAAACCTCCGCCCAGGTAGTTCATTTACAAGTCTTGGTCCTGATTACTAATTTGTCACTCATGTCTCACCATGAACACTTCCCAATTCCACGTCTACATTTGCGAGGCGGAAATAAACTTACATGGTGGTGACAAGGTTGTATAGATCAGACCTACCTCAAATGAACTACTAGGTTACGGCATAGCCATCTGGCAACAATAAATCCTACCATGCAATCCTACCACAAAAGGACTAAGTGCATAATATAAAACATAGGTGATTGGAAGAATGGTCAAATGTGAACTTGCCTGGTAATAGTTGATGAAGATTATATCGCTCTCAGAAATTTACTTTATAGAACTATTCGTCACTCTCCGATGAAAATCTATAAAGTCAAACATTGCATTCACATAAGCAATCATTTCAGAGAACCACGAAGAACATGCAAAGCAAAAAGTCTTGGAAAAACCAAATGAACATAAACACACTTAACTAGCGTAGAAATTTCCTAAGTGCAAAACAACCTGTGACATAGGGTGCAAAGATGTGATGTGCACTAAATTGCATACATGGCATAATAGTAAAACTATCATGGACAAATCCTAATGTGTGAAAAATATCGTGAGATAGGTCCAAGTGATAGGGTTTGGCAACGGTGACACGGTGCAAAAAGAATCACATCAATCGGAGCTACGGTTTAGGAGATATGGCCATTTGAAGTTTGAATTCAAATCTGAATAAAGTTCAAATTTGAATTTGGAAAAAGTTTACAAACATGATGCTACTGGATAGATCTAATAATACGAAGAATTTGCTGCTGGTTTCATCGAATTTGGGCCTATGGGTAAAAAGTTGTGGCTATTTTAAGTTTAGGGACTAATCTGCTAATTACAGGGACTAAACAGTGAAGAAAACTATCACAAACAAGTCCCTGGCCACGTGGCGCACTGTGAGAGGCCAGAGAGTGTTCACTGCGGCAGCTATATGGTGAACGACCACTAAATAATAAAAACAACTACCACGGTTAAATTAAAAGAAACCGGAGACCGGTTTTCACTAAAACCGCACGGTTTAATAAAACCGAGATTAACCGGTTTAATTTGAAAAAACTAACAGAATGAGGGGAAGAAAGAAGGCGGCTCACAGCGAGCGACGATGATGAACGGAAGATGGCGGCGCTAGCGTTGGGCAGTGACGGGGCGGCGGCCTCCGGCGGGTTCCGGCGGCGGCGAAGTGGATGGAGTGCGGCGTGGCGCAGGCGACTGGATGGTGGTGACGGCGGGCGTCAGCATGCACCGGACATGGAGGAGGGAGGCGGCAGAGCTCCGGTGCTCCGGCGAGGACGCAGGTCGTCGGGGCGGCATCTCCGGCGAACCTAGGGGCAAATCAAGATGTCAACGAGGTGCGGTAGATCAAGAGTATGAGATTTATAGAGAGAGTTGAGGCGGTGGTGGTCTACGGGCGACAAAAACGACGCCGAGGTCCTTCGGCTCCGGCGAGATCCAACTGACGAAGGCGGTGGCTGTGATGAGCGAGGGGGCGATCGAATTGGTAGAACGGAGAGAGGGGGTTTTATAGGCGCGGCCAGGAGCTCGGGGAGCGAGGGATAAGGCTTATCCCGTGGGCAATGGCGCCGGTGGTTGCGGGAGCACGAGCGCGTGCTCTATCCCGAGTGGAGCGAGCGGGAGGTTGGGGATGATAGGCGTGGGGCCCATCAGTCAGCGGGTGTGGGCGGGGCGACCGAGCGAAGAGGAGCGCGGGCAAGCGAGGCGTAAGGCCTCGGGCGCTGCTGGGCCAGCTCGATGTGCTGGCTGGCTCTTGGGCCGAAGGCCATGGGCCGGCTGGCGGGCGCGCGTGTGTGTTTTTTTTGTTTTTTTTCAGAAAGGAGACTCCAACAGAAGTAAACTAAATAAAAAAATATACATAGGCATATCATATAGCAAAATGTTCAGAGAAATACCCCGAATAAGATGAATTGTTTTTCAAATTCAACTAAATTCCAAAAAAAAATCATAAAAGTCAAACGGTGCCACTGTTGCTTTTAAAATCAATGAAAATCATTTTTAAAATAGAAAAATGACTTCAAATTTATTTTCTCCTAATTTTCCATTGAAGGGAATCATTTTACCCTTATTTCCATTCATTTATTTCTAGGAGAAAAATAATTTGAATTAAAACTAGATAACTTCCAAGAGGATTTTGAATTTGAAATTTCAAACAACTTCAAAAGGAAAATGAGTTCCAAATAACTTCAAAGTGACTTCCAAATTATTTATTTGAAACTCCCAACTCTCTTTCTTCAATTTTGAAGAAGTCATTTTATCTTCCCTCATGAACTCATTGAGTTGCTTAAAGTTTCTAAGTATGAAATATTTCGAATGGAATTCAAATCATTTTCAAACCCCATTTCATTTCTTTAAATGTAAGAAGTCATGTTATCTTCACTCTAGGATCTTGTGATGAAATGAATTTGAATTCTTCGAGATCAAAATGCAAGATGAAAGTTTTGGGAAAGTCCTTTTATTCCCTCTCATTCAACTTTCAAAAAGTTTCAATTTCCACTCAGTTTCACACAATCAATCACACAAAAATCAAACAAGCAATCACAATTATTTATTTAATATAACATTCCAAAATTTAGAATTTTGGGATGTTACACCGCATTACATTATTTGCCATTTGCCTCTCGTTTTCCTCTCCCCCACTTCACCCTTGCCGTTTTATTTGCCATCTCTCTCTCTATCCTCCCTCTCTTTCTCTATTTGCCTCCTTTTGTTCGCTTGCTTTATGTTTGCTGGTGTGTTAGTTTGCTTGCTTGTCGCGATGGCTCAAGATAATACTAAATTGTGTGACTTCACCAATACCAACAACAATGATTTTATTAGCACTCCGATTGCTCCTCTTACCGATGCCGAATCTTGTGAAATTAATGTTGCTTTGCTGAATCTTGTTATGAAAGATCCGTTCTCCGGCCTTCCTAGTGAAGATGCGGCTACCCATCAAAATAGCTTCATTGATTTGTGTGACATGCAAAAGAAGAAAGATGTGAATAATGATATTGTTAAATTGAAGCTATTTCCTTTTTCGCTTAGAGATCGTGCTAAAGATTGGTTTTCATCTTTGCCTAAAAATAGTATTGATTCATGGAACAAGTGCAAAGATGATTTTATCTCTAAGTATTTTCCTCCCGCTAAGATCATCTCTCTTAGAAATGATATTATGAACATTAAGCAACTTGATCATGAACATGTTGCACAAGCTTGGGAGAGAATGAAATTAATGATACATAATTGCCCTACTCATGGTTTAAATTTATGGATGATTATGCAAAAAAAATTATGCCGGATTGAATTTTGCTTCTAGAAATCTTTTAGATTCGGCTGCGGGAGGCACTTTTATGGAAATCACTTTAGGAGAAGCTACTAGACTCCTAGATAATATTATGGTTAATTATTCTCAATGGCATACTGAAAGATCTACTAATAAAAAGGTGCATGCGATAGAAGACATTAATATTTTGAGTGGAAAGATGGATGAACTTATGAAATTATTTGCTAATAAGAGTGTTTCTTCTGATCCTAATGATATGCCCTTGTCTACTTTGATTGAGAATAATAATGAATCTATGGATGTAAATTGTGTTGGTAGGAACAATTTTGGTAACAACGTGTATAGAGGAAATTTCAATCCTAGGCCTTATCCTAGTAATCCCTCTAATAATTATGGTAATTCCTACAACAATTCTTATGGAAATTATAATAAGATGCCCTCTGATTTTTATTCTAATATTAAAGAATTTATTACTTCGTAAAAGAATTTTAATTCTATGATTGAAGAAAAAATGCTTAAGATTGATGATTTGGCTAGGAACATTGATAGAATTGCTCTTGATGTTGATTCTTTGAAACTTAGATCTATTCCACCTAAGCATGATATAAATGAGTCTCTCAAAGCCATGAGAATTTCCATTGATGAGTGCAAAGAAATAACCGCTAGGATGCGTGCTAAGAAAGATGCCTTTATAAAAGCGTGTTCTTCTAGTTCCTATGAGAATGATGTTGAAGATCTAAAAGTTATTGATGTGTACCCTATTAAATCTTTGTTTTGCAATATGAATCTTGATAATGATGGGACTGAATATGATCCACCTTTACCTAGAAGGCGTTCCAAGAATTCTGAATCTTTTGATCTTGATGCTAAATTTGATAAAAGTGGGACTAAAGAAATTAAAACCGTAGATGTTGCTAAACCCACTATTATGGATTTCAAGGAATTTAACTATGAAAATTTCTCTTTGATTGATTGTATTTCCTTGTTGCAATCCGTGCTAAATTCTCCTCACGCTTATAGTCAAAATAAAGCGTTTACTAAACATATCATTGATGCCTTGATGCAATCTTATGAAGAAAAACTTGAATTGGAAGTTTCTATCCCTAGAAAACTTTATGATGAGTGGGAACAAACTATTAAAATTTAAATTAAAGATCATGAATGCTATGCTTTATGTGATTTGGGTCCTAGTGTTTCCACTATTCCAAAGACTTTGTGTGATTTGTTAGGTTTCCGTGATTTTGATGATTGCTCTCTAAACTTGCACCTTGCGGATTCCACTATTAAGAAACCTATGGGAAGAATTAATGATGTTCTTATTGTTGCAAATAGTAATTATGTGCCCATAGATTTTATTGTTCTTGACAAAAATTGCAATCCTTCATGTCCTATTATTCTTGGTCGACCTTTCCTTAGAACGATTGGTGCAATTATTGATATAAAGGAAATAAATATTAGATTCCAATTTCCATTAAGGAAAGGCATGGAACACTTTCCTAGAAAGAAAATTAAATTACCTTATGAATCTATTATGAGAGACACTTATGGATTGCCTACCAAAGATGGCAATACCTAGATCTATTCTTTCTTGTTATGCCTAGCTAGGGGCGTTAAACGATAGCGCTTGTTGGGAGGCAACCCAAATTTATCTTTATTCCTTGATTTTTGCTCCTGTTTAGTAATAAATAAATTATCTAGCCTTTGTTTTGGTTGTGTTTTTTGTGTTTAATTAGTGTTTGTGCCAAGTAGAACCGTTGGGAAGACTTGGGGAAAGTCTTGTTGAACTTGCTGTAAAAAACAGAAACTTTAGCGCTCACGAGAACTGCTAACATTTTTATTTGAGAAGTGATATTTAGTTAATTCTTTTTGCAGATGATTAAAAGATAAATTCCCCACGTCCAGAAATTTATTTTAGAATTTTTGGTGCTCCAGATCTTGCGCTAGCTACAGATTACTACAGACTGTTCTGTTTTTGACAGATTCTGTTTTTCGCGTGTTGTTTGCTTATTTTGATGAATCTATGGCTAGTAAATTAGTTTATAAACCATAGAGAAGTTGGAATACAGTATGTATAACACCCATATAAATAAAGAATGAGTTTATTACAGTACCTTGAAGTGGTCTTTTGTTTTCTTTTGCTAACGGAGCTCACGAGATTTTCTACTTTAAGTTTTGTGTTGTGAAGTTTTCAAGTTTTGGGTAAAGATTTGATGGATTATGGAACAATGAGTGGCAAGAGCCTAAGCTTGGGGATGCCCATGGAACCCCCGAGATAATATAAAGGCACCTAAAATCCAAAGCTTGGGGATGCCCCGGAAGGCATCCCCTCTTTCGTCTACTTCTATCGGTAACTTTACTTGGAGCTATATTTTTATTTATCACATGATATGTGTTTTGCTTGGAGCGTCTTGTATGATTTGAGTCTTTGCTTTTTAGTTTACCACAATCATCCTTGCTGTACATACATTTTGAGAGAGCCATACATGATTTGGAATTTGTTAGAATACTCTATGTGCTTCACTTATATCTTTTGAGTTATATAATTTTGCTCTAGTGCTTCACTTATATATTTTAGAGCACGGTGGTGGATTTGTTTTATAGAAACTATTGATCTCTCATGCTTCACTTAGATTATTTTGAGAGTCTTAATAGCATGGCAATTTGCTTAAAATCCTAATATTCTTGGTATGCAAGATTAAGAATAAAAATTCTCTTATGAGTGTGTTGAATACTATGAGAAGTTTGATACTTGATAATTGTTTTGAGATATAAAGATGGTGATATTAAAGTTGTGCTAGTTGAGTAGTTGTGAATTTGAGAAATTCTTGTGTTGAAGCTTGTGATTCCCGTAGCATGTACGTATGGTGAACCATTATGTGATGAAGTCGGAGCATGATTTATTTTTTGATTGCCTTCCTTATGAGTGGCAGTCAGGGACGAGCGATGGTCTTTTCCTACCAATCTATCCCCCTAGGAGCATGCGCGTAATACTTTGCTTTGATAAATTGTAGATTTTTGCAATAAGTATATGAGTTCTTTATGACTAATGTTGAGTCCATGGATTATACGCACTCTCACCCTTCCACCTTTGCTAGCCTCTCTAATACCGTGCACCTTTCACCGGTATCATACACCTACCATATACCTTCCTCAAAACAGCCACCATACCTACCTATTTGTAACGCCTCGAGACCGATGTGCCAGGTGTCATCCAGTTATTCGCTGTTGTTGCTTTGTCATTGCTTGCGTCTTTTGCATTGCATATCATGTCATCATGCGCATTTCATTTGCATACGTGTTCGTCTCATGCATTCGAGCATTTTCCCCGTTGTCCGTTTTGCATTCCGGCGCTTCGTTCTCCTCCGGTGGCCATTTCTACCTTTCTTTCGTGTGTGGGGATTAAACATTTCCGGATTGGACCGAGACTTGCCAAGCGGCCTTGGTTTACTACCGGTAGACCACCTGTCAAGTTTCGTACCATTTGGACTTCGTTTGATACTCCAACGGTTAACCGAGGGACCGAGAAGGCCTCATGTGTGTTGCAGCCCAACACCTTCCAATTTGGCCCAAAACCCACCTAAACCTCTATCATCATCTCGGTCGTTCGATCACGATCGCGTGGCCGAAAACCGCACCTCATTTGGACTCTCCTAGCTCCCTCTACCTATAAATATGTGTCTCCCTCCGAAAATCCCGTAGTCCAAACCCTAAAAACTCCTCCGCGCGCCGCCGGACACTTCCTCCCGCGCCGGCCGGATGTGTCCGCCGCCGCTGCCATGTCACTCCGGCCAATACCAGGCCGCCACGTCATCGCCACCGCCCCCGCGCCCAACCGGAGCCCGCCACCTGTCCAGCGCACCGCCTCCCACCGCGCCGGCCCGCGGAGCCCATCGCGGGCCCGCGCGAGCCCGGAGCCGCCGCGGTCGCCCGACCGCCTCGCTCCTCCGCGCCCCTCGCCGGAGACGCCTCTCTCGCCGTCGCCGGCCACCGTGCCTCGCCTCCCCAACCGCCTCCCCGCCGCCCCTGCACCTCGCCGGAGGTCTCCGCGTTCCGCGCCACCTGGCCCGAGCGCCACCCGCGCGCCACCGCACCGTTCCCGCGCCGGATCTGGGGAGCCGCCGCCTGGATCCGCTTGTTCCCGGCAGTCGTCGGCCTCCTCCGCCCCTCCTTGCCGCTGCCCCGCCGGCGAACGGCGCCGCCGCCGCCCCTGCCTCCCTCGATCCAGGCGGGATCGAGGAGGACGCACGTGCGCCTTGTGGGCCCTGCTTCCAGGCCCAGCGCCCTGGCCCAGCTCGGCCGCCCTGCCACTCCACCGCCCTGGGCCGAGCCCATCTGGTGAGGCCCCGCCATTTTTCCCTTATCCTTCGCCGTGGGCGATCGTTGCCATGTTGTGCTCACCATATTTTTTTCCTGTCTGCGAATTTCTACTAAGTCCTTGAGATTCCCAGTTTCATATGGCCATGTTCATCATATCGTAACTCTGCATCCATAGCTCCGATTCATGCATATAGCATATCAAAATGTTCGTCTCAAAGTGTACATCATTTCATCTCATTGCATCATTTTCATTTGAATTCATCTTGATGCCCGAAAGGCTGTTAGAAGAGTGCTACTTGAGATAATTGCCAGATCTGCTGCTCCATTTAGATATTTGTCATTTTTGCCATGATTATTGTGTGCATGATATCCCCATGAGCTCTACATATGTTTTGTTAAGAGTTTTGCCATCTTTCCAGAGGTGCAACCCATGTATTTTGTGATGTGTGTGGTGACTAGCACAAGCTTGCAAAGTGGAGCATTCGTTAATGCTGATTTCAGGGAGTTAGCAATTCCACTAAGTCCTTGACCTGTTTATCTCATTATGCCATATGTTCATGTTGTTTCCTAGTGATCCGTGCCCCTTTTGAGGATGATCAGTAAGGATGATTTGTTAATCTTGTAGTGCTTTATCCATCCATGCCTTTGTTTGCAATTATGGATCACCCTAGCTTGAGTCAATCGAGCTCTACTTTTGCTATTTCGTGAATCTGGGCAGATTGTCTACTTGTTAGCGATTTTGCCGATGATGTTGTAGTTGATCCGTGCATGCTATGCTATTGTTCTTGCCATGTATAGCTTGTATTTTGTGTATTAGTGATGGGTGTATGCTTAGATTGTCATGACTTGCTCTGTAGTGAGTGCATCGAGCTCGTAAACATGCCTACTTGATATCTGTTTCAGCATGCTCCAGTTTTCACTAAGTCTGAGAACTGATTATGTTTTGCCATGTTCACATGCTTGCAATTGTATTTTCTGATCCCTTTTGGCTCAAGGTCACTAAGGGACTTTTGTTAAGCTCTTTGAGTATCTCCATTCCATGCTTTACTTTGCCATGTTCAGGTCCTGTAGCATGTAGTTTTGTTTCTCCGAAGAGTGCTATCTGATCTGAAATTCCAGACAAGTGTTAATTTCACTAAGTCTGAAATTTGATTACCGTATGCATTTTTGCCATGCTTGTTTGAACCTGTTAATGTATGAATTGGCCGTAGCTCAGTGCTAGACTTTTGTTAAGCATCATGAATGGATTCCTGCCATGTATTTTGTTGCCATGTTTGAGTACTGTAGCATGTTCATCTTGTTGCATTTAGTTGGCTACTTGCTGTAAATCTCAGACTGGTGTCATATTTGAATTGCTTGCCATTTCCAAACCGTAACTCCGATTCCGGTGATCTTTATATCATTTTCAAGCGATTTCATCTCATCTTTCCAGTGGCACACTTGGTTTTCCAAGTTGAGGCTAGGTTCATTCGTTCCTTGTCAAATCATGCATATGCATCGCATACCGCATCCCGCATATCATACCATGTTCATGTGTTGGTCGTTTACTATGTTGTGTGCTTCTTTTCCGGTGTTTGCTTCTTCGGGTTGGTTCCGGTAACGTTGCGTTTGTGAGGACCCGTTCGTCTACGTTCGTTTATCTTCTTCATGGACTCGTTCTTCTTCCTTGCGGGATTTCAGGCAAGATGATCATACCCTCGAAATCACTTCTATCTTTGCTTGCTTAGTTGCTCGATCTCTTGCTATGCCTATGCTACGATACCTACCACTTGCTTATCAAGCCACCCATATTGTTGAATCAAGCCTCTAACCCACCTTGTCCTAGCAAACCGTTGTTTGGCTATGTTACCGCTTTGCTCAGCCCCTCTTATAGCGTTGTTAGTTGCAGGTGAAGATTGAAGTTTGTTCCTTGTTGGAACATGGAGATGTTGTTCCTTGTTGGAACATGTTTACTTGTTGGGATATCACAATATATCTTATTTAATTAATGCATCTATATACTTGGTAAAGGGTGGAAGGCTCGGCCTTATGCCTGGTGTTTTGTTCCACTCTTGCCGCCCTAGTTTCCGTCATATCGGTGTTATGTTCCCGGATTTTGCGTTCTTTACACGGTTGGGTTATAATGGGAACCCCTTGACAGTTCGCTTTGAATAAAACTCCTTCAGCAAGGCCCAACCTTGGTTTTACCATTTGCCACCTAGCCTTTTTTCCTTGGGAGTCGTGCAACCCGAGGGTCATCTTTATTTTAAACCCCCGGGCTAGTGCTTGTCTAAGTGTTGGTCCAACCCAGAGCACCGTGTGGGGCCGTCCCTTGGCAACTTGGGTTACGTTGGCTCCCGTACGCTTAGCTTATCCGGTGTGCCCTGAGAACGAGATATGTGCAGCTCCTATCGGGATGTCGGCGCATCGGGTGGTCTTGCTGGACTTGTTTTACCATTGTCGAGGATGTCTTGTAGAACCGGGATACGGAGTCTGATCGGAATGTCTTGGGAGGAGGTCTATTCCTTCGTTGACCGTGAGAGCTTGTCATGGGCTAAGTTGGGACACCCCTGCAGGGATTTGAACTTTCGAAAGCCGTGCCCGCGGTTATGGGCAGATGGGAATTAGTTAATGTCCGGTTGTAGATAACTTGAACCTTAATTTAATTAAAATGAATCAACAGCGTGTGTTACCGTGATGGTCTCTTTCCGGCGGAGTCCGGGAAGTGAACACGGTGTTGGAGTTATGATTGATGTAGGTTGTTCTAGGATCATTTCTTGATCATAGTTTCTCGATCGTGCTTTGCCTTCTCTTCTCGCTCTCATTTGCGTATGTTAGCCACCATATATGCTAGTCGCTTGCTGCAGCTCCACCTCATACCTTTACCTTACCCATAAGCTTAAATAGTCTTGATCGCGAGGGTGTGAGATTGCTGAGTCCCCGTGACTCACAGATACTTCCAAAACCAGTTCGTAGGTGCCGATGAGTCCATGCAGATGACGCAACCAAGCTCAGGAGGAGCTCGATGAAGATCTTGTCCTTTGTGTTGCTTCGTTCTAGTTGATCAGTAGTGGAGCCCAGTTGGGGTCGATCGGGGACCTTTGTCGCATTTGGGGTTCTTCTTTTATTTTGGTTTCGTAGTCGGACCTTGATTTTATTTGGATGTTGTAATGCTTTATTCATGTATTGTGTGAAGTGGCGATTGTAAGCCAACTATGTATCTCTTTCCCTTGTGTACTACATGGGTTGTGTGAAGATTATCTCACTTGCGACATTGCTTTCAATGCGGTTATGCCTCTAAGTCGTGCTTCGACACGTGGGAGATATAGCTGCATCGAGGGTGTTACAAGTTGGTATCAGAGCCTTCCCCGACCTTAGGAGCCCCCACTGCTTGATCAGATTAACAGCCGTTGTTGAGTCTAGAAAAGTGTTTTGAGTCATTTAGGAATTATATATCAAAGAGTTTAGGAATTCTTTTTACTCCCCAGTCCCTTCATCGCTCTGGTAAGGCATCCTGACGTAGAGTTTTGACTCTTCTCTTCTCAAATTTCATTAAAAAAAATTTAGGATCACGCGGGTATCTTGGAATCGTTCTGATGGTTTTGTGACCAGAACATTGTCTTGGTGCCTCCTGTCAGGGGTTTTGTGGAAGTGTCCCGGGGAGTTGAGCTCCGAGATGTTGTCGTCATAATTTTATCGTTGCAGTTCTGGAATACCTGAGTTTAGTACGCTGACATCGAAAATCTCTTTTATGCAGTTCGTTGGTGAGATAACCTCGACGCCACACTGTACTAGGGCGGGAGTTCGGGAGTATTGCCATAACTCGTATAACGGATGCTTTTCGAAGGTTGAGGTAGATGATTTCCGAAGGTTTCTTGGTTATGTGTTGAAGGATGGATACAGCTGGATGTAGGATTTGTTAGTTTGGGTGAGATATTATGCTTCCCCTGTATCCCCAACACCTGATTGCATAACCGGAAAATTTCGGGAGTTTATAAGTGGGAATTCAAGTAGCTCTTAGGATATCTTTCCGACGGATATATGATTTGAAATTGGGGTTCGACGTCTAGTGGTCCGCCTATTCATGGTCGGTTTTACAGTGGTCTCGTTGTGTCTTAAAGAGTCCTTGGCTATGCCGACTCGGGGACGCTTCGTATGTCATGTGCACTGCCTTGTACATGATGGTGTTGTACGATCGAGCCCGTGTAGGCCCCACCACGAAAACTTCGGACGAAATCTCTATCATATGTTTGTTCCGGCTTATTTTGCAAGCCAATCCTTTGTTTTTGTTTGGTGTTGTGGTATTCGAGTTGCTTCAATGTCAAGTGTTGATTCCATACCTTCCCCAAATGGTGTTCTCATACTCCGATGTGAATACTAATCCTTCTCGATAATCGAGATTGTTATGCTAATCTTGTTCTACCGGTGTGTCTCTCTTCAAGTGGATCCGATCACTTCAACATTCACAAGATCAATTATCAGTTCTTCTCAATGGTGTTTGTTTCATCCGTCCCCAAGTTTCCTTTGTTTTTCCCGCCCACCCACCCTTTTTCTTCAAGGATTAAGATTTCTTATTCAAGTATCCTTTTATTCATATGAAGTCTCTCCATTCTTTTTCGTCAATGTTCTTACCCGGTGATGCTCATGAAGATTTAACGAAATTTCTAGTTCACCATTATTCATTCTTTTTCTTCTCCGGTGGATTCAAGTCAAGTTTCGTTGGTCATACCTTTTTCCTCATTTCAATACCTTCTTATGCCGGTGCACCTCATAAGCTTCCATTTATCGCTATTCAATTGTTCCGGAGTGTTCAAGATATCTCAAGTCTGTTATCTCATTCAAGTCTTTTAATTCTACCGGTGCAACCTCTCTTTTAAATCATTTCAACGGTGTTTCTTTTGAGTGGGCCCTAACCCACAGGTCTTTCCCAGAATCTTACCTGACTCTTCTTATTTTTCTCGGAGTTATCCTCAAATTTCTTTTCGAAGTTTGACATAAGAATGAATTATCATTAGTCAAATGCCTTTCTCCAAGATCTTTCAAATTCTTTTCATCTTTGACTCAACCTTTTCTATTTGGCATTCTGGAGTGCATCAACAATTCATGGTGGTGTTTCTCGTCGTCATTCTCAGGTTTTGAAGAACGAGGAAGACTTTTCCTCCGTATCTATCCGTTCTCTCTGAGATTCGTGATTCTAGCTTGTTGCCATCCTCTCATAATTATTTTCGATTGTGGGAATTCTTTTCACCCATCCGGAGCATTTCAAGATTCTTTTCAGTTTGCTTCTCCGGAGCCCATCATCTCAGAATTTATTCATTCTCAGCTTTCAGTATCATTCTCTAAATCTTACCGGTGTTTCGTTCAAGTGATCTCTAATCGGCTCGTGATCTCTTCGTTCTCATGTATCTAAATCCTCTCAAGCATCCTCGTTCATTTTATAATTCATCCCGGTGTTTTCTTTATCTTTTCTTCAATCATTTTCAATTCTTACGGTGGTTCGTTCAAGATTTCTATTCCTTCATTATCATATCAATGTATTCGTTGGTTAAATCCTACCGGTGGTCCATTGAGTTTGTGCTATATCTCTTTTAATCCTTTCTACGAGAATAAGTAGTACGCCAAATCCATTGATTGTCATCAATTTAATTGGTGAAGGATAAGCATAATGTAATTCTTATTCTTGATTCACCTATATGGTTAATTCCTTATTCCGGAGGTTCATCCAAATTCTCGATCCGAATTGTTCATCTTATCTTTCTTCCGGAGTTCCAAGCTCTCGCAATTATATCATCACGGAGATACACCTAAATCATTACAAGGATTCTCCTTGTATTTTCAACTTCTCTTTCTTTCATTTGATCATTCTTTTTGTTTTCCGGAGTTCTCATGAAAGTTCTACATGATGGTTCATCAAGGATTTATATTCCTTCTCGAAGTGTTCATCGAGATTCTTTTCTAAGAAACTCAAGCTTTCTTCATATTGTAATCCGGAGTGCATTTCTGTCTATCGTATCATTGGAGGTGGTATTATGTCATTCTTGATAATTTGAGTTCATGTTTTCATGATTCACATGCTGTCAAGATTGGGATATTTTAAATCCATCAACCTATTCGTTGGAATTGTCTTGGGTTATATTTCACCTAAAGCCATCCCTAAGGACTGTTGCTATCTATGGTGCTCATAAATGATCCAAGCTCTTCTTTATCCTCCCGGTGAAATACTTTCTCGTCTCCTTGTTCAAATAAATACAATTCTTTCCCGTGAGTGGCAGATTGTCACCTCATAATTTTGAGATGTATTTCATAAGACCATATCAAGATTATTCTTTTCGTTGTTGGTTTTCCAACAACTCTGTTCTAGCCTTTGTTGTAAGCGTGCTCTGCCAAGATATTGTTTTCTACTTCGTTCACTCCTTTCCATTCTCTCTTTTCTTCCGGAGGCATTTTGATGTGGCTCTCTTCTATTTTTTCTTTTTGTTCTTGTCAAGATCAAGTTCTTTTCATCTTATCAAGTCTTGCATCTCTTTCCAACCGGAGCGCTATACGAATTTGTTCTTCTTTGTTCCTCCTTTCTATCGGTGTGTTTTCAATTTTGTTCATCTCCGTTGTATTCTTTTCTTGTATTTGCTTAACCTCTTCAAGGTTCGTGGTTTCACTCATTTATCAATGAAGCAACTTAGTTTTACCTCTTCTCTTTCTCTTCCGTTGTCCCTCCGGTGCCACTCTAGATCTCGGGACGAGATCCTCTCGTAGTGGTGGAGTATTGTAACGCCCTGAGACCGATGTGCCAGGTGTCGTCCAGTTATTCGCTGTTGTTGCCTTGTCATTTCTTGCGTATTTTGCAATGCATATCATGTCATCATGCGCATTTCATTTGCATACATGTTCGTCTGATGCATTCGAGCATTTTCCACGTTGTCCGTTTTGCATTCCGGTGCTTCGTTCTCCTCCGGTGGCCATTTCTACCTTTCTTTCGTGTGTGGGGATTAAACATTTCCGGATTGGACTGAGACTTGCCAAGCGGCCTTGGTTTACTACCGGTAGACCGCCTGTCAAGTTCCGTACCATTTGGACTTCGTTTGATACTCCAACGGTTAACCGAGGGACCGAGAAGGCCTCGTGTGTGTTGCAGCCCTACACCTTCCAATTTGGCCCAAAACCCACCTAAACCTCTTCCATCATCTCGGTCGTTCGATCACGATTGCGTGGCCAAAAACCGCACCTCATTTGGACTCTCCTAGCTCCCTCTACCTATAAATATGTATCTCCCTCCGAAAATCCCGCAGTCCAAACCCTAAAAACTCCTCCGCGCACCGCCAGACACTTCCTCCCGCGCCGGCCGGACGTGTCCGCCGCCGCCGCCACGTCGCTCCGGACAATACCAGGCCACCACGTCATCGTCGCCGCCCCCGCGCCCAACCGGAGCCCGCCACCTGTCCAGCGCACCGCCTCCCACCGCGCCGGCCCGCGGAGCCCAACGCGGGCCCGCGCGAGCCCGGAGCCG
>NC_041392.1:583529034-583571586 GCF_002162155.2 Triticum dicoccoides | reverse complement strand
CCTGCACCTCGCCGGAGGTCTCCGCGTTCCGCGCCGCCCGGCCCGAGCGCCGCCCGCGCGCCACCGCACCGTTCCCGCGCCGGATCTGGGGAGCCGCCGCCCAGATCCGCTCGTTCTCGGCCGTCGCCGGCCTCCTCCGCCCCTCCTTGCCGCTGCCCCGCCGGCGAACAGCGCCGCCGCCGCCCCTGCCTCCCTCGATCCAGGCGGGATCGAGGAGGATGCCCGTGCGCCTTGTGGGCCCCGCTTCCAGGCCCAGCGCCCTGACCCAGCTCGGCCGGCCTGCCTCTCCACCGCCCTGGGCCAAGCCCATCTGGTGAGGCCCCGCCATTTTTCCCTTATCCTTCACCGTGGGCGATCGTTGCTATGTTGTGCTCACCATTTTTTCCTGTCTATGAATTTCTACTAAGTCCTCGAGATTCCCAGTTTCATATGGCCATGTTCATCATGTCGTAACTCTGCATCCATAGCTCCGATTCGTGCATATAGCATATCAAAATGTTCGTCTCAGAGAGTACATCATTTCATCTCATTGCATCATTTTTATTTGAGTTCATATTAATGCCCGAAATGCTGTTAGAAGAGTGCTACTTGAGATAATTGCCAGATCTGCTGCTCCATTTAGATATTTGTCATCTTTGCCATGATTATTGTGTGCATGATATCCCCATGAGCTCTACATATGTTTTGTTAAGGGTTTTGCCATCTTTCCAGAGGTGCAACCCATGTATTTTTGTGATGTGTGTGGTGACTAGCACAAGCTTGTAAAGTGGAGCATTCGTTAATGCTGATTTCAGGGACTTAGCAATTCCACTAAGTCCTTGACCTGTTTATCTCATTATGCCATATGTTCATGTTGTTTCGTAGTGATCCGTGCCCCTTTTGAGGATGACTAGTAAGGATGCTTTGTTAATCTTGTAGTGCTTTATTCATCCATGCCTTTGTTTGCAATTATAGAGCACCCTAGCTTGAGTCAATCAAGCTCTACTTTTGCTATTTCGTGAATCTGGGCAGATTGTCTACTTGTTAGCGATTTTGCCGATGATGTTGTAGTTGATCCGTGCATGCTATGCTATTGTTCTTGCCGTGTCTAGCTTGTATTTTGTGTATTCTTGATGGGTGTATGCTTAGATTGTCATGACTTTCTCTGTAGTGAGTGCATCGAGCTCGTAAACATGCCTACTTGATATCTGTTTCAGCATGCTCCAGTTTTCACTAAGTCTGAGAACTGATTATGTTTTGCCATGTTCACATGCTTGCAATTGTATTTTCTGGTCCCTTTTGGCTCAAGGTCACTAAGGGACTTTTGTTAAGCTCTTTGAGTAGCTCCATGCCATGCTTTACTTTGCCATGTTCAGGTCCTGTAGCATGTAGTTTTGTTGCTCCGAAGAGTGCAATCTGATCTGAAATTCCAGACAAGTGTTAATTTCACTAAGTCTGAAATTTGATTACCATATGCATTTTTGCCATGCTTGTTTGAACCTGTTAATGTATGAATTGGCCGTAGCTCGGTGCTAGACTTTTGTTAAGCATCATGAATGGATTCCTGCCATGTATTTTGTTGCCATGTTTGAGTGATGTAGCATGTTCATATTGTTGCATTTAGTTGGCTATTTGCTGTAAATCTCAGACCGGTGTCATATTTGAATTGCTTGCCATTTCCAAAGCGTAACTCCGATTCCGGTGATCTTTATATCATTTTCAAGCGATTTCATCTCATCTTTCCAGTGACACACTTGGTTTTCCAAGTTGAGGCCAGGTTCATTCGTTCCTTGTCAAATCATGCATATGCATCGCATCCCGCATCCCGCATCCCGCATATCATACCATGTTCATGTGTTGGTCGTTTACTATGTTGTGTGCTTCTTTTCCGGTGTTTGCTTCTTCGGGTTGGTTCCAGTAACGTCGCGTTTGTGAGGACCCGTTCGTCTACGTTCGTTTATCTTCTTCATGGACTCGTTCTTCTTTCTTGCGGGATTTCAGGCAAGATGATCATACCCTCGAAATCACTTCTATCTTTGCTTGCTTAGTTGCTCGCTCTCTTGCTATGCCTATGCTACGATACCTACCACTTGCTTATCATGCCACCCATATTATTGAATCAAGCCTCTAACCCACCTTCTCCTAGCAAACCGTTGTTTGGCTATGTTACCGCTTTGCTCAGCCCCTCTTATAGTGTTGTTAGTTGCAGGTGAAGATTGAAGTTTGTTCCTTGTTGGAACATGGAGATGTTGTTCCTTGTTGGAACATGTTACTTGTTGGGATATCACAATATATCTTATTTAATTAATGCATCTATATACTTGGTAAAGGGTGGAAGGCTCGGCCTTATGCCTGGTGTTTTGTTCCACTCTTGCCGCCCTAGTTTCCGTCATATCGGTGTTTTGTTCCCGGATTTTGCGTTCCTTACGCGGTTGGGTTATAATGGGAACCCCTTGATAGTTCGCTTTGAATAAAACTCCTTCAGCAAGGCCCAACCTTGGTTTTACCATTTGCCACCTAGCCTTTTTCCCTTGGGAGTTGCACATCCCAAGTGACATCTTTATTTTAAATCCCCGGGCCAGTGCTTGTCTAAGTGTTGGTCCAACCCAGAGCATCGTGTGGGGCTGTCCCTTGGCAACTTGGGTTACGTTGGCTCCCGTACGCTTAGCTTATCCGGTGTGCCCTGAGAACGAGATATGTGCAGCTCCTATCGGGATGTCGGTGCATCGGGTGGTCTTGCTGGACTTGTTTTACCATTGTCGAGGATGTCTTGTAGAACCGGGATACGGAGTCTGATCGGAATGTCTCGGGAGGAGGTCTATTCCTTCGTTGACCGTGAGAGCTTGTCATGGGCTAAGTTGGGACACCCCTGCAGGGATTTGAACTTTTGAAAGCCGTGCCCGCGGTTATGGGCAGATGGGAATTAGTTAATGTCCGTTTGTAGATAGCTTAACCTAAATTTAATTAAAATGAATCAACAGCGTGTGTTACCGTGATGGTCTCTTTCCGGCGGAGTCCGGGAAGTGAACACGGTGTTGGAGTTATGATTGACGTAGGTTGCTCTAGGATCATTTCTTGATCATAGTTTCTCGACCGTGCTTTGCCTTCTCTTCTCGCTCTCATTTGTGTATGTTAGCCACCATATATGCTAGTCGCTTGCTGCGGCTCCACCTCATACCTTTACCTTACCCATAAGCTTAAATAGTCTTGATCGCGAGGGTGTGAGATTGCTGAGTCCCCGTGACTCACAGATACTTCCAAAACCAGTTCGTAGGTGCCGATGAGTCCGTGCAGATGACGCAACCAAGCTCAGGAGGAGCTCGATGAAGATCTTGTCCTTTGTGTTGCTTCGTTCTAGTTGATCAGTAGTGGAGCCCAGTTGGGGTCGATCGGGGACCTTTGTCGCATTTGGGGTTCTTCTTTTATTTTGTTCCGTAGTCGGACCTTGATTGTATTTGGATGTTGTAATGCTTTATTCATGTATTGTGTGAAGTGGCGATTGTAAGCCAACTATGTATCTCTTTCCCTTATGTACTACATGGGTTGTGTGAAGATTATCTCACTTGCGACATTGCTTTCAATGCGGTTATGCCTCTAAGTCGTGCTTCGACACGTGAGAGATATAGCCGCATCGAGGGTGTTACACTATTATGGCATTTCCATAGCCATTCCGAGATATATTGCCATGCAACTTTCCGCCGTTCCGTTTATGACACACTCCATCATTGTCATATTGCATATCCCGGTACAGCGCCGAAGGCATTCATATAGAGTCATATTTTGTTCTAAGTATCAAGTTGTAATTGTTGAGTTGTAAGAAAAATAAAAGTGTGATGATCATCATTATTAGAGCATTGTCCTAGTGAGGAAAGGATGATGGAGACTATGATTCCCCCACAAGTCGGGAAGAGACTCCGGACGAAAAATAAATAAAAGAGGCCAAAGAAGCCCAAATAAAAAAAGAGAAAGAAAAGAGGCCATAAAAAGAGAGAAAAGGCCCAAATAAATAAAAAAATGAGAGAAAAAGAGAGAAGGGACAATGTTACTATCCTTTTACCAGACTTGTGCTTCAAAGTAGCACCATGATCTTCATAGTAAAGAGTCTCTCATGTTATCACTTTCATATACTAGTGCGAATCTTTCATTATAGAACTTGGCTTGTATATTCCAATGATGGGCTTCCTGAAAATGCCCTAGGTCTTCATCAACAAGTGATAACCCACAAGTATAGGGGATCGCAATAGTTTTCGAGGGTAGAGTATTCAACCCAAATTTATTGATTCGACACAAGGGGAGCCAAAGAATATTCTCAAGTATTAGCAGCTGAGTTGTCAATTCAACCACACCTGGAAACTTAGTATCTGCAGCAAAGTGTTTAGTAGCAAAGTAATATGATAGTGGTGGTAGCGGTAACAAAAGTAAAGACAACAAAAGTAATGTTTTTGGTATTTTGTAGTGATTGTAACAGTAGCAGCGGGAAAGTAAATAAGCGAGAACCAGTATATGGAAAACTCGTAGGCACCGGATCAGTGATGGATAATTATGCCGGATGCGGTTCATCATGTAACAGTCATAACATAGGGTGACATAGAACTAGCTCCAATTCGTCAATGTAATGTAGGCATGTATTCCGTATATAGTCATACGTGCTTATGGAAAAGAACTTGCATGACATCTTTTGTCCTACCCTCCCGTGGCAGCGGGGTCCTATTGGAAACTAAGGGATATTAAGGCCTCCTTTTAATAGAGAACCGGAACAAAGCATTAGCACATAGTGAATACATGAACTCCTCAAACTATGGTCATCACCGGAGTGGTCCCGATTATTGTCACTTCGGGGTTGCCGGATCATAACACATAGTAGGTGACTATAGACTTGCAAGATAGGATCAAGAACTCACATATATTCATGAAAACATAATAGGTTCAAATCTGAAATCATGGCACTCGGGCCCTAGTGACAAGCATTAAGCAAACCAAAGTCATAGCAACATCAATCTCAGAACATAGTGGATACTAGGGATCAAACCCTAACAAAACTAACTCGATTACATGATAAATCTCATCCAACCCATCACCGTCCAGCAAGCCTACGATGCAATTACTGACGCATGGCGGTGAGCATCATGAAATTGGTGATGGAGGATGGTTGATGATGACGATGACGACGAATCCCCTCTCCGGAGCTCCGAACGGACTCCAGATCAGCCCTCCCGAGAGGTTTTAGGGCTTGGCGGCGGCTCCGTATCGTAAAACGCGACGATTTTCTTCTCCCTGATTTTTTTCTCTCCGAAAGCAAATATATAGAGTTGGAGTTGGCGTCAGAGGGTTTCCAGGGGGCCCATGAGGTAGGGGGCACACCCTAGGGGGTGGCGCCCCCCACCCTCGTGAGAAGGGTGTGGGCCCCCTGGTCTTCATATTTGGCGAGGATTTTTTATTAGTTTTTCTAAGACCTCCCGTGGAGTTTCAGGTCATTTCGAGAATATTTGTTTTCTGCACATAAAACGACATCATAGTAATTCTGCTGAAAACAACGTCAGTCCGGGTTAGTTCCATTCAAATCATACAAGTTAGAGTCCAAAACAAGGGTAAAAGTGTTTGGAAAAGTAGATACGACGGAGACGTATCAACTCCCCCAAGCTTAAACCCTTGCTTGTCCTCAAGCAATTCAGTTGACAAACTGAAAGAAAGAAAGAAAAACTTTTACAAACTCTATTTGCTCTTGTTGTTGTAACTATGTCAAGCCAGCATTCAGCATAAATCATAACTAACCACATTTGCAATAATTCTCAGGTCTCATCATTACTCATATCAATAGCGTAATCAACTAGCAAGTCATAATAATAAATCTCGGATGACAACACTTCCTCAAAACAATCATAATATGATATGACAAGGTGGTATCTCGCTAGCCCTTTCTGAGACCGCAAAACATAAATGCAGAGCACCTTTAAAGATCAAGGACTGACTAGACATTGTAATTCATGGTAAAAGAGATCCAATCATAGTCACACCCAATATAAATTAACAGTGATGAATGCAAATGATGGATGTGCTCTCCAGCTAGTGCTTTTTAATAAGAGGGTGATGAGTCAGCATAAAAGTAAATGGATAGGCCCTTCGCAGAGGGAAGCAGGGATTTGTAGAGGTGCCAGAGCTCGGTTTTGAAATAGAGATAAATTGTATTTTGAGTGGTATACTTTCATTGTCAACATAACAACTAAGAGATGGCGATATCTTCCATGCTAAACACATTATAGGCGGTTCCCAAACAGAATGGTAAAGTTTATACTCCCCCTCCACCAACAAGCATCAATCCATGGCTTGCTCGAAACAACGAGTACCTCCAACATACATCAGGTCCCAGGGGGAGTTTTGTTTGCAATTAATTTTGATTTAGTTTGCATAAAGCATGGGACTAGGTATCCCTGTGACCAGCCATTTTCTCGTGAGTGAGGAGCGAAGTCCACTTCTCTTGAGAATAACCGGCCTAACACAGAAGATAAGGACAACCTTTGTTGATACATGAGCTATTCGAGCATACAAAACAGAATTTTTATTTGAAGGTTTAGAGTTTGGCACATACAAATTTACTTGGAACGGCAGGTAGATACCGCATATAGGAAGGTATGGGGGACTCATCTGGAATAACTTTGGGGTTTAAGGGATTGGATGCACAAGCATCATTCCCGCTTAGTACAAGTGAAGGCTAGCAAAAGACTGGGAAGCGACCAACTAGAGAGCGACAACAGCCATGTACATGCATTAAAATTAATAAACATTGGATGCAAGCATGAGTAGGATATAATCCACCATGAACATAAATATCGTGAAGGCTATGTTGATTTTGTTTCAACTACATGCGTGAACATGTGCCAAGTCAAGTCACTTAAATCATTCAAAGGAGGATACCACCCGATCATACCACATCATAATCATCTCAATAGCATGTTGGCATACAAGGTAAATCATTATAACTCATAGCTAATCAAGCATGGCACAAGCAACTCTGATCTCTAATTGTTATTGCAAACATGTTTACTCATAATAAGCTGAATCAAGAACGACGGGCTCATCATATTTACAAAAACAAAAGAGGTCGAGTTCATACCAGGTTTTCTCATCCCAGTCAGTCCATCATGTATCATCATAATTGCCTTTCACTTGCACGACCGAACGGTGTGAATAATAATAAGAGTGTATGTGCATTGGATTAAGCTAGAATCTGCGAACATTCAATAAACAGGAGAAGACAAGGCAATATGGGCTCTGGGTTAAATCAACAATGATGCATATAAGAGCCACTTCAACAATTTAATTATGGTCTTCTCCTACCGACCCCCAAAGAAAAGAAAAGAAAAGAAATAAAACTATTTACACAGGAAAGCTCCCAACAAGCAAAAGAAGAACGGGAAATATTTTTGGGTTTTCTTTTTAATTATTACTACTACAGCAGAAAAATAAACTACTACTATTTTTTTTGGTTTTTTCTTAAGGTCAAACAAACACATAAGAAGAAAGCAGGAAAAAGAAAATAAACTAGCATTAATATTACAGTGAAAAAGTATGAGCACCGACATCTAGCAATGAGTGTGTGTGAACATAAATGTAATGTCGGTGAGAAATACGTACTCCCCCAAGCTTAGGCTTTTGGCCTAAGTTGGTCTATGGCCACGGCTGGCCGGCGGATATCCATAATAATAGTTGTTGGGGTCGTACTGTGGTGAGGAAGGATAGTTGCGATCATACTAATGTGCAGCGGTTATCGCCTGCTGAGCTGCAGCATGGAGTCGAGCTGCCTCCGCTCTCCTCTTGTACTCTTCTGCCTCCTCTTTGGTAATAACATATCTTCCTTTTGTCTGTGAATCAAAGAAGGCAGGAGCAGGGAGAGTAATACGGAAAACACATCGTTTATCAAAAATTAAGCGATATAAGAGAGGTGATGCAGGCCTCTCGACAAACTGGTGTGATGCCATAGAGTTATAATCTAAATATGCAGGAGGCAACTCCATATCACCCTCACGAATGTCTATTTTAAGAAAATGAGCTAAGCGGGTTGCATAAATTCCTCCAAAGAAATCTCCATTATCTCTATTGTGATGCAACCTACGAGCTACAATGGCTCCCATATGATAAGATTGGTCTCCTAACACAGCACTCCTAAATGCTAAGATCAGGGACACACATGTGACATGCTTCATCCTTAGCGTTTATGCATCTACCGATGAAGAGAGCAAAATAATGTATAGCAGGAAAGTGAATGCTCCCTATGGTAGCCTGCGTTATGTCTCTGGATTCCCCCACAGTTATACTAGCAAGAAAGTTTCTAAATTCAGATTTAGGGGGATCCCTAATACTGCCCCATGATGGAAGTTCGCAAGCAGAAGTGAAATCCTCTAGGTCCATGGTATAAGATTTGTCATAAAGATCAAACATGATTGAAGGAGAATTACGCGAAGATGAATACTCAAACCTCCTCACAAATGAGCTTGTGAGATCATGATACTGGGGGCATTTGTTAGCCTCAAAATCCTCAAGACCGGCATTGCACAAATATGATTTGAATTCTTCTTTAATTCCCGCATGGTCCATAAAATTTTCCGACGACCATTCGCAAGGCCGTACTGGAGCGTCTCTTGGTGGATCCTCGTCAGCATCGCGCATAGCAATTCTGGGTCCTTGCTTCTTATAGGAACCACCTTGGAACATCTTCCTAAACATATTGTTTTTCTCTGAAAAATTCTAAAAATTTTAGTAACTTCAAAATAAAAGTGAACCAACTTCAATAAAACTGATAGCAACTACTCCTACAAGTGCCTAGAGCCTATATCAAGCATTAGAACTACTTGGAACCATATAAATTTGACATGCAAGCTCAAGAACATGGTCACCTATGCAACACAAATTTCCAAAGAATAAAGCACTAGAACAAAAACTAATTGGACCAATGGAGGAGTCACATACCAAGGAACAATCTCCCCAAGCAGTTTTGAGAGAGGTGCCTTGAGCAAGGAGATCGAAAATCACAGCAAAAGTGGCTGGAACTCGTGCTTGAGTTGGTTTTTCGGGTTTGTGTGAGATAGAGGAAGAAGATGGGTGCTGGGATAAGTGGAGGAGGGCCACCGTGGGCCCACGAGGCAGGGGGCGCGCCCTATAAGGGGGGCGCCCACCACCCTCGTGGCCAAGTGGCAGCTCCTCCCGTGGTAATTTTTGCACAGTAAATCCTCAAATATTCCTGAAAAAATCATATTAAATTGGCATGGCATTCCGAGGACTTTTATTTTCGGGATATTTTTATATTGCACGGATAAGTCAGGAAACAGACAGAAAAATACTATTTTTACTTTATTTAATATAAATAACAGAAAGTAAAAGTGGGGTATAGAAGTTTGTGCTTCTAGTTTCATCCATCTCATGCTCATCAAAAAGAATCCACTAACAAGGTTGATCAAGTCTTGCTAACAAACTCATTCTGATAATCATGAAACCGGAGAAATTTGGAATAACACTAAGTTACCTCAACGGGGATATGCACATCCCCTATAATAAGTATATCATATTTCTTCTTGACAGTAGGAAGAGGAAATTCAAAACCTCCAAATATAATTGATGGAATTTTTCCAATAGGGTTGATACTATGAACTTGAGGTTGTTTCCTCGGAAAGTGTACCATATGCTCATTACCATTAACATGAAAAGTGACATTGCCTTTGTTGCAATCAATAACAGCCCCTGCAGTATTAAGAAAAGGTCTTCCAAGAATAATAGACATACTATCATCCTCGGGGATATCAAGTATAATATAGTCCATTAAAATAGTAACGTTTGCAACCACAACAGGCACATCCTCCCAAATACCGACAGGTATAGCAGTTGATTTATCAGCCATTTGCAAAGATATTTCGGTAGGTGTCAGCTTATTCAAGTCAAGTCTACGATATAAAGAGAGAGGCATAACACTAACACCAGCTCCAAGATCACATAAAGCAGTTTTAATATAATTTCTTCTAATGGAGCAAGGTATAGTAGGTACTCCGGGGTCTCCAAGTTTCTTTGGTATTCCACCCTTAAAAGTATAATTAGCAAGCATGGTGGAAATCTCAGCTTCCGATATCTTTCTTTTATTAGTAATGCTATCTTTCATATATTTAGAGTAAGGATTTGTTTTGAGCACATCAGTTAATCTCATACGCAAAAAGATAGGCCTAATCATTTCAGCAAAGCACTCAAAATCCTCATCATCCTTTTTCTTGGATGGTTTCGGAGGAAAAGGCATGGGTTTCTGAACCCAAGGTTCCCTTTCTTTACCATGTTTCCTAGAAACAAAGTCTCTTTTATCATAACATTGATTCTTTGATTGTGGGTTATCAAGATCAACAGCAGGTTCAATTTCTACATCATTGTCATTACTAGGTTGAGCATCATCATGAACATTATCATTAATATTTTTACTAGGTTCATGTTCATTACCAGGTTGTGTTTCAGCATCAAACATAGAAATATCATTTGGATTATCAGGTGGTTCAGCAATAGGTTCACTAGAAGTTTGCACAGTTCTATCATTTTTCTTTTTCTTCTTTTTAGAAGAACTAGGAACATCAATATTATTTCTCTGAGAATCTTGCTCGATTCTCTTAGGGTGGCCTTCAGGATACAAAGGTTCCTGAGTCATTCTACCAGTTCTAGTAGCCACTCTAACAGCATAATCATTTTTCTTACTATTCATTTCATCAAGCACTTCTTTTTGAGCTTTAAGTACTTGTTCTACTTGAGTGGTAACCATAGAAGCATGCTTGCTAACAAGTTTAAGTTCACCTTTAATATCAGCCATATAATCACCCAAGTGTCTAATCATATAAGCATTTTCTTTTAATTGTCTACCAAAATAAGCATTGAAGTCATCTTGCTTATACATAAAGTTATCAAACTCATCCAAGCATTGACAAGCAATTTTAGTAGGAGGGACTTCAGCTTTATCATATCTATAGAGAGAATTTACCTTTACTACCTGTGTCGGGATATCGGGATCAGGAGGTTCTTCAGTAAATAAATAATTGAGATCATAAGTTTCTTCAACAGGTGGTGAATTACGACCATGTATTTCTTCAATAGAAGGTAAATTCTTAATGTCTTCAGCTTTAATACCTTTTTCTTTCATAGATTTCTTTGCCTCTTGCATATCTTCGGGACTGAGAAATAGAACACCTCTCTTCTTCGGAGTTGGTTTAGGGATAGGCTTAGTAATTGGAGCAGGAGCTGGCTGAGGAGGTGCCCAATTATTTTCATTTGTCAACATATTATTCAATAGAATTTCAGCTTCATTCGGTGTTGTTTCCCTGAAAAGAGAACCAGCACAACTATCCAGGTAATCTCTGGAAGCATCGGTTAGTCCATTATAAAAGATATCAAGTATTTCAGGTTTCTTAAGAGGATAATCAGGCAAAGCATTAAGTAACTTGAGAAGCCTCCCCCAAGCTTGTGGGAGACTCTCTTCTTTAATTTGCACAAAGTTGTATATTTTCCTCAAAGCAGCTTGTTTCTTATGAGCAGGGAAATATTTAGCAGAGAAGTAATATGTCATATCTTGAGGACTACGCACACAACCAGGATCAAGATAATTAAACCATATCTTAGCATCACCCTTTAATGAGAATGTAAATATTTTGAGTAAATAGAGGTAACGTGATCTCTCATTATTAGTGAACACGACAGCTATATCATTTAACTTAGTAAGATGTGCCACAACAGTTTTAGATTCATAGCCATAAAACGGGTCAGATTCAACCAAAGTAATTATATCAGGATCAACAGAGAATTCATAACCATTATCAGGAACACATATAGGTGAAGTAGCAAAAGCAGGATCGGGTTTCATTTTATCTCTAAGTGATTCTTTGTTCCATTTAATTAATAACCTCTTAAGCTCATATCTATCTCTGCAAGCTAAAATGGCTAAAGAAGCATCTCGATCAAATAAATAACCCTCGGGAATAACAGGCATATTTTCATCATCACTATCATCATCGTATTCAGATTCAATAATTTCTCTTTCTCTAGCCCTAGCAATTTGTTCATCAAGAAATTCACTAAGGGGCACAGTAGTATCAGGCAGAGAATCAGTTTCATCATAAGTATCATGCATAGCAGAAGTGGCATCATCAATAACATGCGACATATCAGAACGAATAGCAGAAGCCGGTGTAGGTGTCGCAAACTTACTCATAACAGAAGGTGAATCAAGTGTAGAGCTAGATGGCAGTTCCTTACCTCCCCTCGTAGTTGAGGGATAGATCTTGGTTTTTGGATCTCTCAAGTTCTTCATAGTGTCCAGTAGATATAAATCCCAAGTGACTCAAAGAATAGAGCTATGCTCCCCGGCAACGGCGCCAGAAAAAGGTTCTTGATAACCCACAAGTATAGGGGATCGCAACAGTTTTCGAGGGTAGAGTATTCAACCCAAATTTATTGATTCGACACAAGGGGAGCCAAAGAATATTCTCAAGTATTAGCAGCTGAGTTGTCAATTCAACCACACCTGGAAACTTAGTATCTGCAGCAAAGTGTTTAGTAGCAAAGTAATATGATAGTGGTGGTAGCGGTAACAAAAGTAAAGACAACAAAAGTAATGTTTTTGGTATTTTGTAGTGATTGTAACAGTAGCAGCGGGAAAGTAAATAAGCGAGAACCAGTATATGGAAAACTCATAGGCACCGGATCAGTGATGGATAATTATGCCGGATGTGGTTCATCATGTAACAGTCATAACATAGGGTGACATAGAACTAGCTCCAATTCGTCAATGTAATGTAGGCATGTATTCCGTATATAGTCATACGTGCTTATGGAAAAGAACTTGCATGACATCTTTTGTCCTACCCTCCCGTGGCAGCGGGGTCCTATTGGAAACTAAGGGATATTAAGGCCTCCTTTTAATAGAGAACCGGAACAAAGCATTAGCACATAGTGAATACATGAACTCCTCAAACTATGGTCATCACCGGAGTGGTCCCGATTATTGTCACTTCGGGGTTGCCGGATCATAACACATAGTAGGTGACTATAGACTTGCAAGATAGGATCAAGAACTCACATATATTCATGAAAACATAATAGGTTCAAATCTGAAATCATGGCACTCGGGCCCTAGTGACAAGCATTAAGCAAACCAAAGTCATAGCAACATCAATCTCAGAACATAGTGGATACTAGGGATCAAACCCTAACAAAACTAACTCGATTACATGATAAATCTCATCCAACCCATCACCGTCCAGCAAGCCTACGATGCAATTACTCACGCATGGCGGTGAGCATCATGAAATTGGTGATGGAGGATGGTTGATGATGACGATGACGACGAATCCCCCTCTCCAGAGCCCCGAACGGACTCCAGATCAGCCCTCCCGAGAGGTTTTAGGGCTTGGCGGCGGCTCCGTATCGTAAAACGCGATGATTTTCTTCTCCCTGATTTTTTCTCTCCGAAAGCAAATATATAGAGTTGGAGTTGGCGTCGGAGGGTTTCCAGGGGGCCCACGAGGTAGGGGGCGCGCCCTAGGGGGGCTCCCCCCACCCTCGTCAGAAGGGTGTGGGCCCCCTGGTTTTTATATTTGGCGAGGATTTTTTATTATTTTTTCTAAGACCTCCTGTGGAGTTTCAGGTCATTTCGAGAATATTTGTTTTCTGCACATAAAACAACATCATAGTAATTCTGCTGAAAACAGCGTTAGTGCGGGTTAGTCCCATTCAAATCATACAAGTTAGAGTCGAAAACAAGGGCAAAAGTGTTCGGAAAAGTAGATACGACGGAGACGTATCAGCAAGCAAGTTGGATGCACACCCACTTAGTTTCTTTTTGATCTTTCATATACTTATAGCTCTAGTGCATCCGTTGCATGGCAATCCCTACTCACTCACATTGCTATCTATTGATGGGCATCTCCATAGCCCGGTGATACGCCTAGTTGATGTGAGACTATCTTCTCCTTTTTGTCTTCTCCACAACCACCACTCTATTCCACCTATAGTGCTATATACATGGCTCACGCTCATGTATTCCATGAAGATTGAAAAAGTTTTGAGAATGTCAAAAGTATGAAACAATTGCTTGGCTTGTCATCGGGGTTGTGCATGATTTAAATATTTCGTGTGGTGAAGATAGAGCATAGCCAGACTATATGATTTTGTAGGGATAACTTTCTTTAGCCATGTTATTTTGAAAAGACATGATTGCTTTGTTACTATGCTTGAAGTATTACTGTTTTTATGTCAATATGAACTTTTGTCTTGAATCTTTCGGATCTAAATATTCATACCACAAGTAAGAAGAATTACATTAAAATTATGCCAAGTAGCACTCCGCATCAAAAAAATCTGTTTTTATCATTTACCTACTCGAGGACGAGCAGGAATTAAGCTTGGGGATGCTTGATACGTCTCCAACGTATCTATAATTTTTGATTGCTCCATGCTATATTATCTACTGTTTTACACATTATTGGGCTTTATTATCCACTTTTATATTATTTTTGGGACTAACCTATTAACCGGAGGCCCGGCCCAGAATTGCTGTTTTTTTGCCTATTTTAGGGTTTCAAAGAAAAGGAATATCAAACGGAGTCCAAACGGAATGAAACCTTCGGGAACATGATTTTCTCATCGAATACAACTCAGGAGACTTGGACCCTACGTCAAGACACATAACAGGAGGCCATGAGGTAGGGGGCGCGCCTACCCCCCCCCTCCCTAGGCGCGCACTCTACCCTCGCGGGCCCCCTGTTGCTCCACCGACATACTTCTTCCTCCTATATATACCCACGTACCCCCAAATGATCAGATACGGAGCCAAAACCCTAATTCCACTGCCGCAACTTTCTGTATCCACGAGATCCCATCTTGGGGCCTGTTCCGGAGCTTCGCCGGAGGGGGCATCGATCATGGAGGGCTTCTACATCAACACCATAGCCCTTCTGATGAAGTGTGAGTAGTTTACCTCAGACCTACGGGTCCATAGTTAGTAGCTAGATGGCTTCTTCTCTCTTTTTGGATCTCAATACAATGTCCCCCCTCTCTTGTGGAGAACTATCCGATGTAATCTTCTTTTTGTGGTGTGTTTGTTGAGAATGATGAATTGTGTGGTTTATGATCAAGTCTATCTACGAATAATATTTGAATCTTCTCTGAATTCTTTTATGTATGATTGGTTATGTTTGCAAGTCTCTTCGAATTATCAGTTTGGTTTGCCCTACTAGATTGATCTTTCTTGCAATGCGAGAAGTGCTTAGCTTTGGGTTCAATCTTGTGGTGTCCTTTCCCGGTGACAGTAAGGGCAGCAAGGCACGTATTGTATTGTTGCCATCGAGGATAACTAGATGGGGTTTTTCTTCATATTGCATGAGTCTATCCCTCTACATCATGTCATCTTGCTTAAGGCGTTACTTTGTTTTTAACTTAATACTCTAGATGCATGCTGGATAGCGGTCGATGAGTGGAGTAATAGTAGTAGATGCAGGCAGGAGTCGGTCTACTTGTCTCGGACGTGATGCCTATATACATGATCATACCTAGATATTCTCATAACTATGCTCAATTCTGTCAATTGCTCAACAATAATTTGTTCAGCCACCGTAGAATACTTATGCTCTCGAGAGAAACCACAAGTGAAACCTATGGCCCCCGGGTCTATCCTTATCATATCAATCTCCTATTACTTAGTTATTTACTTTGCTATTTACTTTGCCTTTATTTTACTTTGCATCTTTATCATAAAAATACCAAAAATATTATCTTATCATATCTATCAGATCTCACTCTCGTAAGTGGCCCTATAGGGATTGACAACCCCTATTTGCGTTGGTTGCGAGGATTTATTTGTTTTGTGCAGGTGCGAGGGACTCGCTCGTAGCCTCCTACTGGATTGATACCTTGGTTCTCAAAAACTGAGGGAAATACTTACGCTACTTTGCCGCATCATCCCTTCCTCTTCGGGGAAAACCAATGCAGTGCTAAAAGAGGTAGCAAGATGCAAAGTAAAATAAAAGCAAAGTAAAAAGCAAAGGAAATAACTAAGTATTGGAAGGTTAATATGATGAAGATAGACCCGAGGGCCATAGGTTTTGATGAAGCTATGTACCTAGGATAGGGGCATGGACCTGTCCTAAGTACCCTACCCAAGGACATCCCTAGAAGAAGTCACCTTTCAATCGACTTGGAGGTATCCCACTCGACAGATTCAAGACACTCGACCACGAAGCAATCACTCGACCAAATTCCAACCACTCGACTTCCAGGAGATCTAAAGTCACCCTGCACGCGAACGGTCGGTCATTAAGTAGCTTTTATGGTCATCATAGCACTTTATTAGGGGCGTTACCAGTAACCCCCAGTCTTAATGTACTTTAAACCTTGCATTACTGAGGGCTGGAGGGGCCTGGCGAACTCTATATAAGCCACCCCCTCCTCAGTATCAAGGGTGGGCACCCCTGTTATTCATACACACATAATTCAGTCGACCGCCTCCGGGCACCAAGACGTAGGGCTGTTACTTCCTCCGAGAAGGGCCTGAACTCGTAATCCTCGTGTGCTTACAACTCCTCCATAGCTAAGATCTAGCCTCTCCATACATACCCCCCTACATCACTGTCAAAGTTAGAACCACGACAGTTGGCGCCCACTGTGGGGCCAGGAGTCTTAGCGCCTAGTTTGAGAAGTTGCGATTTTTTCCGATCTCCTTGATCATGGTTTCGGGCGGAGCTTTGGTGGAGGGCCGCGAGATCTGTCTCGGCGCCCTCACGTTCATCGCCGACGACTCCGCTTGGCTTCAGGAGGCTCCACTCGACGTCGACGCGCTCCCCATCCGCGGGGCGATGCACTTTCGCGCATGCGTCCGTGGTGTCCTCCTGCGGCAGCCATCGACCCAGTATCGGTCGGCTCCCGTGGCATCTCCCCGCCCTGTTTCTCGCCGGCGCAAGCGCTCTGGTCGGTCGAGGCTTCAAAGGTGGGTGAGGCATGCGGTGGCCCGCCAGTTGGCCACCCCACAAGTCGCGGAAATCGAGCCTGACGAATCCCTCTATGGCCTGTTCGACCTGTCGACCGGCTCCGTAGAGACCGCATCCGAATGCGACAGCAGTGACCCAGCTGTAGAGGTTCTGGTGATCGATGGGCCACACAGTCCTCCCAGTTTCCCCCGCACCGACGGAGGTGCGGATGGGGGCGACCCGTCGCGTCCTCACGAGGAGTATCTCCCCGAGCCTCTCACGTTGTTGCAGCGGGAGGAGCTTCGCCGCCGGAACATGGATGCACTCCACACTCCTATCGTTGGAGAAACCCCCGAGGCCCGAGCCTTGGAGGACACGCGCTTGGCTAACTTGGCCGAGCGCACTCAACTGGAGAATCTCCAGCAAAAACTCGACGAGCGAGCGCGTCAACAGGCTCCAGAATCCAGTCGACGTCAACTCTTTCCGCCCCCGCAGGTATATCGTACTCCGATTCAGAATTTGGCGGCTGCGGCCCGTATAGCAGAGTCGATTCAGCCCTCCCAGTGGGAGGCTAGCAGAGGCTTGTTGCAAATCAGAGCGTTGCTCCGGGCAGCGGGAGACCAGAATTCCGCTGTTTCTCAGTCGCGGAATAGGATCCACAGTCGATCCGTTGCAGCGGATACAGTCCAGTCGGCTCACAGCCCAAGATCGCCTCCGAGGCGTGAGGGACGTGGAGACCGGCATGATCAGTACAGAAGGAATGAGCAGTATGATCACCGATTCGATCGTGATGATCGACGTCGAGTGCCAACCCCTCCCCTGAGGAGTGGATCATATGTGCCTCGACAGCAGGTTGATAGACGCCCTCATAGTGTTGGGTGGAGAATTCCAGTCGACCCCAGGGAACCAGGCTTTGATTGAAAATCCATTCTTGTTCAAGGTTTGGTCGACGGGAATAGAGCTCACCGAGAAGGCCACGACAGAGATGCGCCTACCAGTAGCAGAGCACATGTTTCAGGGCCGGAGTGTTTCAGTCGAGCCATCAGAGCCGCTGTAATTCCTCCCAACTTCAGGTTGGCGACTGGAGTTAGTAAGTTCACCGGTGAGTCCAAGCCCGATACTTGGCTCGAAGATTACCGAGTGGCTGTCCAGATTGGCGGTGGGAACGATGAGGTAGCCATGAAGCACCTGCCTCTCATGTTAGAAGGCTCGGCCAGAGCGTGGCTGAATCAGTTAGCACCCAGCAGCATTTACACTTGGGAGGATCTCTCTCGAGTGTTTGTCACCACATTTGAAGGAACATGCAAGCGACCTGCAGGCCTTACAAAATTGCAGTCTTGCATGCAGAAACCGAATGAAACTCTAAGGGATTACATCCAGAGGTGGATCACATTGCATCACACAGTTGAAAACGTACCAGATCATCAAGCAGTTTGTGCCTTTAAAGAAGGCATTAAGTATAGAGAATTGAATCTGAAGTTCGGTCGAACCGGAGAGATGTCTCTGAATCGGATGATGGAGATTGCCACCAAATACGCTAATGGTGAAGATGAGGATCGACTCCGGAGTGGCAAGCATAAAGCAGTCGCCCAGGAAACCGGAGGAAATTCCAGTCGGAAACAGAAGCGGAAAGTCGAGCCAGCCGCTCCTGGGGAGGCCCTGGCCGTAACCTAGGGAAAATTTAAGGGAAAACCCAAAGGACCTTGGAACCCCAAGAAAGTTAAAGACCAAGATGGAAATGATGTTTTGGATCTACCGTGTCACATCCACACCAAGAAAGATGAAGAGGGTAAACTCATTTACCCAAAGCATACCACTCGACAGTGTCGGCTTCTGATCCAGCAGTTTTAGGGCAAGCAGTCCAAAGATAAGGAAAAGGAGTCGGACAAAGTTGAGGACAAGGAAGATAGTGACGATGGGTACCCCCAGGTCAATTCCACCCTGATGATTTTTGCTGATGTTGAGAGCAAAAGTCGACTGAAGGTTATTAACTGTGAGGTAAATATGGTTGCTCCGGCAACACCCAATTATCTGAAGTGGTCCCAGACTGCCATCACATTCAACCAGTCTGATCACCCTACGCACATTGCCACCCCTAGGAGGCAAGCTCTGGTGGTCGACCCAGTTGTCGAAGGCACTCGACTGACCAAAGTCCTGATGGATGGAGGCAGCGGTTTGAACATACTGTATGCAGAAACATTGAAAGGGATGGGCATTCCGATGTCCAGGCTCAGCACCAGTAACATGAGTTTCCATGGAGTCATTCCTGGGAAGAAAGCCGAGTCACTCGGCCAAATTGCTATGATGTGGTTTTCGGTGATTCCAAGAATTACCGCAAGGAAAAGTTGACATTTGAAGTTGTGGATTTCCAAAGTGCTTATCACGCTATTTTGGGTAGGCCAGCTTATGCACGCTTCATGGCTCGACCATGTTATGTGTATCTCAAATTGAAGATGCCTAGTCCCAAAAGTGTGATCACTGTTACAAGCAATCGGAAGAAAGCAGAAGAGTGTTTTCAGAAAGGCTCAAAGATTGCTGACGCTCAGATGGCGGTGGTCGAGCTGCAAGAGTATCAGAAGACTGCAGATCTGAGTGAGTTGCTACGAGCTAAGAAGCCTGCTTCAGAATCAGCTTTTCAGTCGTCCGGTGAAACGAAGGCAGTTCACATTCACCCGACCGATCCAAATGCTGCTCCGACTCACATCTCAACGACGGTCGACTCCAAATAGGAAGAAGCACTCATCCAGTTCCTCCGTGAGAACTGGGACATCTTCGCATGGAAGCCTGCTGACATGCCTGGAGTTCCCAGGGGGCTGGCTGAGCACCGTCTACGAGTCGACTCAAAATTTAAACCTGTGAAAGAACATCTTCGACGGTCCGCCGTCCAGAAGAGGAAGGCCATTGGCGAGGAGGTGGCTCGGCTCTTAGCAGCAGAGTTCATCCGAGAAATTTACCACTCTGAGTGGCTCGCCAATGTTGTCATGGTCCCCAAGAAGGACAAGTCACTTCGCATGTGCATTGATTTCAAGCATATCAATCGGGCCTGCCCGAAAGATCATTTTCCTCTCCCCCGCATCGACCAGATAGTCGACTCGACTGTGGGATGTGAGTGTTTGTCTTTCCTAGACGCCTATTCCGGGTACCATCAGATCCGTCTGTACGGGCCCGACGAGATCAAAACAGCTTTCATCACTCCATTCGGATGCTTCTGTTATGTCACCATGCCGTTCGGCCTCAAGAATGCCGGAGCCATGTTCATGAGGATGATTCAGAAGTGTTTGCCCACTCAAATCAGTCGGAATGTGGAGGCATACATGGATGATATTGTGGTCAAGTCACGGAAGGGTTCCGACCTGCTGACTGACCTTGCTGAAACCTTTGCCAACCTCAGGAGGTATGATATCAATCTTAATCCGTCAAAGTGCACGTTCGGAGTTCCAGGTGGGAAGTTACTCGGTTTTCTCGTTTCCGAACGGGGAATCGATGCCAATCCTGAAAAAATTGGTACTATACTCCAGATGAAACGTCCTATGCGTGTGCATGACGTCCAGAAGCTTATAGGATGCTTGGCCGCTTTAAGTCGATTCATCTCTCGCCTCGGTGAAAAGGCATTGCCTCTTTACCGACTGATGAAGAAGTCCGACAAGTTCGAGTGGACTCCAGAAGCTGATGCAGCGTTTACAGAGCTCAAAGCTCTGCTCTCCACCCAGCCGATGCTTGCTGCCCCAATCAGCAAGGAGCCTTTGCTGATTTACATTGTAGCCACATGACAAGTTGTCAGTACAGTACTTACGGTCGAGCAGGAAGAAGAAGGAAAGGCCTTCAAAGTTCAGCGCCCAGTATATTATGTTTCTGAAGTTTTGAATCCTTCAAAGCAAAGATATCCTCATTACCAGAAGCTTGTGTATGGGATTTATATGACCACGAAGAAGGTTGCACATTACTTCTCTGATCATTCCATTATAGTCGTCAGCGACGCTCCACTATCAGAGATTTTGCACAACAAGGATGCAACTAGTCGAGTGGCCAAATGGGCGATTGAACTTCTTCCCCTAGATATCAAGTTTGAGGCAAAGAAAGCTATCAAGTCCCAAGCAATTGCAGATTTCGTCGCCGAGTGGATCGAACAGCAACTTCCGACTCAAGTTCACTCGGAGCACTGGACCATGTTCTTCGATGGATCTAAGATGTTGAATGGTGCCGGTGCTGGGGTAGTATTGGTTTCCCCCCGAGGAGATAAGCTCAGATATGTTCTCCAGATTCACTTCGATTCCTCCAATAACGAAGTAGAATATGAAGCACTTTTGTATGGGTTGCGCATGGCCATTTTACTCGGCGTCCGTCGCCTCATGGTCTATGGCGACTCAGATTTGGTGGTTAATCAGGTGATGAAAGAATGGGACATCAGAAGTCCAGCTATGACTGGTTATTGCAATCCAGTGAGAAAGTTAGAGAAGAAATTCGAGGGGTTAGAGCTTCATCACATCCCCCGACTGAAAAATCAAGCGGCTGATGATTTGGCAAAGATAGGCTCCAAGAGAGAAGCCATCCCCAGCAATGTGTTTTTGGAACACATCCACTCGCCATCAGTCCAAGAAGATCCTTTTACAGATGAAGCCCCGCAGCCAAAGAGTGCCACAGATCCAACTGAAGTTGAAATTCCGGCAGTGGTCGACCTAATCATGGAAGTTTTGGCAATCACCCCTGACTGGACGATACCGTACATCGCGTATATCTTGAGAAAGGAACTCCCGGAGGACGAAGAAGAGGCTCGACAGATCGTCCATCGATCCAAGGCCTTTACAGTCATAAAGGGACAGTTGTATAGAGAAAGCGCGACTAGAGTCGGTCAGAAGTGTATAACACCAGAAGAAGGTCAGATAATCCTTGATGATATCCACTCGGGGACCTGTGGTCATCATGCGTCCTCTCGGACCATTGTGGCTAAAGCATACCGAGTGGGATTTTACTGGCCAAGAGCGAATGAAATGGCAAAAGAGATAGTCGACAAGTGTGAAGGGTTCCAGTTCTACTCCAACATGTCGCACAAGCCTGCATCATCCCTGAAGACCATTCCACTCGTCTGGCCCTTCGCTATTTGGGGACTGGACATGGTTGGCCCATTGAGAACAGGCAGGAGCGGTTTCACACATGTGCTTGTGGCAGTCGATAAGTTTACTAAATGGATTGAAGCTAAGCCTATCAAGAATCTTGATGCTTGCACTGCTATTAGTTTCGTCAGAGAGTTAACATTCAGATATGGAGTCTCGCATAGCATCATCACCGACAATGGGTCAAACTTTGATTCAGACAAGTTCAGAGCTTTTTGCGCCTCTCAAGGCACACGAGTCGACTATGCATCGGTCGCCCACCCCCAGTCGAATGGACAAGCAGAAAGGGAAAATGGTCTGATTCTCAAAGGACTAAAGCCTCGGCTGATGCGTGATCTCAAGCACGCAACAGGCGCTTGGGTCGACGAGCTTCCGTCAGTTCTGTGGGGATTGAGGACCACCCCGAATCGGTCGACTGGAAGAACTCCGTTCTTTCTGGTTTACGGAGCGAAAGCAGTCCTGCCGAGTGATCTACTTCACAATGCACCCCGAGTCGAGCTTTATACCGAAGATGAAGCAGAACAAGCCCGGCAAGACGCAGTCGACCTCCTGGAAGAAGAAAGAGAAATGGCTATGATCCGATCGACCATTTATCAGCAAGACTTGCGTCGATTCCATGCCAGAAATGTGAAGAGTCGAGCCTTCCAAGAAGGAGATTTGGTCCTCCGAGTGGATCAACAGAAACCACACAAGCTCTCTCCTACTTGGGAAGGTCCCTTCATCGTCACTAGAGTCCTCCACAATGGAGCGTATCACCTTTACAATGTCGATCGCCAGATCGATGGGCCACGAGCTTGGAATGCAGAACTGCTCCGCCCCTTTCACACTTGAATTCTCACTCGGATAAGATGTAAGAAGAAAAACTTATGTAGTCTATTTATCAAAGACAAGAGTGTTACAAATTTTCCTATAATTGTTGTTGCTTTTGTTTGCGTGTGAAATCCCCCAGTGGGTGGCTTAGCTGTGAATCCGTTTCGCCTAAGTTTGTAAAAAAAAATCCTACCGAGTGGTGAGCCAGACTCCCACTCGGAGGCCTAGCTGCAGCTCAGTGCTCGCCTAAGTGTTTAAAAATCCTACCGAGTGGTGAGCCAGACTCCCACTCAGAGGCTTAGCTGCAGCTCAGTGCTCGCCTAAGTGTTTAAAAATTCTACCGAGTGGTGAGCCAGACTCCCACTCGGAGGCTTAGCTGTAGCCCAGTGCTCGCCTAAGTGTTTAAAAATCCTACCGAGTGGAGAGCAAACCTCCCACTCAGAGGCTTAGCTGCAGCCCAGTGCTCGCCTAAGTGTTTAAAAATCCTACCGAGTGGAGAGCAAATGAAAGTGCAACTATCCCTAGGTGGTTTTGGTAATTCATAGCAACATATAGCTCATTGAGCTAATGCTATTCCAAGATGATTATTTCAGGAAAGCTCAATGATTGGCATGGCATGGATGTGAAAGTGGAACCCTCGAAATGCTAAGGATAAAGGATTGGCTCAAGCTCAAAAGCTCAAGACTCTTCATTTTATATTTTAGTGATCCAAGATCACATTGAGTCTTTAGGAAAAGCCAATACTATTAAGGAGGGATGAGGTGTTGCCTAATGAGCCTCTTGCTTCATGTGCTTAGTGATATGCTCCAAAACCCTCAACTAATTTCCCATATCCACATATGACCTAAACCCTAAGCCAAACTCGGTCCTACCGATTCTTCCTATCCGGCGCCACCGAGTTTCACTTGTCATTAGCCACTGCCAAACTCTAGCAATTCGGTCCTACCGATAGGGATCTCGGTCTCACCGAGATGGGGTTGCAAACTCTCTGTTTCCCTTTCGTAACTTTTCGGTCTCACCGAAAGAGCGAATCGGTCCCACCGAGATTGCAATGTAAACTCAGTGTTTCCCCTTTGTAACTTTTCGGTCTCACCGAGTTCCACTCGGTGTCACCGAAAGAGCAAATCGGTCCCACCGAGTTTGCCTGACCAACTCTCTGGTTAGCTAATTACCAAATTCGGTCTCACCGAGTTTGTGTAATCGGTCTCACCGAGATTATGTTATGCCCAAACCTAACCGTATCGGTCCTACCGAGTTGCATGTCAGTCCCACCGAAAATCTCTAACGGTCACTAGGTTTACATTTTTGGTCCGACCGAGTTTATTGATTCGGTCCCACCGAGATTGGAAAACTGTGTAACGGTTGGATTTTGTGTGGAGGCTATATATACCCCTCCACCTTCTTCTCATTAAAAGAGAGAGCCATCAGAACACACACACCATTCCAACTCATATGTTCTGAGAAAGAACCACCTACTCATGTGTTGAGACCAAGACATTCCATTCCTACCATATGAATCTTGATCTCTAGGCTTCCCAAGTTGCTTTCCACTCAAACCCTCTTTCCACCAAATCCAAATCCTATGAGAGAGAGTTGAGTGTTGGGGAGACTATCATTTGAAGCACAAGAGCAAGGAGTTCATTATCTAACACCATTTGTTACTTCTTGGAGAGTGGTGTCTCTTAGATTGGCTAGGTGTCACTTGGGAGCCTCCGACAAGATTGTGGAGTTGAACCAAGGAGTTTGTAAGGGCAAGGAGATGGTCTACTTCGTGAAGATCTACCGCTAGTGAGGCAAGTCCTGTGTGGGCGATGGCCATGGTGGGATAGACAAGGTTGCTTCTTCGTGGACCCTTTGTGGGTGGTTGCTTCTTCGTGGACCCTTCGTGGGTGGAGCCCTGTGTGGACTCGCGCAACCGTTACCCTTGGGTGGAGCCCTGTGTGGACTCGCGCAACCGTTACCCTTCGTGGGTTGAAGTCTCCATCAACGTGGATGTAGGATAGCACCACCTATCCGAACCACGGGAAAAACACCCGTGTCTCCAATAGCGTTTGAATTCTGCAAACCTTTCCCTTTACATTCTTGCAAGTTGCATGCTTTACTTTCCGCTGCCTATATACTCTTTGCATGATTGCTTGAATTATGTGATGATTGCTTGACTTATCCTAAATTAGCTAAAATCTGCCAAGAACTAAAATTGGGAAAAGGTTAAGCTTTTATTTTGTCAAGTAGTCTAATCACCCCCCTCTAGACATACTTTCGATCCTACAAGTGGTATCAGAGCTTTGGTCTCCATTTGCTTGATCTCCATAGCTTTTGGTGGTCATACCCTTGGTTTCACAACCTAGGAGAGTATGGCGTCTAGCGAGGGAAATTATCACCGTAGAGGTCCTTACTTTGATGGTACTAATTTTGCTAGTTGGAAGCATAAAATTAAAATGCATATTCTTGGACATAACCCTGCCGTTTGGGCTATTGTGTGTGTTGGTTTGCAAGGTGACTTCTTTGATGGGAGAGAATCGAACACACGGTGCTACCGCGGATGAGTTGAAGATGTTGCAATACAATGCTCAAGCTTGTGATATTCTCTTCAACGGATTGTGCCCCGAAGAATTCAACAAAATCAGCCGCCTTGAGAATGCAAAGGAAATTTGGGACACTTTGATTGATATGCACGAAGGTACCGACTCCGTCAAGGAATCCAAGTTGGATGTGCTTCAAAGCCAACTTGACAAGTTCAAGATGAAGGATGGTGAAGGTGTCGCTGAAATGTACTCTAGGCTTGCTCTCATCACAAATGAGATTGCCGGCTTAGGAAGTGAAGAGATGACCGATAGATTCATCATCAAGAAGATTCTAAGAGCCTTGGATGGAAAATATGATATTGTGTGCACATTGATCCAAATGATGCCCAATTACAAAGATCTCAAGCCAACGGAGGTGATTGGAAGAATTGTTGCTCATGAGATGTCACTTAAGGATAAAGAGGAACTTCACAACAAATCAAGTGGTGCCTATAAAGCCTCATGTGAAGCCCCTACATCATCAAGTGAGAAACAAGACTTCAATGAAGAATTGAGCTTAATGGTGAAGAACTTCAACAAGTTCTACAAGAGTAGAAGCAAAGATAGAAGCTCCAAGTCAAGGTCCTACAATGACAAAAGATCTTCTAGTCGAGAGCAAAACTGTTACAATTGTGGAAGACCCGAACACTATTCCAATGAGTGTACGGCTCCCTACAAGAGAAGAGAAGATTCTCCAAAAAGAAGAAGCAAAGGATCACCACCAAGAGAGAGAAGGAGTAGAGATGATTGTTATGAACGAAGATACTCACAGATAAGCAATGATTCGGAAAGGAAGGAAAAATCATCAAGGAGCTACACAAGACGAAGACATCAAGCTCATGTTGGTGAATGGGTATCCGGCTCCGACTCCGACAGCCACTCTGAGAGAAGTTATCACTCCGACTCTGAAGATACTCAAGATGAAGGTGTTGCCGGTCTAGCACTTGTGTCAACAAACTCCTACGACATATTTGACTCACCAAATGAAGGAATTGGAAGATGCTTCATGGCCAAAGGTCCTAAGGTAACACACCCCGAGTATGTTGATTTCAATAGTGATGAAGATGACTTGTTAGGTGATGATTTGCTTGGTGTCAACTCTAGTGATGAATACTATGATGAAATGTCAATTAAACATGCTAATCAAGATAAAACGAATGACAATGATAAGGAGAATATTGAGGCCCTAACTAAAGAACTAAACACTCTTAAGTTAGCTCATGAAACCATCTTCTAAGATCATCGAGAACTTTTAAGAGCTCATGAGAAATTACGCTTTGAGAAGCTCAATCTTGAGCAAGAGCATGAGTTCTTAAAAGCAATCAATGATGATCTCCGCAAGAAAAGTTCTTCTTACATTGCCAAGCGTTTACTCTTATCTACTTACATGCCTCAAGTCAAGTCTAGTAACAAGAAAGATTCTTCCTCTAGCAGTAACAATGATCATGTTAAATCCAATATTGTTGCTTCTAGTAGTTCTCTTGATTCCACTAATGATTCTCTAAGCCAAGTTACACTTGAGCAAGAAAATAGCTTATTGAAGGGAATTATAGAGAAAGGAGTGTACAAAAGCCTTGCCGGGAGTAAGCAATTTGAGGAAATTGTGCACAAGCAAGGAATGCACTGGAAGAATCAAGGTGTTGGTTTTGAACGAAAGTTCAATGCCAATGGAGTTGAGTGGGAAGAAGATCAATACCCCAAGACAAAGTTTGTCCCTCAACAAGAGAAGTATACTTCTTTCAAGGGGACACAAGCTCAAGATGATCTTCCACCACAAGACTACAAGCAAGAAGGCAAGGACAAGCTTCAAGAGGAAATTGATGCATTTGAAGAAGCTCCAAAGACCTTAGTCAAGTGGATTCCCAAGACTACTTCAAGTTCCACTTCATCAAGTATGACTACAACTCCAAGGATTCCCATCAAGATGGTGTGGATCCAAAAGAAGAAGAACTAGAGAGTTCTTGAGGGTGACTCCGCCAACATACTTCACTCTTATCATTTTGGCAAGAACAAGTGCAATCAACTTCCACATCTTGCACTAGTTCAAGGAGTCACAAACCCTCTTGTTGGTAAGACAAGGGACAAGGTAACCTAAAATTTTTCATGGACGTCATCTTTTGTGTGCATCACTCTATGTCTATGATATCCTTGCTTGTTCCTTGTGGGACTAACCCATGTAGGTATTGAAAGTGCAATTCACTCAAATGGATAGCTCCAAGAGATCTACATCAACATTGAGCATCCACATCTTCAATATCTACATGAAGTCATCATCGACAAAACCCAAGGTTAGTTCATCCCTCTTAGGGGGGATATCACATCTAGGGGGAGCTTTACTCTAAGACTTGAGCTAAAGCAACTCTAAAGATGTGAACAAAACAATGCTTTATGTAAAAGTGGTAACCCCACTTGAGCTTAAACGATGAGTATGACCTATGATCAAGTGTTCTCACTTGACTCCTAAGTCAATATACTCATATATAGATGACCTAGTCATCGCAAATTGCTTGATAGATGCTAGAATTGGGTGTGCATGCCTTGTCACATATTTCATTTGCCATCTTATTGTGTGAGCATGCTGGTTGCATATTTTACTCATTCGAGGACATCCACTTGTTGTTTTGATTGTTCTATTTTATCTTATTTTGCCAAGTGGATGGACAAGAATGCCTAAGAACCTCCTCTAGCTATCTATGCTTTTCTCGTCTCAAACTCTATTCATGCTGCATCACAAAATTTGATCAAGTCAGATTCGAACCACTCTGTGTGAGGAGCGCTGGGAGTCCCCGATTCGTCATAGACTTAAACTTCCAAAACCTCTTTATGATTCTTGGTCTGACCGATACTCCACTTTCGGTCCTACTGAGATCATTAAGTTGATCTAGGTTTTCAATCTCAGTGCAACCGATTTGAACATTTCGGTCACACCGAGTTTCAGTAACTGCTTGCAGTTATGAATCTCAGTGCCACCGAGTTGTTCCACTCGGTCACACCGACAGGGTCGGGCTATATATAGTCACGGGCAAAATTTGGAAATTTCTCCGAACCCCTTCGCCCGCGCGATAGCCTGCTCTGCCCTCGTGGTCTCCGGATCGTCTTCTCGCCGCCAGCCGCCTCCAGTCGCTAGTCTCCATCGCCGTCAACGGGAATTCTGCCCCGCCATTGCCGCCGTAGCAAGTCCCGCCGAACTAGGGGTCAGCAGTCAGTTTGCAGCATGTCTGATCAAAGTGATAGCCAAAATATGTCAAAGCAGCAAGTAGTGATGAGTGAGGGCACTAGTCCCTCCAGTTCATCTGATGAAGGCAGCAGGAGCACTCCTAGCAATTTGCCAAAGGCTGCCATGAGACAAAGGAAGAAGAAAACTTCAGACTCTGAAGATGAGGACTATGTGGCAGAGGAAGAGGCCACTTCCAAGAGAATTGAGCCAGCTCAAGGCACTAAGCCAGACCTGAAAATCAAAAGGCCAGCAGGCAGGCAACCAATGTCAAAGGTCAGAATGTCAACTGAGAAGCCCATAGAGCCAGTTGCAGCTGAGGGCAAGAAAAGGAAGGAAAGGGTAAAGACTGTTGCTAGAGTACTTGGCAAAGCTTCCATCATGGAAGAGGAAGAAGAAGAAGAGGCAGCTGCACAAGCACCCAAGGCACCCAAGCTAATGGGAGATGCCATAAAATCAGGGGGAGCTGCTTCCAAGGCCAAGCCAGCTCCAAAGCCAAAGCCTAAGAAAAATACAAGGAGCATTCCTGCAGCTGAGAAGAACAAGGCCCCAGTGCCTGAGACTGTTGCTGAGGATGAGGAGGAGAATGTCCTAAGGAAGCTAAAGCCCAAGATCCCAGACCACAACGATGCTCATCCTGTGGCTGAGGACATGAAGCTCAGGAGAGATTTAGGGCTAAGGAAATGGAGAGAAGCAGACCCATATGCTTCAAGAAGAAGGACTGCCGTGGACTACAGGTTTCACACCAAGGAGCAGCAGGATTTCTATGAGACTGTTTTGCTAGATAAGAAGCCAATTGTCTGTGACATGAGATGGGTTGACTGGACCTACATGAGGGAGAAGGAGGAGCACTACCCAAGAGTATATGACAGCTTTCATGCTTGTGGAGTAGCTGACTTTGTTGGGCAGAAGCTCACAAAGTGGAACGAGGAGCTTATCATGCAGTTCTACTCCACACCTCACTTTTATCCAGATGGGAGGATCACATGGATGTCTGAGGGTACAAGGTACCAATCCACAGTGGCTGAATGGGCACAGATCATAAATGCCCCAGAGGAGCAAGATGATGACTTGGATATCTATGCCAAGAAGAAGATGGACCATAACTCCATGTCCAATATGTACAAGGAAATCCCCAATGAAGCTCTTGACACCTTCAAGTTTGGCTCTGTGCATTACCTTCTGTTAGGGCTCCCGACGATCAATTGGATACTAAGGCACACCTTATTGCCTAAGTCTGGAGATCACAAGATGATCAGAGGCCATGCTATCAACTTGCTACATGTGTTTGATGTGCCTCAGAAGTTTAAGGTGATGAGCCTCATAGTGGAAACTATCAAGAGGACTACAGCAGATCAGAAGAGGAGCTGTGGATATGCCCCTCAAATTTAGGAGCTCATCAACTCTAAGATGGGCACGGGCATATATCTGTTGGACAAGGAACACCTGCCCATCCGTCCAGATTTCGAGGACAATGAAGTTGTCATGACTGAGAACGAGCCATCATCTGCCCAAGCATTTGCAAAGAAGGAGAAGGCGAGGAAGGAGAAAGCTGCCAAGATGCCTACCCAAGAGGAGGCATCTGAATACTTCTTGAAGACTAAACAAGAGCAGCTTGGTTACTTGATTGCATCCATGCTGAGGATTGAGGAAAGTGTGGCCACTCTCACTCAAAATCAGCAGAGCCTAGAGAGAATCATGGAACAGAAGTTCTATGACTTGGATGTCAAGGTAACAGAAGTTCAGTCTGCAGTGGAGCAGCTCCAGGAGGACATGCAGGAGAGGAGAGGTAGGACTACCACTCATACCTTTGCCAGAGTGCCACGAGGCCCGAGGTCATCTACCGTGCTAGTTGCTGACACAAGAGCCACCACCTCAGCACCAGCTACAGCCTCAGTTCCACCAGCTCCAGCATCTACTTCAGCTCCAACTCCAGCGACTACTTCAGCATCTACAGAAGCCTTCGTCCTTGGAGTGATCCGGACTCCACCACCACCTGAAGAACAAGCCTGAGCATCGATCTAGTGCTATGCATTTTCTAGGAACTTTTTGGTAACTTGTTGCCAAAGGGGGAGAAGATGTATAGATCATAGGCTTCGAGAGAGAGTGTGTTGCTTTTCTCTCTTGCTTTATTCTCTCTTGCTTTATTTGGTGGTTTTTCGAACTTGTTTGCTTTTGAGTGCCTGAGATACTACGTCATTCATTATTTGTGAGACATTGATGATCATGTGTTTGATCATAAGCTACACTTAATGTTTGCTTAATATTATCATCTTATCTATCTTGTGTGATCATTCACTTTTCTTGGTGATGAGTGCATGTATTTCATTCTTATCATTTTGAGCGCTCCACCAAGATGTATGTGACATGGAAGAGTAACCCATGACTATAACTCTTTGTGCATTTGCAGTCCAAAGCAAATCTTAAATATGCACAAATTTAGGGGGAGCTCTTACTTATAACATACTTCTCAAAGCGATGATATAATTCTTGCTTATTATCATTTGTCGAAGCTTTGATCTATATGTTGTCATCAATTACCAAAAAGGGGGAGATTGAAAGTGCAACTATCCCTAGGTGGTTTTGGTAATTCATAACAACATATAGCTCATTGAGCTAATGCTATTCCAAGATGATTATTTCAGGAAAGCTCAATGATTGGCATGGCATGGATGTGAAAGTGGAACCCTCGAAATGCTAAGGACAAAGGATTGGCTCAAGCTCATAAGCTCAAGACTCTTCATTTTATATTTTAGTGATCCAAGATCACATTGAGTCTTTAGGAAAAGCCAATACTATTAAGGAGGGATGAGGTGTTGCTTAATGAGCCTCTTGCTTCATGTGCTTAGTGATATGCTCCAAAACCCTCAACTACTTTCCCATATCCACATATGACCTAAACTCTAAGCCAAACTCGGTCCTACTGATTCTTCCTATCTGGCGCCACCGAGTTTCACTTGTCATTAGCCACTGCCAAACCCTAGCAATTCGGTCCTACCGATAGGGATCTCGGTCTCACCAAGATGGGGTTGCAAACTCTCTGTTTCCCTTTCATAACTTTTCGGTCTCACCGAAAGAGCGAATCGGTCCCACCGAGATTGCAATGTAAACTCAGTGTTTCCCCTTTGTAACTTTTCGGTCTCACCGAGTTCCACTCGGTGTCACCGAAAGAGCAAATCGGTCCCACCGATTTTGCCTGACCAACTCTCTGGTTAGCTAATTACCAAATTCGGTCTCACCGAGTTTGTGTAATCGGTCTCACCGAGATTACGTTATGCCCAAACCTAACCGTATCGGTCCTACCGAGTTGCATGTCAGTCCCACCGAAAATCTCTAACGGTCACTAGGTTTACATTTTCGGTCCGACCGAGTTTATTGATTCGGTCCCACCGAGATTGGAAAACTGTGTAACGGTTGGATTTTGTGTGGAGGCTGTATATACCCCTCCACCTTCTTCTCATTAAAAGAGAGAGCCATCAGAACACACACACCATTCCAACTCATATGTTCTGAGAAAGAACCACCTACTCATGTGTTGAGACCAAGACATTCCATTCCTACCATATGAATCTTGATCTCTAGGCTTCCCAAGTTGCTTTCCACTCAAACCCTCTTTCCACCAAATCCAAATCCTATGAGAGAGAGTTGAGTGTTGGGGAGACTATCATTTGAAGCACAAGAGCAAGGAGTTCATTACCTACACACCATTTGTTACTTCTTGGAGAGTGGTGTCTCTTAGATTGGCTAGGTGTCACTTGGGAGCCTCCGACAAGATTGTGGAGTTGAACCAAGGAGTTTGTAAGGGCAAGGAGATCGCCTACTTTGTGAAGATCTACCGCTAGTGAGGCAAGTCCTGTGTGGGCGATGGCCATGGTGGGATAGACAAGGTTGCTTCTTCGTGGACCCTTTGTGGGTGGTTGCTTCTTCGTGGACCCTTCGTGGGTGGAGCCCTGTGTGGACTCGCGCAACCGTTACCCTTCGTGGGTTGAAGTCTCCATCAACGTGGATGTAGGATAGCACCACCTATCCGAACCACGGGAAAAACATCCGTGTCTCCAATAGCGTTTGAATTCTGCAAACCTTTCCCTTTACATTCTTGCAAGTTGCATGCTTTACTTTCCGCTGCCTATATACTCTTTGCATGCTTGCTTGAATTATGTGGTGATTGCTTGACTTATCCTAAATTAGCTAAAATCTGCCAAGAACTAAAATTGGGAAAAGGTTAAGCTTTTATTTCGTCAAGTAGTCTAATCACCCCCCCTCTAGACATACTTTCGATCCTACAGCAAACCTCCCACTCGGAGGCTTAGCTGCAGCCCAGTGCTCGCCTAAGTGTTTAAAAATCCTACCGAGTGGTGAGCCAGACTCCCACTCGGAGGCTTAGCTGCAGTCCAGTGCTCGCCTAAGTGTTTAAAAATCCTACCGATTGGTGAGCCAGACTCCCACTCGGAGGCTTAGCTGCAGTCCAGTGCTCGCCTAAGTGTTTAAAAATCCTACCGAGTGGTGAGCCAGACTCCCACTCGAAGGCTTAGCTGTAGCCCAGTGCTCGCCTAAGTGTTTAAAAATCCTACCGAGTGGAGAGCAAACCTCCCACTCGGAGGCTTAGCTGCAGCCCAGTGCTCGCCTAAGTATTTAAAAATCCTACCGAGTGGTGAGTAGACCTCCCACTCAGGGGGCTTAGCTGGAGTCCAGTACTCGCCTAAGTTTGAAAAAATCCTACCGAGTGGAGAGCAGACCTCCCACTCGGGGGCTTAGCTGCAGTCCAGTACTCGCCTAAGTTTGAAAAAATCCTACCGAGTGGAGAGCAGACCTCCCACTCGGGGGCTTAGCTACAGTCCAGTACTCGCCTAAGTTTGAAAAAATCCTACCGAGTGGAGAGCAGACCTCCCACTCGGGGGCTTAGCTATAGTCCAGTACTCGCCTAAGTTTTTAAAATCCTACCGAGTGGAGAGCAAACTTTCCACTCGGAGGCTTAGCTGCAGCCCAGTGCTCGCCTAAGTACGGAACACATCCCAATCCGCAAGGACGACGAGGTGCAAATCGACTGCTACCTTCTCCTTCGGAGTTGCACCACAAATACAAAGTTATTTCGAGTGAAGAACAAGTTCCACTCGACAGATAATTCATGAAGATATTCAACGATAAATCAAGTTCAGATAAGATCCAAAGGTTCTAGACCGCAGATCAAAGTACTCGAGCCTCCAGCTCGACAGAGTTTAACGGTTACAAAATCCACTCGGCATTCCGAGGCAAATTTAAAGTGAAGCATAAAAGTTTTTATTCCTCATGCGGAGGACTGGAAGGGGCGATGAACTCGTCCAAGTCGATCCCGTCTGCAATGCGAGTGGCAGCAGCAATGAAAGTCTCCATGAAGTCTTGAAAGTTGTGCTTCCTGGTATTGGCAACTTGGATGGCGGCTAACTTTTCTTCTCGCGCCTCCTTGCAGTGGACGCGGACCAGAGACAGAGCGACGTCAGCGCCACATCTAGCAGAAGATTTCTTCCATTCCGCCACTCGACCTGGGACTTCATTCAGTCGAGTCATCAGGGACTTGAGGTCATTCTGAAGCGTCATCCTAGGCCAGAGCGACGTGTCGATCCGTGACATCGCAACCTTCAACCGAGCAAGATAGTCAACAACGCCGGCAACATGAGATTCCAGTCGGAGCACGTTCATAGCAGCCTCGTCCTTCACTGGAGAATTGATGGGGTCCAAGTCTGTCTCCACTCGACTGGTCTCCTCTTCGAAGTTCTGGCATAATTCTGCAAACACAATTCAAGGATAAGTCAGTGGCTCTACGCAGATTTGGTAACTGCAAGTCAGTCGGGCCGGAGTAATTACCCTCGAGCATGACGAACAGCTTCTTGGCGAGTCCACCGAGATAAGCCTCCAGATCGTTCCTCTTCCCCACCAGTTCACTTGCCTTGTCATTCAGAGCTATATTGCCATTCTTCAGATGGCTGACCTCTCGATTAGCCGCGTCGAGAGCAGTTTTCAGCCTGGAGTTTTCCTTTTCAAGAGTACCGACTGAAGCCAGTTTTTCTTCAGCAAGCTTCGTTTTGTTCAGGGCCTCCTTCTGCGCTTCAGCAAGGTCTTGATCCTTCTTCTTCAGAGCCTCCTTCATTTTGTCTGCGAAACAGCAAGTGAGATCAACATCGAGGACGGACAGAAAGAAAGGACAGTCGACAAAAGCTCACCAGCCATACCTTTTGCTTCGTCCCTCGCCTTCTGCAAGTTCTCCTGAGCAAGCTTCAAGTCAAGGTTCAGCTGGATCTGTTTGTTCTCCAACTCAGTGTAGCGAGCCACAAGTTTGCAAGATTTCTGCAAAGAATCAGTCAACAGACATCCAAGATAAGTTGCTTCCGAGTAACGAAGAGACAATGATGGCGTTTCTAAGACTACAGCCGAATCAAAAACATTCGACAGTAGTCTCAGGGACTACACTCAATGGGTGCACTCAGCGTGCCCCCACTGGTTCGACCAAAAAAAATCGACTGCCCGCAGCCGACCGTGTACAGTTCCATTCGACATGGCCTGACCAAACCGAGTGAAGAAGTTCAGCTAAAGCAACACAATATAAAGACTACAGTCGACTGCCAGCAGTCCACCGTAGTCTCGGGGACTACACCCAGTGGGTGCACTTAGCGTGCCCCCACTCGTCAAAAAGATTAATAGACACACCCAGTGGGCGTACAGATATAAAGATCTTCGGAAAAGAGATTCTTCAGATAGCATATCCTAACAGAACAAGCGGTGAATCGACTGACCTGGACGTTGCTCTGAAGAGCTGACCTCGTGTCATAAGCTGCTTGAATGGCTTCTCGAACCACCTTCACTTGCTCCATCATGATCCCCGCCTGGCGTATAGCCTCTTTAGCGGCACCCACTTGGTCCTCAGGGACGTGGTGTGTGGCAAAAAGCGAAGGCGGATTTGCAGTCGACGTCGAAGGCCAGACACTCGTCAGAGGTTCAGCGAAGGTCATAGAAACCCGAGTGGTATCACCACCCTCCCGGACTGCGGCCTCAGGCGTCGGAGTAGTTTGTGGGGTCTTGCCAGCCGGCGCCCTCCTGTTCCTTCGCGCCCTCAGCGGCATTTCATCGTCATCATCAGGGAGGTCAATGACATGAGGAGGAGCTACAAGAAAAATCCAATCGACCGGAATTATAAGAAATCGTCAGTCGACTAAAAGCAGAGCATCAGTAATCGTACCGGGGTTGGAGGTAACAACGTCTTCCATCTCTTGATCATCGTCCTTGGCGGAGATCTCCGAGGTGGCAGCACTGCAAATTTCGAAAGTTGGTCAGCTTATTCAATGAGTCGACCAAGAGTCCGTCATGTTCGACAAAGGAAAACAAATTCTAATATTACCCAGAAATGGTGGGGACAGTCATCTTCATCTTGGGCAGAGCCTTGGGCAGCTTGGACGGCGTCGCGCGTGGGTGCTTGGGAGCTTTTTCTGTTGGCGCTAGAGATGAGGTCCGAGGGCGCTTCGACGACTGCCCAACAGGGATAGTCGCCTTACCACGTTCCCGCACAGGGTCGTGTGTAAGCTTGGATCGCCGTTCCGAGCGGGGAGGTTCGACTTCTTCCTCCTCCTCTTCACTGGAGTCGTCGTCGTCATCCCCCTCTCCTTCGCCGTCAGATTCCCACTCTTCTCCCTCGTCTCCACTTTCGCCTCCGCTCGCCTCTCCTTCCTCGGCCTGCTCCTGGGCTCCGTTGGGTGTTGAGTACATCTCAGTAGTGGCCTAGAGGACAACAAACGAGACAAAAGTCAATCGACTGATCCAAAAAGAACAAATAAAGAAAGCAAGATCACAGTCAGAAACGCAAGGTCAGACCTTGTCCACTTCGTATGTTTGGTCGAGTGGAGGAATCCTCCTGGCTCCTCGGGGGTTGTCCTTGTTCCCTGTGATACTCGACAGCCACCCTTCCAACATCTCTTCAGTGACCTCCTCTGGGTGAATCCGAGTGGTGTCTTTGAGACCCGAGTACAGCCACATCGGGTGGTCACGATCCTGAAGCGGTTGGATGCGCCTCCGAAGAAAGACTTCCAACAAGTCCATGCCAGTCACACCCTCGCGGACAAGCTGAACCACTCGACCGACCAGCACCTTGACTTGCGCCTTTTCCTCCAGCGTCACTTTCAGAGAGGCAGGTTTTTGTGCTCGATTCAGAGAAAAAGGGGGAAGCCCAGTCGACTGTCCTGGGGTCACCTGGTCAGTAAAACCAAGTCGACTGCCACCCACGGACTGACTCGAGAAAAGTGATAGACGGAAAGGAACTTTTTCCCCTCATCTGGATCGCCAGGCCCCCGCACAGCTAGATCACCTGCGTCCGTTCGTCACTCGACTTGGCCTTCTTGACCGACTGAGAGCGGCAAGTGAAGATGTGCTTGAAGAGTCCCCAATGGGGGCGGCAACCCAAGAAGTTTTCACACAAGGAAATGAAAGCAGCAAGATACACAATAGAATTGGGAGTAAAGTGATGGAGCTGAGCTCCGAAGAAGTTCAAGAAGCTCCGGAAAAAAGGATAAGGAGGCAGAGAGAATCCATGATCGATATGGGTGGAGAGGAGGACGCACTCACCATCAAGAGGCTGGGGTTCGACTTCTTTCCCCGGGAGGCGCGCAGATTCGTGGGGAATGAATCCCTCCTCGACCAGATCATCGAGATCATCCTGCCGAATCACCGACGACATCCAGTCGCCCTGGATCCAATCCTTGGGCAGAGCAGTCATCGAGGAAGATCCGCCCGAGCGGACTTCTTCCCCTTCCCCTGCACCGCCGCCTTCTTCGCGCGCTCCAGAGCCGACGTCTTCTCCTTCACCATCATCGCCGGCGAAGCTCGAACAGACCTACGGCACCAAGGTGGGAGCGGAGGTGGCGGAGGATCTTGTGAAGGAAGGGAGAAAAGTGAAGGCGCACTGTTTGGGGGTCCCGAGCCGGCAGCTTATAAGAGGTCGCTTCCAAGCGGCTGACTGGTAGGCCCAAGCAACCCGTCAAAGCCCACAACAGGCGCGCGCGTGGTACGTGGCAAAAAAGATGGCGCGGGGATCGAGGAGCTTCCGTCCTATCCCATCCGATTACTGCGGCCGCCCCCGTCCCGCGCGCTTCCCGAAATTCAAATCCCGCAAAATCCGCGGGCCGCAGAACAACTCGTCAAACAGAAGATCCCTTTCACACCGTCACTCGGAACTTCACAAGTAAAGAAATTCACTCGACAAGAGGCCAAGAATGGATCAAGGCGACTGAAAGAAGTTGACGACGTCATCCGTGACAATTGATCCAAAACAAGACGTTCATATAACATGAAGAACCAGTCGGAAAGATCCCCAACTCCTTCCCCACTCGAACCTCGATCCATTCGGGGGCTAATGATGAAGCTATGTACCTAGGATAGGGGCATGGACCTATCCTAAGTACCCTACCCAAGGACATCCCTAGAATAAGTCACCTTTCAATTGACTTGGAGGTATCCCACTCGACAGATTCAAGACACTCGACCACGAAGCAATCACTCGACCAAATTCCAACCACTCGACTTCCAGGAGATCTAAAGTCACCCTGCACGCAAACGGTCGGTCATTAAGTAGCTTTTATGGTCATCATAGCACTTTATTAGGGGCGATACCAGTAACCCCCAGTCTTAATGTACTTTAAACCTTGCATTACTGAGGGCTGGAGGGGCCTGGCAAACTCTATATAAGCCACCCCCCTCCTCAGTATCAAGGGTGGGCACCCCTGTTATTCATACACACATAATTCAGTCGACTGCCTCCGGGCACCGAGACGTAGGGCTGTTACTTCCTCCGAGAAGGGCCTGAACTCGTAATACTTGTGTGCTTACAACTCCTCCATAGCTAAGATCTAGCCTCTCCATACATACCCCCCTACATCACTGTCAGAGTTAGAACCACGATAGGTTTCACTAGTGGCTTCTCTCAAGAGCATAAGTATTTTACGGAGGGTGAACGAATTATTGTTGACCAATTGACTGAATTGAGCATAGTTATGAGAATATCTGGGTATGATCATGTATATAGGCATCACGTCCGAGACAAGTAGACCGACTCCTGCCTGCATCTACTACTATTACTCTACTCATCGACCGTTATCCAGCATGCATCTAGAGTATTAAGTTCATGAAAAGAGAGTAATGCCTTAAGCAAGATGACATGATGTAGAGGGATAAATTCATGCAATATGATAAAAAAAACCCATCTTGTTATCCTTGATGGCAACAATACAATACGTGTCTTGCTGCCCATACTGTCACTGGGAAAGGACACCGCAAGATTGAACCCAAAGCTAAGCACTTCTCCCATTGCAAGAAAGATCAATCTAGTAGGCCAAACCAAACTAATAATTCAAAGAGACTTGCAAAGATAACCAATCATACATAAAAGAATTCAGAGAAGATTCAAATATTGTTCATAGATAATCTTGATCATAAACCCACAATTCATCGGTCTCAACAAACACACTGCAAAAAGAAGATTACATCAAAAAGATCTCCACAAGAGAGGGGGAGAACATTGTATTGAGATCCAAAAAGAGAGAAGAAGCCATCTAGCTAATAACTATGGACCCGAAGGTCTGAGGTAAACTACTCACACTTCATTGGAGAGGCTATGGTGTTGATGTAGAAGCCCTCCGTGATGGATGCCCCCTCCGGCGGAGCTCTGGAATAGGCCCCAAGATGGGATCTCGTGGATACAGAAAGTTATGGTGGTGGAATTAGGGTTTTGCCTCCGTATCTGATCGTTTGGGGGTACGTAGGTATATATAGGAGGAAGGAGTACGTCGGTGGAGTAACAGGGGGCCCATGAGGGTGGAGGGCGCGCCTGGGGGGGGGGGGTAGGCGTGCCCCCTACCTCATGGCCTCCTCCTTTATTTCTTGACGTAGGGTCCAAGTCTTCTGGATCATGTTCGGTGAGAAAATCACGTTCCCGAAGGTTTCATTCTGTTTGGACTCCGCTTGATATTCCTTTTCTTCGAAACCCTAAAATAGGCAAAAAAACAGCAATTCTGAGCTGGGCCTCCGGTTAATAGGTTAGTCCCAAAAATAATATAAAAGTGGATAATAAAGCCCAATAATGTCCAAAACAGTAGATAATATAGCATGGAGCAATCAAAAATTATAGATACGTTGGAGACGTATCACGCGGCCACCCTTCAGGCCTTTCTCTCGTTTCACGTATGGCCCATTAAGGCCCAATACGAATTCCCGTAACTCTCCGGTACTCCGAAAAATACTCGAATCACTCGGAACCTTTCCAATGTCCGAATATAGCCTTCCAATATATCGATACTTACCTCTCGACCATTTCGAGACTCCTCGTCAGGTCCTCGATCTCATCTGGGACTCCGAACAAACTTTGGTCATCAAATCACATAACTCATAATACAAATCGTCATAGAACGTTAAGTGTGCGGACCCTACGGGTTCGAGAACTATGTAGACATGACTGAGACATGTCTCCGGTCAATAACCAATAGCGGAACCTGGATGCTCATATTGGCTCTACATATTCTACGAAGATCTTTATCGGTCAAACCGCATAACAACATACGTTGTTCCCTTTGTCATCGGTATGATACTTTCCCGAGATTCGATCGTCAGTACCCAATACCTAGTTCAACCTCGTTACCGTCAAGTCTCTTTACTTATTCCGTAATGCAACATCCCATAACTAACTCATTAGTCACATTGCTTGCAAGGCTTATAGTGATGTGCATTACCGAGAGGGCCCAGAGATACCTCTCCGGCAATCGGAGTGACAAATCCTAATCTCGATCTATGCCAACTCAACAAACACCATCAGAGACACCTCTAGAGCACCTTTATAATCACCTAGTTACGTTGTGACGTTTGGTAGCACACAAAGTGTTCCTCCGACATTCGGGAGTTTTATGATCTCATAGTCATAGGAACATGTATAAGTTATGGAGAAAGCAATAGCAACAAACTAAACGACCATCGTGCTAAGCTAACGGTTGGGTCAAGTCAATCACATCATTCTCTAATGATGTGATCTCGTTAATCAAATGACAACTCATGTCTATGGTTAGGAAACATAACCATCAATGATTCAACGAGCTAGTCAAGTGAGGCATACTAGTGACATTTTGTTTGTCTATGTATTCACACATGTACTAAGTTTCCAGTTAATACAATTCTAGCATGAATATTAAACATTTATCATGATATAAGGAAATATAAATGACAACTTTATTATTGCCTCTAGGGCATATTTCCTTCAGTCTCCCACTTGCACTAGAGTCAATAATCTAGTTCACATCGTCATGTGATTTAATACCAATAGTTCACATCTTTATGCGATTAGTTCACATCTCCATGTGACTAACACCCAAAGGGTTTACTAGAGTCAATAATCTAGTTCACATCGCTATGTGATTAACACCCAAAGAGTGATCATGTTTTGCTGGTGAGAGAAATTTATTCAACAGGTCTGCCACATTCAGAGCCGTATGCATTTTGCAAATTTTCTGTGTCTACAATGCTTTGCACGGAGCTACTCTAGCTAATTGCTCCCACTTTCGATATGTATCTAGATCGAGACTTAGAGTAATCCAGATCCGTGTCAAAGCTTGCATCGATGTAACTCTTTACGACGAACTCTTTGTCACTGCTACCTCTTTTAGCACTACGTTGGCTTTCCCCGAAGAGGAAGGGATGATGCAGCAAAGTAGCGTAAGTATTTCCCTCAGCTTTTCAGAACCAAGGTATCAATCCAGTAGGAGGCTACACGCAAGTCCCTCGTACCTGCACAAACAAATAAATCCTCGCAACCAACGCAAATAGGGGTTGTCAATCCCTATAGGGCCACTTACGAGAGTGAAATCTGATAGATATGATAAAGATAATATTTTTGGTATTTTTATGATAAAGATGCAAAGTAAAATAAAGGCAAAGTAAATTGCAAAGTAGTAGGAGATTGATATGATAAAGATAGACCCCGGGGCCATAGGTTTCACTAGTGGCTTCTCTCGAGAGCATAAGTATTCTACGGTGGGTGAAAAATTATTGTTGAGCAATTGACAGAATTGAGCATAGTTATGAGAATATCTAGGTATGATCATGTATATAGGCATCACGTCCGAGACAAGTAGACCGACTCCTTCCTGCATTTACTACTATTACTCCACTCATCGACCGCTATCCAGCATGCATCTAGAGTATTAAGTTAAACAGGAGTAACGACTTAAGCAAGATGACATGATGTAGAGGGATAGACTCATGCAATATGAAGAAAATCCCATCTTGTTATCCTCGATGGCAACAATACAATACGTGCCTTGCTGCCCTTACTGTCACCAGGAAAGGACACCGCAAGATTGAACCCAAAGCTAAGCACTTCTCCCATTGCAAGAAAGATCAATCTAGTAGGCCAAACCAAACTGATAATTCGAAGAGACTTGCAAAGATAACCAATCATACATAAAAGAATTCAGAGAAGATGCAAATATTATTCATAGATAGACTTGATCATAAACCCACAATTCATCGATCTCAACAAACACACCGCAAAAAGAAGATTACATTGAATAGATCTCCACAAGAGAGGGGGAGAACATTGTATTGAGATCCAAAAAGAGAGAAGAAGCCATCTAGCTACTAACTATGGACCCGTAGGTCTGAAGTAAACTACTCACACTTCATTGGAGAGGCTATGGTGTTGATGTAGAAGCCCTCTGTGATCGATGCCACCTCCGACGGAGCTCCGGAACAGGCCCCAAGATGGGATCTCGTGGATACAAAAACTTACGGCGGTGGAATTGGGGTTTTGGCTCTGTATCTGATCTTTTGGGGGTACGTGGGTATATATAGGAGGAAGAAGTACGTCGGTGGAGCAACAGGGGGCCCACGAGGGTGGAGGG
>NC_041392.1:583445290-583528710 GCF_002162155.2 Triticum dicoccoides | reverse complement strand
TGTTTATTGGCTGGACGTAGGGTCCAAGTCTCCTGAGTTGTATTCGGTGAGAAAATCACATTCCCGAAGGTTTCATTCCGTTTGGACTCCGTTTGATATTCCTTTTCTTCGAAACCCTAAAACAGGCAAAAAACAGGAATTCTGGGTTGGGCCTCCGGTTAATAGGTTAGTCCCAAAAATAATATAAAAGTGGATAATAAAGCCCAATAATGTCCAAAACAGTAGATAATATAGCATGGAGCAATCAAAAATTATAGATACGTTGGAGACGTATCAAGCATCCCCAAGCTTAATTGCTGCTCGTCCTCGAGTAGGTAAATGATAAAAATAGAATTTTTGATGTACAGTGCTACTTGGCATAATTTTAATGTAATTCTTCTTAATTGTGGTATGAATATTCAGATCCGAAAGATTCAAGACAAAAGTTCATATTGACATAGAAAATCATAATACTTCAAGCATACTAACAAAGCAATTATGTTTTCTCAAAATAACATGGCTAAAGAAAGTTATCCCTACAAAATCATATAGTCTGGCTATGCTCTATATTCACCACACAAAATATTTAAATCATGCACAACCCCGATGACAAGACAAGCAATTGTTTCATGCTTTTGACATTCTCAAAACTTTTTCAATCTTCACGCAATACATGAGCGTGAGCCATGGATATAGCACTATGGGTGGAATAGAGTGGTGGTTGTGGAGAAGACAAAAAGGAGAAGATAGTCTCACATCAACTAGGCGTATCAACGGGCTATGGAGATGCCCATCAATAGATATTATTGTGAGTGAGTAAGGATTACCATGCAACGGATGCACTAGAGCTATAAGTATATGAAAGCTCAAAAAGAAACTAAGTGGGTGTGCATCCAAGTTGCTTGGTCATGAAGACCTAGGGCAATTTGAGGAAGCCCATCATTGGAATATACAAGCGAAGTTCTATAATGAAAAATTCCCACTAGTATATGAAAGTGATAACATGAGAAACTCTCTACTATGAAGATCATGGTGCTACTTAAGCACAAGTGTAGTAAAAGGATATTAACATTGTCTCTTCTCTCTTTTTCTCTCATTTTTTTATTTGGGCCTTTTCTCTTTTTTATGGTCTCTTTTCTTTCTCTTTTTTTGGGCTTCTTTGGCCTCTTTATTTATTTTTCGTCCGGAGTCTCAACACGACTTGTGGGGGAATCATAGTCTCCATCATCCTTTCCTCACTTGGGACAATGCTCTAATAATGATGATCATCACACTTCTATTTTTCTTACAACTCAACAATTACAACTCGATACTTAGAACAAAATATGACTCTATATGAATGCCTCCGGTGGTGTACCGGGATATGCAATGATGCATGAGTGACATGTATGAAAGAATTATGAATGGTGGTTTTGCCACAAATACGATGTCAACTACATGATCATGCTAAGCAATATGACAATGATGGAGTGTGTCATAAACGGAATGGTGGAAAGTTGCGTGGCAATATATCTCAGAATGGCTATGGGAATGCCATAATAGGTAGGTATGGTGGCTGTTTTGAGGAAGGTATATGGTAGGTGTATGATACCGGCGAAAGGTGCGCGGTATTAGAGAGGCTAGCAAAGGTGGAAGGGTGAGAGTGCGTATAATCCATGGACTCAACATTAGTCATAAAGAACTCATATACTTATTGCAAAAACCTACAAGTTATCAAAGCAAAGTATAAAGCACATGCTCCTAGGGGGATAGATTGGTAGGAAAAGACCATCGCTCGTCCCCGACCGCCACTCATAAGGAAGACAATCAATAAATAAATCATGCTCCGACTTCATCACATAACGGTTCACCATACGTGCATGCTACGGGAATCACAAGCTTCAACACAAGTATTTATCAAATTCACAACTACTTAACTAGCATGACTTTAATATCACCATCTCCATGTCTCAAAACAATTATCAAGTATCAAACTTATCATAGTATTCAACACACTCATAAGAGAATTTTTATTATTAATCTTGCATACCAAGCATATTAGGATTTTAAGAAAATTGTTGGAAATATGCCCTAGAGGCAATAATAAATTAGTTATTATTATTATATTTCATTGTTCATGATAATCGTTTATTATCCATGCTAATATTGTATTGATAGGAAACTCAGATACATGTGTGGATACATAGACAACACCATGTCCCTAGTAAGCCTCTAGTTCACTAGCTCGTTGATCAATAGATGGTTACGGTTTCCTGACCATGGACATTGGATGTCGTTGATAATAGGATCACATCATTAGGAGAATGATGTGATGGACAAGACCCAATCCTAAGCCTAGCACAAGATCGTGTAGTTCGTTTGCTAAAGCTTTTCTAATGTCAAGTATCATTTCCTTAGACCATGAGATTGTGCAACTCCCGGATACCGTAGGAGTGCTTTGGGTGTGCCAAACGTCACAACGTAACTGGGTGGCTATAAAGGTACACTACAGGTATCTCTGAAAGTGTCTGTTGGGTTGGCATGAATCGAGACTGGGATTTGTCACTCCGTGTAAACGGAGAGGTATCTCTGGCCCCACTCGGTAGGACATCATCATAATGTGCACAATGTGATCAAGGAGTTGATCACGGGATGATGTGTTATGGAACGAGTAAAGAAACTTGCCGGTAACGAGATTGAACAAGGTATCGGGATACCGACGATTGAATCTCGGGCAAGTATCATACCGCTAGACAAAGGGAATTGTATGCGGGATTGATTGAATCCTCGACATCGTGGTTCATCCGATGAGATCATCGTGGAGCATGTGGGAGCGAACATGGGTATCCACATCCTGCTGTTGGTTATTGACCGGAGAGTTGTCTCGGCCATGTCTGCATGACTCCCGAGCCCGTAGGGTCTACACACTTAAGGTTCGATGACGCTAGGGTTATAGGGAAAGTATGTACGCGGTTACCGAATGTTGTTCGGAGTCCCGGATGAGATCCCGGACGACACGAGGAGTTCCGGAATGGTCCGGAGGTGAAGATTGATATATATGAAGTATGGTTTTGGCCACCGGAAGTGTTCCGGGCATCACCGGTAGTGTACCGGGACCACCGGAGGGGTCCGGGGGTCCACCAGGTGGGGCCACCAGCCCCGGAGGCCTACATGGGCCAATAGTGGGAAGGGACCAGCCCCTAGATGAGCTGGGGCGCCTCCCACCAAGGCCCAAGGCGCCTCCAAGAGGGGAAGAGGGCAAACCCTAGGGCAGATGGGCCCTAAGGCCCACCCTAGGTGTGCCTCCCCCTCTCCCCCTTGTGGCCGCCACCCTAGATGGGATCTAGGGGCTGCCGCACCCCTTGGGGTGGGAACCCTAGGTGGGGGCGCAACCCTCCCTCTCCCCCTATATATAGTGGAGGCAAAGGGGCAGCCCAACATATGATTCAATCTCCCTGTTGGCGCAGCCCTACCCCTCTCCCTCGTCGTCTCTCGTAGTGCTTGGCGAAGCCCTGCTGGAGTCCCGCGCTCCTCCACCACCACCACGCCGTCGTTCTGCTGCTGGACGGAGTCTTCCCCAACCTCTCCTTCTCCCCTTGCTGGATCAAGCCGTAGGAGACGTCACCGGGCTGTACGTGTGTTGAACGCGGAGGTGCCGTCCGTTCGGCACTAGGATCATCGGTGATTTGGATCACGACGAGTACGACTCCATCAACCCCGTTCACTTGAAAGCTTCCTCTTAGCGATCTACAAGGGTATGTAGATGCACTCTCCTTCCCCTGGTTGCTTGATTACTCCATAGATTGATCTTGGTGATGCGTAGAAAATTTTGAATTTCTGCTACGTTCCCCAATAGTGGCATCATGAGCTAGGTCTATGCATAGTTTCTATGCACGAGTAGAACACAAGTTGTTGTGGGTGTCAATTTTGTCAATTTGCTTGCCGTTACAAGTCTTATCTTGATTCAGCGGCATCGTGGGATGAAGCGGCCCGGACCGACCTTACACGTACTCTTACGTGAGACTGGTTCCACCGACTGACATGCACTAGTTGCATAAGGTGGCTAGCGGGTGTCTGTCTCTCCCACTTTAGTCGGATCGGATTCGATGAAAAGGGTCCTTATGAAGGGTAAATATAAATTGGCATATCACGTTGTGATTTTCGCGTAGGTAAGACACGTTCTTGCTAGAAACCTATAGCAGCCACGTAAAAACTTGCAACAACAATTAGAGGACGTCTAACTTGTTTTTGCAGCATATGCCTTGTGATGTGATATGGCCAAAAGGATGTGATGAATGGTATATGTGATGTATGAGATTGATCATGTTCTTGTAATAGGAATCACGACTTGCATGTCGATGAGTATGACAACCGGCAGGAGCCATAGGAGTTGTCTTAATTTATTTATGACCTGCGTGTCAACATAAACGTCATGTAATTACTTTACTTCATTGCTAAAGCGTTAGCCATAGTAGTAGAAGTAATAGATGACGAGACAACTTCAAGAAGACACGATGATGGAGATCATGGTGTCATGCCGGTGACAATGATGATCATGGAGCCCCGAAGATGGAGATCAAAAGGAGCAAAATGATATTGGCCATATCATGTCACTATTTGATTGCATGTGATGTTTATCATGTTTTACATCTTATTTGCTTAGAACGACGGTAGCTTAAATAAGATGATCCCTCGCTAAAATTTCAAGAAAAGTGTTCCCCCTAACTATGCACCGTTGCGAAGGTTCGTTGTTTCGAAGCACCACGTGATGATCGGGTGTGATAGATTCTAACGTTCGAATACAACGGGTGTAAGCCAGATTTACACAGCAAAAACACTTAGGTTGACTTGACGAGCCTAGCATGTACAGACATGGCCTCGGAACACGGAAGACCGAAAGGTCGAGCATGAGTCATATAGAAGATACGATCAACATGAAGATGTTCACCGATGTTGACTAGTCCGTCTCACGTGATGATCGGACACGACCTAGTTGACTCGGATGATGTTTCACTTAGATGACTAGAGGGATGTCTATCTGAGTGGGAGTTCATGAACATAGTCTAAATTGTCTTTGCAAATATGTTGTAGATGAATAGCTCACGTTGTAGCTCCCTGTTTCAATACGTTCCTAGAGAAAGACCAAGTTGAAAGATATTGTAAGCAATGATGCGGACTAGGTCCGTAGTCCAAGGAGTGTCCTCACTGCTACACAGAAGGCTTACCTCCTTGATGCACCGCTCGATGTGCACACCCCTACAACGTCGTCTGTGGATGTTGTGAACACCTGACAGACACATCCTGATGACTACTTGATAGTTTAGTGCACCATACTTTACGGCTTAGAATCGGGATTCCAATGATGTTTTGAACGCCATAGAACATATGAGATGTTCCAAGAGCTGAAATTGGGATTTCAGGCTCATGCCCGTGTTGAGAGGTGTGAGACCTCTGACAAGTTCTTTTGCCAACAAGATGGAGGAGAATAGCTCAGCTAGTGAGCATGTGCTCAGAATGTCTAGGTGCTACAATCACTTAAATCAAGTGGGAGTTAAACTTCCAGATAAGATAGTGATTGATAGAGTTCTCTAGCCACTATCACTAAGCTACTAGATCTTCGTGATGAACTATGACATGCAAGGGATGGAGTTGATCCCGGAGCTGTTCGCGGTGCTTAAGACCGCAAAAGGTAGAAATCAAGAAGGAGCATCAAGTGTTGATAGTTTAACAATACCACTGGTTTCAAGAAGGGCAAGGGCTAGAAGGGAAACTTCATATGGATGGCAAACCAGTTGCCGCTCAAGTGAAGGAACCCGAGGTTGAACCCAAACCCGAGACTAAGTGCTTCTATTGTAAGGGGAACGGTCACTGGTAGCGGAATTACCCTAAATGCATGGTAGATAAGAAGGCTAGAAACTTCAACAAAGTATATATGTGTTATTAATGTGTACCTCACTAGTACTCCTGGTAGCACCTGGGTATTGGATACCAGTTCAGTTACTATTATTGATGACTTGAAACAAAAGCTACGGACTAAACGGAGACTAGTTAAGGGCGAGGTGACGATGTGTGTTGGAAGTGTTTCCAAAGTTGATGAGATCACCATCGCACGCTCCATCTGCCTTCGGGATTAGTATTGAACCTAGATAAATGTTATTAGGTGTCTACGTTGAGCATGAATATGATTAGATCATGTTCATTGCAATACGGTCATTCATTTAAGTTAGAGAATAATGGTTATTTTGTTTACATGAATGATACCTTTCATGGTCATGCACCCTATGTGAATGGTTCATTGAATCTCGGTCGTGGTAATACACATGTTCATGCCAAAAGATGTAGAGTTAATAATGATAGTACCACTTTCTCGTGGCACTGCCGCTTAGGTCATATTGGCGTAAGATGCATGAAGAAACTCCATGTCGATGGATGTTTGGAGTCACTTGATTTTGAATCGCTTAACACATGCGAGCCATGCCTCATGGGCAGGATGACTAAGACCCCGCTTTCAGGTACAATGAAACGGGCAAGTGACTTGTTGGAAATCATACATGCTGATGCGTGTGATCCAATAAGAATTGAAGCGTGCGGTGGATATCGCTATTTTCTCATCTTCACTGACGATTTGAGTAGATATAGGTATATTTACTTAATGAAGCACAAGTCTGAAACGTTTGAAAAGTTCAAGCGATTTCAGAGTGAAGTTAAGAATCATCATAACAAGAAGATCAAATTCCTACGATCTGATCAATGAGAATATCCGAGTTATGAGTTTGGCAAACACTTAAGACATTGTGGAATTGTTTCACAGTTGAAGCCACCTGGAACACCACTGGGTTATGGTGTGTCCGGACGTCGTAATCGAACCTTATGAGATATGGTGCGATCTATGATGTCTCTTATCAATCTACCATTTTCATTTTGAGGTTATGCGTTAGAGACAGCTGCATTCACTTTAGATAGGACATCATCTAAGTCCATTGAGACGACGTCATATGAACATTGGTTTGGCAAGAAACCAAGGTTGTCGTTTCTTAATTTTTGGGGCTGCGATGCTTAAGGCTTCAGCTAGAGAAGCTCGAACCCAAAGCGTACGAACACATCTTCATAGGATACCCAAAGGTGACAGATGGGTATACCTTCTATCTCAGATCCGAGGGGAAATTGTTTGTCGCTAAAACGGGTCCTTTCTCGAGAAGGAGTTTCTCTCAAAAGAATTGAGTGGGAGGAAGATAGAACTTGATGAGGTTGTCGAACCTCTACTTCAACCAGAGAGTGATGCAACATAGAAAGATGTTTTCTGTGGAGCCTACGTCTGTTGAATAGGAAGTTAATGATAGTGATCATGAAGCTTCGGATCAAGTTGCTATCGAACCTCGTAGGTCGACAAGGATATGTACTACTCCTGAGTGGTATGGTAATCCTGTCTCAGATATCATGTTGTTGGACAACAATGAACCTACGAGCTATGGAGAAGCGATGGTGGGCCCGTATTCCGTCAAATGGTTAGAAGCCATGAAATCCGAGATAGGGTCCATATATCAGAACAAAGTATGGACTTTGGTGGACTTGCCCGATGATCGGCAAGCCATTGAGATAAATGGATCTTTAAGAAGAAGACGGACGTAGGCGGTAATGTTGCCATCTATGAAGCTCGACTTGTGGGAAAGAGTCTTTTCACAAGTTCAAGGAGTTGACTACGATGAGAATTTCTCACCCGTAGCGATGCTTGAGTCCGTCGGAATCATGATAGCATTAGCTGTATTTTTCAATTATGAAATCTTACAGATGGATGTCAAAACAAGTTTTCGTACCAGTTTTCGTTAGAAAAGTTGTATGTGATACAATAAAAGGTTTTGTCGATCCTAAGGATGCTAAAAGGTACGCTGGCTCTAGCAATCCTTCTATGGACTAGAGCAAGCATCTCGGAATCGGAATATATGTTTTGATGGAATGATCAAAGCTTTTAGGTTTATACAATGTTTGCTAGAAACTTGTATTTACAAGAAAGTGAGTGGGAGCACTACAACATTTCTGATAAGTATATGTGGATGACATATTGTTGATCCAAAATAATGTAGAATTTCGGGAAAGCATAAATAGTTGTTTGAAGAGTGTTTTTCAAAGGAAGACCTGGATAAAGCTGCTTACATATTGGGCATCAAGATCTATAGAGATAGATCAAGACGCCTGATGGTACTTTCAAAGAACGCACACCTTGACATGTTTTTTAAGGAGTTCAAAATAGATCAGTCAAAGAAGGGGTTCTTACCTGAGTTGTAAGGTGTGAAGTTGAGTAAGACTCAAAGCTTGACCACGGCATAAGAAAGAGAAAGGACGAAGGTCGTCCCCTATGCTTTTGTCATAGGCTCTATACGGTATGCCATGCTGAAGTACCGCACCAGATGTGTGCCTTGCCACATGTCTGGCAAGAGGGTGCAAAGGTGATCTAGGAGTGGATCACCAGATAGCAGTCAAAATTATCCTTAGAGGAATAAGGAAATGTTTATCGGTTATGGAGGTGATAAAGAGTTTGACATAAAGAGTTACGTCGATGCAAGCTTAACACCTATCCGGATAGCTCTGAGTAGAGATACCGGATACGTATAATGGAGCAATAATTTGGAATAGCTCCAAGTGGAACGTGGTAGCAGCATCTACGATATAAAGTTTTGCAAAATACATAGGGATCTGAATATGGCAAGACCCGTTGACTACAACCTCTCTCACAAGCATAACATGATCAAACCTAGAACTCTTTGAGTGTTTATCACATAGTGATGTGAACTAGATCATTGAGTCTAGTAGACTCTTGGATGTTGGTCACATGGCGATGTGACCTGTGAGTGTTAATCACTTGGCGATGGGAACTAGATTATTGACTCTAGTGCAAGTGGGAGACTGTTGGAAATATGCCCTAGAGGCAATAATAAATTAGTTATTATTATTATATTTCATTGTTCATGATAATGGTTTATTATCCATGCTAGAATTGTATTGATAGGAAACTCAGATACATGTGTGGATACATAGACAACACCATGTCCCTAGTAAGCCTCTAGTTCACTAGCTCGTTGATCAATAGATGGTTACGGTTTCCTGACCATGGACATTGGATGTCGTTGATAACGGGATCACATCATTAGGAGAATGATGTGATGGACAAGACCCATTCCTAAGCCTAGCACAAGATCGTGTAGTTCGTTTGCTAAAGCTTTTTTAATGTCAAGTATCATTTCCTTAGACCATGAGATTGTGCAACTCCCGGATACCGTAGGAGTGCTTTGGGTGTGCCAAACGTCACAACGTAACTGGGTGGCTATAAAGGTACACTACATGTATCTCCGAAAGTGTCTGTTGGGTAGGCATGAATCGAGACTGGGATTTGTCACTCCGTGTAAACGGAGAGGTATCTCTGGGCCCACTTGATAGGACATCATCATAATGTGCACAATGTGATCAAGGAGTTGATCACGGGATGATGTGTTACGGAATGAGTAAAGAGACTTGCCGGTAACAAGATTGAACAAGGTATCGGGATACCAACGATCGAATCTCGGGCAAGTATCGTACCGCTAGACAAAGGGAATTGTATACGGGATTGATTGAATCCTTGACATCGTGGTTCATCCGATGTGATCATCGTGGAGCATGTGGGAGCCAACATGGGTATCCATATCCCGCTATTTGTTATTGACCGGAGAGTTGTCTTGGCCATGTCTGCATGACTCCCGAGCCCGTAGGGTCTACACACATAAGGTTCGATGATGCTAGGGTTATAGGGAAAGTATGTACGCGGTTACCGAATGTTGTTTGGAGTCCCGGATGAGATCCCGGACGTCACGAGGAGTTCCGGAATGGTCCGGAGGTAAAGATTGATATATAGGAAGTATGGTTTTGGCCACCGGAAGTGTTCCGGGCATCACTGGTAGTGTACCGGGACCACCGGAGGGGTCCGGGGGTCCACCAGGTGGGACCACCAGCCCCGGAGGCCTACATGGGCCAATAGTGGGAAGGGACCAGCCCCTAGGTGGGCTGGGGCGCCTCCCACCAAGGCCCAAGGCGCCTCCAAGAGGGGAATAGGGCAAACCCTAGGGCAGATGGGCCCTAAGGCCCACCCTAGGTGTGCCTCCCCCTCTCCCCCTTGTGGCCGCCACCCTAGATGGGATCTAGGGGCTGCCGCACCCCTTGGGGTGGGAACCCTAGGTGGGGGCGCAACCCTCCCTCTCCCCCCTATATATAGTGGAGGCAAAGGGGCAGCCCAACATACGATTCAATCTCCCTGTTGGCGCAGCCCTACCCCTCTCCCTCCTCGTCTCTCGTAGTGCTTGGCGAAGCCCTGCTGGAGTCCCGCGCTCCTCCACCACCACCACGCCATCGTGCTGCTGCTGGGCGGAGTCTTCCCCAACCTCTCCTTCTCCCCTTGCTGGATCAAGCCGTAGGAGACGTCACCGGGTTGTACGTGTGTTGAACGCGGAGGTGCCGTCCGTTCGGCACTAGGATCATCGGTGATTTGGATCACGACGAGTACGACTCCATCAACCCCGTTCACTTGAACGCTTCCGCTTAGCGATCTACAAGGGTATGTAGATGCACTCTCCTTCCCCTCGTTGCTTGATTACTCCATAGATTGATCTTGGTGATGCGTAGAAAATTTTGAATTTCTGCTATGTTCCCCCAACAAAAATTACCATGATATTTAAGACTCTCAAAATAATCTAAGTGAAGCATGAGAGATCAATAGTTTCTATAAAAAAATCCACCACCTTGCTCTAAACGATATAAGTGAAGCACTAGAGTAAAATTATATAACTCAAAAGATATAAGCGAAGCACATAGAGTATTCTAACAAATTCCAAATCATATCTGGCTCTCTCAAAATGTGTGTACAGCAAGGATGATTGTGGTAAACTAATAAGCAAAGACTCAAATCATACAAGACGCTCCAAGCAAAAGACATATCATGTGGTAAATAAAAATATAGCTCCAAGTAAAGTTACCGATAGAAGTAGACGAAAGAGGGGATGCCTTCCGGGGCATCCCCAAGCTTTTGCTTTTAGGTGTCCTTAGATTATCTTGGGGGTGCCATGGGCATCCCCAAGCTTAGGCTCTTGCCACTCCTTGTTCCATAATCCATCAAATCTTTACCCAAAACTTGAAAACTTCACAACACAAAACTTAAAGTAGAAAATCTCGTGAGCTCCGTTAGCGAAAGAAAACAAAAGACCACTTCAAGGTACTGTAATGAACTCATTATTTATTTATATGAGTTTTATACCTACTGTATTCCAACTTCTCTATGGTTTATAAACTAATTTACTAGCCATAGATTCATCAAAATAAGCAAACAACACACGGAAAACAGAATCTGTCAAAAACAGAACAGTTTGTAGTAATCTGTAGATAGCACAAGATATGGAACCCCAAAAATTCTAAAATAAATTGCTGTACATGAGGAATTTATCTATTAATCATCTTCAAAAATAATTAACTAAATAGCACTTTCCAAATAAAAATGACAGAAGTTCTCGTGAGCGCTAAAGTTTCTGTTTATTACAGCAAGTTCAACAAGACTTTCCCCAAGTCTTCCCAACGGTTCTACTTGGCACAAACACTAATTAAACACAAAAAACACAACCAAAACAGAGGCTAAATATTTTATTTATTACTAAGCAGGAGAAAAAAATCAAGGAATAAAAATAAAATTGGGGCCTCCCAACAAGCGCTATCGTTTAACGCCCCTAGCTAGGCATAACAAGCAAGAATAGATCTAGGTATTGCCATCTTTGGTAGGAAATCCATAAGTGGCTCTCATAATAGATTCATAAGGTAATTTAATTTTCTTTCTAGGAAAGTGTTCCATGCCTTTCCTTAATGGAAATTGGAATCTAATATTTCTTTCCTTCATATCAATAATTGCACCAATCATTCTAAGGAAAGGTCTACCAAGAATAATAGGACATGAAGGATTGCAATCTATGTCAAGAACAATAAAATCTACGGGCACATAATTCCTATTTGCAACAATAAGAACATCATTAATTCCTCCCATAGGTTTCTTAATAGTGGAATCCGCAAGGTGCAAGTTTAGAGAGCAATCATCAAAATCACGGAAACCTAACAAATCACGCAAAGTCTTTGGAATCGTGGAAACACTAGCACCCAAATCACATAAAGCATAGCATTCATGATCTTTAATTTTAATTTTAATAGTTGGTTCCCACTCATCATAAAGTTTTCTAGGGATAGAAACTTCCAATTCAAGTTTTTCTTCATAAGATTTCATCAAGGCATCAACGATATGTTTAGTAAACGCTTTATTTTGACTATAAGCATGAGGAGAATTTAGCACGGATTGCAACAAGGAAATACAGTCAATCAAAGAGCAATTTTCATAGTTAAATTCCTTGAAATCCATAATGGTGGGTTTAGCAACATCTAGGGTTTTAATTTCTTCAATCCCACTTTTATCAAATTTAGCATCAAGATCAAAAGATTCAGAATTCTTGGAATGCCTTCTAGGTAAAGGTGGATCATATTCAGTCCCATCATTATCAAGATTCATATTTCAAAACAAAGATTTAATAGGGGACACATCAATAACTTTTAGATCTTCATCATTATTTTCATAGCAACTCGGTTTAGCGGCTATCTTATTAACTAAGGTAGCCTGCTTATCCGAAATTTCAGCAGTTAATTTCTCAAGATGAGCAAGTTGGGATCTTAAACCATCTAATTCTTTAGACGTATCATCAAGCTCTTTATTCATAAAACCCATAAAACTTTTCTGTTCTTTAAGCTCATTTCTGAAGAAACTATTATGCTCAAATTGCAAAACCATGAAACTCCTAACATTGCTTTCGATCTCTACTAATCTTTTAAGGTGAAGATCACCAAATTTACAAAAAGGGCAAATAGAGAGGGAGGACAGAGAGAGAGAGGGCGAATAAAACGGCAATGGTGAATTGGGGGGAGAGGAAAACGAGAGGCAAATGGCAAATAATGTAATGCGGGAGAGAAGGGTTTGTGATGGGCACTTGGTATGTTGACTTTTGCGTAGACCTCCCCGGCAACGGCGCCAGAAATCCTTCTTGCTACCTCTCTTAGCACTGCGTTGGTTTTCCCTGAAGAGGAAGGGATGATGCAGCAAAGTAGCGTAAGTATTTCCCTCAGTTTTTGAGAACCAAGGTATCAATCCAGTAGGAGGCTACACGCAAGTCCCTCGTACTTGCACAAACAAATAAGTCCTCGCAACCAACGCAAATAGGGGTTGTCAATTCCTATAGGGCCACTTACGAGAGTGACATCTGATAGATATGATAAGATAATATTTTTGGTATTTTTATGATAAAGATGCAAAGTAAAATAAAATAAAAGTAAATAACTAAGTAGTAGGAGATTGATATGATAAAGATAGACCCGGGGGCCATAGGTTTCTCTAGTGGCTTCTCTCAAGAGCATAAGTATTCTACGGTGGGTGAACAAATTACTGTTGAGCAATTGACAGAATTGAGCATAGTTATGAGAATATATAGGTACGATCATGAATATAGGCATCACGTCTGTGACAAGTAGACCGACTCCTACCTGCATCTACTACTATTACTCCACTCATCGACCGCTATCCAACATGCATCTAGAGTATTAAGTTAAAAACAGAGTAACGCCTTAAGCAAGATGACATGATGTAGAGGGATAGACTCATGCAATATGAAGAAAACCCCATCTTGTTATCCTCGATGGCAACAATACAATACGTGCCTCGCTGCCCTTACTGTCACCGGGAAAGGACACCACAAGATTGAACCCAAAGCTAAGCACTTCTCCCATTGCAAGAAAGATCAATCTAGTAGGCCAAACCAAACTGATAATACGAAGAGACTTGCAAAGATAACCAATCATACATAAAAAATTCAGAGAAGATTCAAATATTATTCATAGATAGACTTGATCATAAACCCACAATTCATCAGTCTCAACAAACACACCGCAAAAAGAAGATTAAATCGAATAGATCTCCACAAGAGAGGGGAGAACATTGTATTGAGATCCAAAAAGAGAGAAGAAGTCATCTAGCTACTAACTATGGACCCGTAGGTCTGAAGTAAACTACTCACACTTCATCGGAGAGGCTATGGTTTTGATGTACAAGCCCTCCATGATCGATGCCCCCTCCGGCGGAGCTCCGAAACAGGCCCCAAGATGGGATCTCGTGGATACAGATAGTTACAGCGGTGGAATTAGGGTTTTGGCTCCGTATCTGATCTTTTGGGGTACGTGGGTATATATAGGAGGAAGAAGTGAAGGAAATATGCCCTAGAGGCAATAATAAAGTTATTATTTATTTCCTTATATCATGATAAATGTTTATTATTCATGCTAGAATTGTATTAACCGGAAACATAATACATGTGTGAATACATAGACAAACAGAGTGTCACTAGTATGCCTCTACTTGACTAGCTCGTTAATCAAAGATGGTTATGTTTCCTAACCATGAACAAAGAGTTGTTATTTGATTAACGAGATCACATCATTAGTTGAATGATCTGATTGACATGACCCATTCCATTAGCTTAGCACCCGATCGTTTAGTATGTTGCTATTGCTTTTCTTCATGACTTATACATGTTCCTATGACTATGAGATTATGCAACTCCCGTTTACCGGAGGAACACTTTGTGTGCTACCAAACGTCACAACGTAAATGGGTGATTATAAAGGAGCTCTACAGGTGTCTCCAATGGTAGATGTTGGGTTGGCGTATTTCGAGATTAGGATTTGTCACTCCGATTGTCGGAGAGGTATCTCTGGGCCCTCTCGGTAATGCACATCACATAAGCCTTTCAAGCATTACAACTAATATGTTAGTTGTTAGATGATGTATTACGGAACGAGTAAAGAGACTTGCCGGTAACGAGATTGAGCTAGGTATTGGATACCGACGATCGAATCTCGGGCAAGTAACATACCGATGACAAAGGGAACAACGTATGTTGTTATGCGGTCTGACCGATAAAGATCTTCGTAGAATATGTAGGAGCCAATATGGGCATCCAGGTCCCGCTATTGGTTATTGACCGGAGACGTGTCTCGGTCATGTCTACATTGTTCTCGAACCCATAGGGTCCGCACGCTTAAGGTTACGATGACAGTTATATTATGAGTTTATGCATTTTGATGTACCGAAGGTTGTTCGGAGTCCCGGATGTGATCACGGACATGATGAGGAGTCTCGAAATGGTCGAGACATAAAGATTGATATATTGGAAGCCTATGTTTGGATATCGGAAGTGTTCCGGGTGAAATCGGGATTTTACCGGAGTACCGGGAGGTTACCGGAACCCCCCGGGAGCTATATGGGCCTTAGTGGGCTTTAGTGGAAAGGAGAAAGGGGCAGCCCAAGGTGGCTGTGCGCCTCCCCCCTTCCCCTAGTCCTATTAGGACTAGGAGAGGTGGCCGGCCCCCTCTCTCTCTTTCCCCCCTCAAGTAATCCTATTCCAACTAGGATTGGGGGGGGGGGGATCCTACTCCCAGAGGGAGTAGGACTCTCCTGGCGTGCCCTCCCTTGGACGGCCAGCCTCCCCCCTCTAGTCCTTTATATACTGAGGTAGAGGCACCCTAGAACACACAAGTTGATCCACGTGATCTATTCCTTAGCCGTGTGCGGTGCCCCCAGCCACTATATTCCTCGATAATACTGTAGCGGAGTTTAGGCGAAGCCCTGCTGCTGTAGTGCATCAAGATCGTCACCACACCGTCGTGCTGACGGAACTCTTCCCCGACACTTTGCTGGATCGGAGTCCAGGGATCGTCATCGAGCTGAACGTGTGCTCGAACTCGGAGGTGCCGTAGTTTCGGTGCTTGATCGATTGGATCGTGAAGACGTATGACTACTTCCTCTACGTTGCGTCAACGCTTCCGCAGTCGGTCTGCGTGGGTACGTAGACAACACTCTCCCCTCTTGTTGCTATGCATCACATGATCTTGCGTGTGCGTAGGAAATTTTTTGAAATTACTACGAAATCCAACAGTGGCATCCGAGCCTAGGTTATTTATGTTGATGTTATATGCACGAGTAGAACACAAGTGAGTTGTGGGCGATATAAGTCATACTGCCTACCAGCATGTCATACTTTGGTTCGGCGGCATTGTTGGACGAGACGACCCGGACCAACATTACGCGTACGCTTACGCGAGACCGGTTCCCCCGACGTGCTTCGCACACAGGTGGCTTGCGGGTGGCTGTCTCTCCAACTTTAGTTGAACCAAGTATGGCTACGCCCGGTCCTTGCGAAGGTTAAAACGGAGTCTATTTGACAAACTATCGTTGTGGTTTTGATACGTAGGTGAGATTGGTTCTTGCTTAAGCCCGTAGCAGCCACGTAAAACTTGCAACAACAAAGTAGAGGACGTCTAACTTGTTTTTGCAGGGCATGTTGTGATGTGATATGGTCAAGGCATGATGATGAATTTTATTGTATGAGATGATCATGTTTTGTAACCGAGTTATCAACAACTGGCAGGAGCCTTATGGTTGTCGTTTTATTGTATGCAATGCAATCGTGATGTAATGCTTTACTTGATTACTAAATGGTAGTGATAGTCGTGGAAGCATAAGATTGGCGAGACGACAATGATGCTACGATGGAGATCAAGGTGTCGCGCCGGTGATGATGGTGATCATGACGGTGCTTCGAAGATGGAGATCACAAGCACAAGATGATGATGGCCATATCATATCACTTATATTGATTGCATGTGATGTTTATCTTTTTATGAATCTTATCTTGCTTTGATTGATGGTAGCATTATAAGATGATCTCTCACTAAATTATCAAGAAGTGTTCTTCCTGAGTATGCACCGTTGCCAAAGTTCGTCGTGCCCAGACACCACGTGATGATCGGGTGTGATAAGCTCTACGTCCATCTACAACAGGTGCAAGCCAGTTTTTGCACACGCAGAATACTCAGGTTAAACTTGATGAGCCTAGCATATGCAGATATGGCCTCGGAACACGGAGACCGAAAGGTCGAGCGTGAATCATATAGTAGATATGATCAACATAACGATGTTCACCATTGAAAACTACTCCATCTCACGTGATGATCGGTTATGGTTTAGTTGATTTGGATCACGTAATCACTTAGAAGATTAGAGGGATGTCTATCTAAGTGGGAGTTCTTAAGTAATTTGATTAACTGAACTTAAACTTATCATGAACTTAGTACCTGATAGTATCTTGCTTGTTTATGTTGATTGTAGATAGATGGCTCGTGCTGTTGTTCCGTTGAATTTTAATGCGTTCCTTGAGAAAGCAAAGTTGAAAGATGATGGTAGCAATTATACGGACTGGGTCCGTAACTTGAGGATTATCCTCATTGCTGCTCAGAAGAATTACGTCCTGGAAGCACCGCTGGGTGCCAGGCCTGCTGCTGGAGCAACACCAGATGTTATGAACGTCTGGCAGAGCAAAGCTGATGACTACTCGATAGTTCAGTGTGCCATGCTTTACGGCTTAGAATCGGGACTTCAACGACGTTTTGAACGTCATGGAGCATATGAGATGTTCCAGGAGTTGAAGTTAATATTTCAAGCAAATGCCCGGATTGAGAGATATGAAGTCTCCAATAAGTTCTATAGCTGCAAGATGGAGGAGAACAGTTCTGTCAGTGAGCATATACTCAAAATGTCTGGGTATAATAATCACTTGATTCAATTGGGAGTTAATCTTCCGGATGATTGCGTCATCGACAGAATTCTCCAATCACTGCCACCAAGCTACAAGAGCTTCATGATGAACTATAATATGCAAGGGATGAACAAGACTATTCCCGAGCTCTTCGCAATGCTGAAAGCTGCGGAGGTAGAAATCAAGAAGGAGCATCAAGTGTTGATGGTTAACAAGACCACTAGTTTCAAGAAAAAGGGCAAAGGGGAGAAAAAGGGGAACTTCAAGAAGAACAGCAAGCAAGTTGCTGCTCAGGAGAAGAAACCCAAGTCTGGACCTAAGCCTGAAACTGAGTGCTTCTACTGCAAGCAGACTGGTCACTGGAAGCGAAACTGCCCCAAGTATTTGGCGGATAAGAAAGATGGCAAGGTGAACAAAGGTATATGTGATATACATGTTATTGATGTGTACCTTACTAGAGCTTGCAGTAGCACCTGGGTATTTGATAGTGGTTCTGTTGCTAATATTTGCAACTCGAAACAGGGACTACGGAATAAGTGGGCACTGGCAAAGGACGAGGTGACGATGCGCGTGGGAAACGGTTCCAAAGTCGATGTGATCGCGGTCGGCACGCTACCTCTACATCTACCTTCGGGATTAATATTAGACCTAAATAATTGTTATTTGGTGCCAACGTTGAGCATAAACATTATATCTAGATCTTGTTTAATGCGAGACGGTTATTCATTTAAATCAGAGAATAATGGTTGTTCTATTTATATGAGTAATATCTTTTATGGTCATTCACCCTTGAAGAGTGGTCTATTCTTGTTGAATCTCGATAGTAGTAACACACATATTCATAATGTTGAAGCCAAAAGATGCAGAGTTGATAATGAGAGTGCAACTTATTTGTGGCACTGTCGTTTAGGTCATATCGGTGTAAAGCGCATGAAGAAACTCCATACTGATGGACTTTTGGAACCACTTGATTATGAATCACTTGGTACTTGTGAACCGTGCCTCATGGGCAAGATGACTAAAACACCGTTCTCCGGTACTATGGAGAGAGCAACAGATTTGTTGGAAATCATACATACCGATGTATGTGGTCCGATGAATATTGAGGCTCGTGGCGGATATCGTTATTTTCTCACCTTCACAGATGATTTAAGCAGATATGGGTATATCTACTTAATGAAACATAAATCTGAAACATTTGAAAAGTTCAAAGAATTTCAGAGTGAAGTTGAAAATCATCATAACAAGAAAATAAAGTTTCTATGATCTGATCGTGGAGGAGAATATTTGAGTTACGAGTTTGGTGTACATTTGAAAAATTGTGGAATAGTTTCGCAACTCACGCCACCCGGAACACCACAGCGTAATGGTGTGTCCGAACGTCGTAATCGTACTTTACTAGATATGGTGCGATCTATGATGTCTCTTACTGATTTATCGCTATTGTTTTGGGGTTATGCTTTAGAGACGACCGCATTCACGTTAAATAGGGCACCATCAAAATCCGTTAAGACGACGCCTTATGAACTGTGGTTTGGCAAGAAACCAAAGTTGTCGTTTCTTAAAGTTTGGGGCTGCGATGATTATGTGAAAAAGCTTCAACCTGATAAGCTCGAACCCAAATCAGAGAAATGTGTCTTCATAGGATACCCAAAGGAGACTGTTGGGTACACCTTCTATCACAGATCTGAAGGCAAGACATTCGTTGCTAAGAATGGATCCTTTCTAGAGAAGGAGTTTCTCTCGAAAGAAGTGAGTGGGAGGAAAGTAGAACTTGACGAGGTAACTGTACCTGCTCCTTTATTAGAGAGTAGTACATCACAGAAATCTGTTTCTGTGACACCTACACCAATAAGTGAGGAAGCTAATGATGATGATCATGAAACTTCAGATCAAGATACTACTGAACCTCGTAGATCAACCAGAGTAAGATCCGCGACAGAGTGGTACGGTAATCCTGTTTTGGAAATCATGCTACTAGATCATGATGAACCTACGAACTATGAAGAAGCGATGGTGAGCCCAGATTCCGCAAAGTGGCTTGAAGCCATGAAATCTGAGATGGGATCCATGTATGAGAAGAAAGTATGGACTTTGGTTGACTTGCCCAATGATCGGCAAGCAATTGAGAATAAATGGATCTTCAAAAAGAAGACTGACGCTGATGGTAATGTTACTGTCTACAAAGCTCGACTTGTCGCAAAAGGTTTTCGACAAGTTCAAGGGGTTGACTATGATGAGACCTTCTCACCCGTAGCGATGCTTAAGTCTGTCCGAATCATGTTAGCAATTGCCGCATTTTATGATTATGAAATTTGGCAGATGGATGTCAAAACTGCATTCCTGAATGGATTTCTGGAAGAAGAGTTGTATATGATGCAACCGGAAGGTTTTGTTGATCCAAAGGGAGCTAACAAAGTGCGCAAGCTCCAGCGATCCATTTATGGACTGGTGCAAGCCTCTCGGAGTTGGAATAAACGTTTTGATAGTGTGATCAAAGCATTTGGTTTTATATAGACTTTCGGAGAAGCCTGTATTTACAAGAAAGTGAGTGGGAGCTCTGTAGCATTTCTGATATTATATGTGGATGACATATTGTTGATTGGAAATGATATAGAATTTCTGGATAGCATAAAGGGATACTTGAATAAGAGTTTTTCAATGAAAGACCTCGGTGAAGCTGCTTACATATTAGGCATAAAGATCTATAGAGATAGATCAAGACGCTTAATTGGACTTTCACAAAGCACATACGTTGACAAGATTTTGAAGAAGTTCAAAATGGATCAAGCAAAGAAAGGGTTCTTGCCTGTGTTACAAGGTGTGAAGTTGAGTCAGACTCAATGCCCGACCACTTCAGAAGATAGAGAGAAAATGAAAGATGTTCCCTATGCTTCAGCCATAGGCTCTATCATGTATGCAATGTTGTGTACCAGACCTGATGTGTGCCTTGCTATAAGTTTAGCAGGGAGGTACCAAAGTAATCAGGGAGATACCAAAGTAATCCAGGAGTGGATCACTGGACAGCGGTCAAGAACATCCTAAAATACCTGAAAAGGACAAAGGATATGTTTCTCGTATATGGAGGTGACAAAGAGCTCACCGTAAAAGGTTACGTTGATGCAAGCTTTGACACTGACCCGGACGATTCTAAATCGCAAACCGGATACGTGTTTACATTAAACGGTGGAGCTGTCAGTTGGTGCAGTTCTAAACAAAGCGTCGTAGCGGGATCTACATGTGAAGCGGAGTACATAGCTGCTTCGGAAGCAGCGAACGAAGGAGTCTGGATGAAGGAGTTCATATCCGACCTAGGTGTCATACCTAGTGCATCGGGTCCAATGAAAATCTTTTGTGACAATACTGGTGCAATTGCCTTGGCAAAGGAACCAGATTTCACAAAAGGACCAAACACATCAAGAGACGCTTCAATTCCATCCGGGATCTAGTCCAGGTGGGAGACATAGAAATTTGCAAGATACATACGGATCTGAATGTTGCAGACCCGTTGACTAAGCCTCTTCCACGAGCAAAACATGATCAGCACCAAAGCTCCATGGGTGTTAGAATCATTACAGTGTAATCTAGATTATTGACTCTAGTGCAAGTGGGAGACTGAAGGAAATATGCCCTAGAGGCAATAATAAAGTTATTATTTATTTCCTTATATCATGATAAATGTTTATTATTCATGCTAGAATTGTATTAACCGGAAACATAATACATGTGTGAATACATAGACAAACAGAGTGTCACTAGTATGCCTCTACTTGACTAGCTCGTTAATCAAAGATGGTTATGTTTCCTAACCATGAACAAAGAGTTGTTATTTGATTAATGAGATCACATCATTAGTTGAATGATCTGATTGACATGACGCATTCCATTAGCTTAGCACCCAATCGTTTAGTATGTTGCTATTGCTTTTCTTCATGACTTATACATGTTCCTATGACTATGAGATTATGCAACTCCCGTTTACCGGAGGAACACTTTGTGTGCTACCAAACGTCACAACGTAAATGGGTGATTATAAAGGAGCTCTACAGGTGTCTCCAATGGTAGATGTTAGGTTGGCGTATTTCGAGATTAGGATTTGTCACTTCGATTGCCGGAGAGGTATCTCTGGGCCCTCTCGGTAATGCACATCACATAAGCCTTGCAAGCATTACAACTAATATGTTAAATGTGAGATGATGTATTATGGAACGAGTAAAGAGACTTGCCGGTAACGAGATTGAGCTAGGTATTGGATACCGACGATCGAATCTCGGGCAAGTAACATACCGATGATAAAGGGAACAACATATGTTGTTATGCGGTCTGACCGATAAAGATCTTCGTAGAATATGTAGGAGCCAATATGGGCATCCAGGTCCCGCTATTGGTTATTGACCAGAGATGTGTCTCGGTCATGTCTACATTGTTCTCGAACCCGTAGGGTCCACGCGCTTAAGGTCACGATGATAGTTATATTATGAGTTTGTGCATTTTGATGTACCGAAGGTTGTTCGGAGTCCCGGATGTGATCACGGACATGATGAGGAGTCTCGAAATGGTCGAGACATAAAGATTGATATATTAGAAGCCTATGTTTGGATATCGGAAGTGTTCCGGGTGAAATCGGGATTTTACCGGAGTACCGGGAGGTTACCGGAACCCCACGGGAGCTATATGGGCCTTAGTGGGCTTTAGTGGAAAGGAGAAAGGGGCAGCCCAAGGTGGCTGTGCGCCTCCCCCCTTCCCCTAGTCCTATTAGGACTAGGAGAGGTGGCCGGCCCCCTCTCTCTCTTCCCCCCCCTCAAGGAATCCTATTCCAAATAGGATTGGGGGGGATCCTACTCCCAGAGGGAGTAGGACTCTCCTGGCGCGCCCTCCCTTGGCCAGCCAGCCTCCCCCCTCTAGTCCTTTATATACTAAGGTAGAGGCACCCTAGAACACACAAGTTGATCCACGTGATCTACTCCTTAGCCGTGTGCGGTGCCCCCAGCCACTATATTCCTCGATAATACTGTAGCGGAGTTTAGGCGAAGCCCTGCTGCTGTAGTGCATCAAGATCGTCACCACGCCGTCGTGCTGACGGAACTCTTCCCCGACACTTTGCTGGATCGGAGTCCGGGGATCGTCATCGAGCTGAACGTGTGCTCGAACTCGGAGGTGCCGTAGTTTCGGTGCTTGATCGGTTGGATCGTGAAGACGTACGACTACTTCCTCTATGTTGCGTCAACGCTTCCGCAGTCGGTCTGCGTGGGTACGTAGACAACACTCTCCCCTCTTTTTGCTATGCATCACAAGATCTTGCGTGTGCGTAGGAATTTTTTTGAAATTACTACGAAACCCAACAAGAAGTACGTCGGTGGAGCAACAGGGGGCCCACAAGGGTGGAGGGCGCGCCTGGGGGCAGGCGAGCCCCCCTACTTTGTGGCCTCCTGTTGATTGGCTGGACGTAGGGTCCAAGTCTCCTGAGTTGTATTCGGTGAGAAAATCACGTTCCCGAAGGTTTCATTCCGTTTGGACTCCGTTTGATATTCCTTTTCTTCGAAACCCTAAAACAGGCAAAAAACATCAATTCTGGGCTGGGCCTCCGGTTAATAGGTTAGTCCCAAAAATAATATATAAGTGGATAATAAAGCCCAATAATGTCCAAAACTGTAGATAATATAGCATGGAGCAATCAAAAATTATAGATACGTTGGAGACGTATCAGTCACCTCCATAACCGAGAAACATTTCCTTATTCCACTAAGGATATTTTTGACCGCTGTCCAGTGATCCACTCTTGGATCACTATTGTATCCTCTTGCGAAACTTATGGTGAGGTTCACAATAGGTCTAGTACACAACATATCATACTTTATAGAACCTATGACTCAGGCATAGGGAATGACTTTTCATTCTCTTTCTATTTTCTTTCGTGGTCGGATTTTTGAGTATTTACTCAACTTCACACCTTGCAACACAGGCAAGAACTCCTTCTTTGACTTTTCCATTTTGAACTACTTCAAAATCTTGTCAAGGTATGTACTCATTGAAAATATATCAAGCATCTTGATCTATCTCTATAGATCTTGATGCACAATATGTAAGTAGCTTCATCGAGGTCTTTCTTTGAAAAACTCTTTTCAAACACTCCTTTATGCTTTCCAGAAAATTCTACATTATTTCCGATCAACAATATGTCATTCACATATACTTATCAGAAATGTTGTAGTGCTTCCACTCACTTTCTTGTAAATACATGCTTCACCGCAAGTCTGTATAAAACCATATGCTTTGATCACTTTATCAAAGTATACATCCCAACTCCGAGATGCTTGCACCAGTCCATAGATGGATCACTGGAGCTTGCACACTTTGTTCGCACCTTTAGGATTGACAAAACCTTCTTGTTGCATCATATACAACTCTTCTTTAAGAAATCCATTAAGGAATGCAGTTTTCACATCCATTTGCCAGATATCATAAAATGTGGCAATTTCTAACATGATTCGGACAGACTTAAGCATCGCTACGAGTGAGAAAATCTCATCGTAGTCAACATCTTGAACTTGTCGAAAACCTTTTGCGACAATTCGAGCTTTGTAGATAGTAACACTACTATCAGTGTCCGTCTTCCTCTTGAAAATCCCGAAGGAAATATGGCCTAGAGGCAATAATAAAGTTGTTATTTATATTTCCTTATATCATGATAAATGTTTATTATTCATGCTAGAATTGTATTAACCGGAAACTTAGTACATGTGTGGATACATAGAAAAATAGAGTGTCACTAGTATGCCTCTACTTGATTAGCCCGTTAATCAAAGATGGTTAAGTTTGCTAGCCATGGACAAAGAGTTGTCATTTGATAAGTGGGATCACATCATTAGAGAATGATGTGATTGACTTGACCCATCCGTTAGCTTAGCACGATGATCGTTATAGTTTCATTGCCACTGCTTTCTTCATGACTTATACATGTTCCTCAGACTATGAGATTATGCAACTCCCGAATACCGAAGGAACACCTTGTGTGATATCAAACGTCACAACGTAACTGGGTGATTATAAAGATGCTCTACAGGTGTCTCCGATGGTGTTTATTGAGTTAGCATAGATCAAGATTAGGATTTGTCACTCCGTGTATCGGAGAGGTATCTCTGGGGCCTCTCGGTAATGCACATCACTATAGGCCTTGCAAGCAATGTGACTAATGAGTTTGTTATGGGATGTTGCATTATGGAACAAGTAAAGAGACTTGCTAGTAATGAGATTGAACTAGGTATTGAGATACTGACGATCGAATCTCGGGCAAGTAACATACCGATGACAAAGGGAACAATGTATGTTGTTATGCGGTTTGAACGATAAAGATCTTCGTAGAATATGTAGGAGCCAATATGAGCATCCAGGTTCCGCTATTGGTTATTGACCGGAGATGTGTATCGGTCATGTCTACATAGTTCTCGAACCCGTAGGGTCCGCACGCTTAACGTTCTGTGACGATCGATATTATGAGTTTATGTGTTTTGATGTGCCGAAGGTTGTTCAGAGTCCCGGATGAGATCAGGGACATGACGAGGAGTCTCGAAATGTTCGAGACGTACATATCGATATATTGGAAGGCTATATTCGGATATCGGAAAGGTTTTGAGTGGTTCAGGTATTTATCAGAGTACCGAAGAGTTACGGGAATTCGCCGGGGAGTATATGGGCCTATTGGGCTTTAGGGGAGAGAGAGGGGCTGCCTAGGGCAGGCCGTGCGCCCCCCAAGGCCTAGTCCGAATTGGACTAGGGGGAGGGGCGGCGCCCCCTCCTTCCTTCTCTTCTCTCTTCCCCTTCCTTCTCTCCTAGTCCTACTACATGGAAGGGGGGAATCCTACTACCGGTGGGAGTAGGACTCCCCAGGGCGTGCCATAGTAGAGGGCCGGCCCTCCCTCCTCCACTTCTTTATATACGGGGGAGGGTGCCACCCCATAGACACACAAGTTGATTGTTTCCAGCCGTGTGCGGTGCCCCCCTCCACCATAATCCACCTCGGTCATATTGTAGCGGTGCTTAGGCGAAGCCCTGTTCCGGTAGCATCATCATCACCGTCATCACGTTGTCGTGCTGACGAAGCTCTCCCTCGACACTCTGCTAGATCGTGAGTTCGTGGGATGCCACCGAGCCAAACTTGTGCAGATCGCGGAGATGTTGTACCTTCGGTGCTAGGATCGGTCGACCATGAAGACATACAACTACATCAACCGCGTTGTCATAACGCTTTCGCTTACGGTCTACGAGGGTACATAGACAATACTCTCCCCTCTCGTTGCTATGCATCACCATGATCTTGCGTGTGCGTAGGATTTTTTTGAAATTACTGCGTTCCCTAACAGTGGCATCCGAGCCAGGTTTATGCGTAGATGTTATATGCATGAGTAGAACACAAAGGAGTTGTTGGCGTGGGTATACACATATTGCTTGTCGTCACTAGTTGATTCTTGATTCAGTGGCATTGTTGGATGAAGCGGCTCAGACCGACATTACGCCTACGCTTACGCGAGACTGGTTCTACTGACGTGCTTCGCACACAACAAGTGGCTAGTGGGTGTCTGTTTCTCCAGCTTTAGTTGAATTGGATTCAATGAACATGGTTCTTTCTGAAGATAAAAAAGCAATCACTATACCGCGTTGTGGTTTTTGATGCGTAGGTAAGAACGGTTCTTCCTCAGCCCGTAGCAGCCACATAAAACTTGCAACAATAAAGTAGAGGACGTCTAATTTTTTTTTGCAGGGCATGTTGTGATGTGATATGGTCAAGACATGATGCTAAATTTTATTGTATGAGATGATCATGTTTTGTAACACATTTATCGGCAACTGGCAAGAGCCTTATGGTTGTCTCTTCATTGCATAAGATGCAAGCGCCATATAATTGCTTTACTTTATCACTATGCGATAGCAATAGTTGCAAAAGCAATACTTGGTGAGACGACCATGTGACGACATGCTGATAGAGATCAAGATGATGGAGATCATGGTGTCATGTCGGTGACGATAGAGATCATGACGGTGTTTTGGAGATGGAGATCAAAGGCACAAGATGATGATGGCCATATCATGTCACATATTTTTGATTGCATATGATGTTTATCCTTTATGTATATTATTTTGCTTAGTTCGGCAGTAGCATTATAAGATGATCTCTCACTAAATTTCAAGGTATAAGTGTTCTCCCTGAGTATGCACCATTGCTACAGTTCGTCTTGCCGAGACACCACGTGATGATCGGGTGTGATAAGCTCTATGTTCACATACAACGGGTGCAAGCCAGTTTTGCACACACGAAATACTCGGGTTAAACTTGACGAGCCTAGGATATGCAGATATGGCCTCGTTACATTGGAGACCGAAAGGTCGAGCGTGAATCATATAGTAGATATGATCAACATAGTGATGTTCACCATTGAAAACTACTCCATCTCACGTGATGATCGAACATGGTTTAGTTGATTTGGATCACGTGATCATTTAGATGACTAGAGGGATGTCTATCTAAGTGGGAGTTCTTAAGTAATATGATTAATTGGACTTTAATTTATCATGAACTTAGTCCTGATAGTATTTGCATAACTATGTTGTAGATCAATAGCTCGCGATGTAGCTCCCCGTTTATTTTTGATATGTTTGTAGAGTAAAACTATGTTGAAAGATGATAGTAGCAATGATGCGGACTAGGTCCGTGATCTCAGGATTATCCTCATTGTTGCACAGAAGAATTATGTCCTTGATGCACCACTAGGTGATGGACCTATTGCAGGAGCAGATACAGACGTTATAAACATTTGTTAAAAGTTCGGTATGATGACTACTTGATAGTTTAGTGCACCATGCTTTACGGCTTAGAACCGGGACTTCAAAAATGTTTTGAACGCCACAGAGCATATAAGATGTTCTAATAGTTGAAATTGGTATTTCATACTCATGCCCATGTCGAGAGGTAGAAGACCTCTGACAGTACTTTGCCTACAAGATGGAGGAGAATAACTAAACTAGTGAGCATGTGCTCAAAATGTGTGAGTACTACAATCGCTTGAATCAAGTGGGAGTTAATCTTCCAGATAAGATAGTGATTGAAAGAGTTCTCTAGTCACTATCGCCAAGTTACTGGAACTTTGTGATGAACTATAATATGTAAGGGATGACGAAAACGATTCCTGAGCTCTTCGCGATGCTGAAATCAGCAAAGGTAGAAATCAATAAAAGCATCAAGTGTTGATGGTTGACAAGACCACTAGTTTCAAGTAAAAGGGCAAGGGAAAGAAAGGGAACTTCAAGAAGAATGGCAAGCAAGTTGCCACTCCCATGAAGAAAGCCAAAACTAGACCCAAGCCTGAAACTGAGTGCTTCTACTGCAAAGGAAATGGTCACTGGAAGTGGAACTGCCATAGATACTTGGCGGATAAGAAGGGTGGCAAAGTGAACAAAGGTATATTTGATATACATGTTATTGATGCGTACTTTCCTGGTGTTTATAGCAACCCCTCAGTATTTTATACTGGTTCAGTTGCTAAGAATAGTAACTCAAAACGGGAGTTGCAAAATAAATAGAGACTAGTTAAGGGCGAAGTGATGATGTGAGTTGGAAGTGATCCCAAGGCTGATAAGCTCACCATTGCACACTCCCTTTACCTTCGGGATTAGTGTTGAACCTAAAATAAATGTTATTTGGTGTTTGCGTTGAGCATAATATGATTGGATCATGTTTATTGCAATACGGTTATTCATTTAAGACATAGAATAATTGTTATTCTGTTTACATGAATAAAACCTTCTGAGGTCATACACCCAAGGTGAATGGTTTATTGAATCTCGGTCGTAGTGATACACATATTCATAATATTGACGCCAAAAGATGCGAAGTTAATAATGATAGTGCAACTTATATGTGGCACTGCCGTTTAGGTCATATTGGTGTAAAGAGCATGAAGAAACTCCATGTTGATGGGGTTTTGGAATCACTTGATTATGAATCATTTGATGCTTGCGAACCATGCCTCGTGGGCAAGATGACTAAAACTCTGTTCTCCAGAACAATGGAGCAAGCAATTGATTGAAAATAATACATACTGATGTATGCAATCTGATGAGTGTTGAGGCTCGCGGCGAGTATCATTATTTTCTGACCTTCACAGATGATTTGAGCAGATATGGGTATATCTACTTGATGAAACATAAGTATGAAACATTTGAAAAGTTCAAAGAATTTCAGAGTGAAGTAGAAAATCATCGTAACAAGAAAATAAAAATTTTCTGCGATTTGATCATGGAGGAGAATATTTGAGTTACGAGTTTGGTCTTCATTTGAAACAATGCGGAATAGTTTCGCAACTCACGCCACCTGGAACACCACAACGTAATGGTGTGTCCGAACGTCATAACCGTACTTTATTAGATATGGTGTGATCTATGATGTCTCTTACCGATTTATCACTATCGTTTTAGGGTTATGCATTAGAGACAGCTGCATTCACGTTAAATAGGGCACCATCTAAATCCGTTGAGACGACACCATATGAACTGTGGTTTAGCAAGAAACCTAAGCTGTTGTTTCTTAAAAGTTTGGGGCTATGATGCTTATTTGAAAAGGTTTCAATCTAATAAGCTCGGACCCAAATTGGAGAAATGCGTCTTCATAGGATACCCAAAGGAAACTGTTGGGTACACCTTCTATCACAGATCTGAAGGCAAGATATTCGTTGCTAAGAATGGATCCTTTCTAGAGATGAAGTTTCTCTCGAAAGAAGTGAGTGGGAGGAATGTAGAACTTGATGAGGTAATTGTACCTTCTCCCGAGTTGGAAAGTAGTTCATCACAGAAATCAGTTCTAGTGATTCCTACACCAATTAGTGAGGAAGCTAATGATGATGATCATGAAACTTCAGATCAAGTTACTACCGAACCTCGTAGGTCAACCAGTACGGTCCGCACCAGAGTGGTATGGTAATCCTGTTCTGGAAGTAAAGTTACTAGACCATGACAAACCTATGAACCATGAGGAAGCGATGATCAGCCCAGACTCCGCAAAATGGCTTGAGGCCATGAAATCTGAGATGGGATCCATGTATGAGAACAAAGTATGGACTTTGATTGACTCGCCCGATGATCGGTGAGTCATTGAGAATAAAATGGATCTTCAAGAGAAAGACGGACGCTGATAGTAGTGTTACTATATATAAAGCTCGAATTGTCGCAAAATGTTTTTGACAAGATCAAGGTGTTGACTACGATGAGATTTTCTCACTCGTATCGATGCTTAAAAGTCCGTCCGAATCATTGAAAGTGCGTTATATTGACCAGAGGGGGGTGAATAGGCGATTTTTATGAAATTCTTCACTGAGGAATTTGCCGGTGAGGAAATTCCTTAGCGAAGAACTACTAGCAGCGGAATAAGTACTCAAAAGTAAACATAACAGAATACAAGCATAGTCATCATGATGAAATGAAGACAGGCACAGAGTACAGGAAGCGTAAGCACAGGATAACACAGGATGAAGACAAACAGACTGAAGAAATTGAACTGAGGAAATTGAGAAAGTCTTCAGTCAAAGTCTTCAAACACAGATATGAACAAAGAGTTGAATCATGGAGATCTCCCCCTATATCTTGTAATTCATACACGCATTTGACATATAACAATGAAGAATTTGAAATGCATGATGAAATATGGTGACTGATGTAGTTCAGCATGCGTGCAATAATATTTAACGAGGAATAAGCATGCAGAAAAACGCATCAAGAGTATCAGAGCACCATCGGGTTTAAGTTTACAACTCAATCCAATAAAAGTCGCAGAAGAACAAGAGTTGTAACTTTGAAAAAAAACGCCCATATAGAAAGACCAGCTTGAAGACTAACTCAAAATTCTCCCCCTTTGTCATCAAATGACCAAAAGGATCAAATATGAGGACTAACGCCCCTGAAGAATATCAAGTTGATGAAGGAGCGCCAGCGTTGTTGGGGTCGTTTGTTGTAGTAGGGCCTGCCGCAGTGTCGTCCAAGTCTTCATTTTCATCAGTGTCGCGCGATTAAGAATATGAGCTGGCCACCAGAGAAGGAACCTTGATCTTCTTGAACTTCTTCGGTGGAGGTGCAGACCAGTCAAAATCTTCTTTGAGACCCATGTTCTTCAGATCTTCTTCACCATACAGATGTGACAGGATTGCCCAGGTGCGACCGAAGACTTGATGGAGGTAGTAGTGGTTTTTCTTCACTGCATTGTGTGTAGCAGTCATGTTGTGAAGAAGAGAACCAAACTGACGCTTAACCCATTTGTGATTTCGATCCACCTTCTGGTGAAGACTAAGCCGAAGTTCTCGGTCAATCATCACGCGCGGAGCAGTGGCTTGAGGAGTGGACTTGGGTGCATTGGCAGAGTCATGTGTGGCAGAGTCATCATTGGTGGAATAAGATGCAGCTTTGCGAAACTGACCATCCAATGGACGAATGCCTTCATCTATGACAGCTGGTGCCTTGCCCTTTCCATCAACTGAGGAATATGTCTACTTGAGGACTTCAATTGGGGGCAAGTAGCTGAGGTGATTCTGGAAATCAGCTTTGTAGTTGAGTGAAGACCTTGTCCTGAGGAATCTCATAATCCAAGGTGCATAAGGCTTCAGCTCAAACAGAGACAGTGCAACATTTGCCATAGTCCTCATGAAGAAATCGTGATAATTGACAGGAATGCCATGAACGATGTTGAATACCATATTCTTCATGATGCCAACAATTTCCTCATCAGATGAGTCGTGGCCTTTGATAGGACTGATTGTCCTCGTAAGAATACGATAGACAGTTCTGGGCAAGTACAGCAATTCCTTCACGAGGAATTTGGTTCTTGGTGCTTGACCTGGCTTCAAAGGTTTCATTAGCACCTGCATGTAATGATGTGTGAGCTCAGGTTCACTGTAGATGCAGCGAGCTTCTTCAAGGGGAGGACTGAGTGGTAGAGCACGAAGCAGTTCAGAGGTTGGTGCAGTGTAGTGAGTGTTTTCAGACATCCAGTCCAGCACCCATGAATTCACATCTTCAGCATCTCCGGTGATGTGCAGCGTTGCATAGAATTGAAGAATCAGTTATTTATTCCAATCGCAGATGTCAGAGCAAAAGTTTAGCAGTCCAGCGTCGTGAAGAACACTGAGGACTGGTGCGAAGCACGGTAGAGATTCCATATCCACATGAGGAATATGCTCATGGTAGAAGATTTTCTCCTTGTTGAACAGCACTGAGGAATAGAAATTGGCTTGACTAGCAGTCCAGAAATGCCTCTTCCTAATGCGAGCAGAGTTATAAGGGTTGTAATCTTCGAAGAATACGTGCTCACCGAAGAAATCATCAGCCTTGAACTTTTTCTTGCGTGAGAATGGATCCTTTGGCTTCGGCAGAGGAGTGTCACTGAGTTGCATCATGACCTCATGAATCTCAATCGCAGGTTCTTCAGGCTGCGTTGTTGGTTGTTCAGCAGCAGCAGTTTCTTCGGCGCTAGTGGCTGGAATTTCCTCATGGACAGATGCAGTGGGATGAGTTTCTTCAGAGCCCATTTGAACAGTTGGTGCAGGCGACTGAGGTATTTGCTGCAGCGGTGTGAACATTGGAGAGTTTGGATGTTGACTGTCCCAGAATTCATCACTGATTACGGGTGTGGAGCAGCCAACGTCCACATCTTCATCTTCCATTTCTTCAACGCCAGCCTCTTCAGCTGTGAACTGAGGCATGGGCGAGGAGATGACAGGTGTTGAAGGGATCGCATCCACTTCAATTTCTTCATCAATCTGCTCTGACGAAGCAGCAGAAGGAGTTTCTTCATCTGATCCGCTGGGGATCACATATTCTTCATCAAAAGGAACAAGGTCCTTTGATGGCCTGGTTGAGATGGGAACAGCACCAATGGGATTTGCAAATGAACTTGTCATAGGCTTCATTTTCTTCGGAGCTGAAGAATCTGAAGCAGCTGATGCTTTCCTTTTCTTCACTGCAGCACGCTCTGCAGCCTTGGTCTTCTTACATCTGATGCAGATGGAAGGATTAGACTTGAAGTTGGTGCAGGAGCAGCTGAGGAATTTGGTTGATTTTCTTCAGGCACAACTGATGCAGTTGCCCCGAGTTCTTCATTTTCTTCAGGCGCACCACTAGTGGGTGCCCTGACAATTTCTTCAGCGGCTGGAATGCAGTCATCAGCCATGGAACTCACATTTTCTTCAGCAGCCTGATTGTCATCAGCGGTGCTAGCATTTTCTTCAGTAGGCTGAGCAGATGCTTCGGCCTGAGGAATTTCCTGTTGTGTTGGGGCTGCAACATTGGAAGTGAAGTTATCCGCAAGTTTCACAAAACGAACCTTGGCTCCAAGCCAATCAGCGTGATATGCGTCAAAGTCATCACTGAGTTTCTTGATCTCAGTCTGAATAGTGACAAGTTCTTCAGTTGTCATAGATACAACGTTTTTCTTCAGATAGCGCTCTTTCTTGTACTGCGCTTTCTTGATCTGCCTGGCCTTCTCAAATTTCCACTTTTCTTCTTGAATGAAGTGGATCAGCATGTGACTTTGGCCAGGAGTCAGCTTGAAGTCAGGCATGGGAGTGTTGGGGTCCTTGTGCCAAATATCAATGTAGTCGAGGATCAACTTGGGATCCAAAAGCAGTGGCACCTCTGTTCCTTTGGCTCTAGCGGCCCTGACTTGCCTGTCTCTGATGATTTCTGCAATTTCATCATCATTAGCTTTGTCTTCCTTAGACGGCACTTGGAAAGCGACTTGTTTCTTCTGAGGACTTGGGCAAGGACCTCGTCCAGCAGTGGCCTTTGTCTTCAGCAGTGAGGGGCGAGCTGAGGAACTTGGTGCAGCTAAGGAACTAGCTGAGACACCTGAGGCAATGGAGATGCCTGCAGTCCTTTGGCATGAGGCGAGATGCACAGGTGCTGAGGATTTAGTCGGAACAGCTGAGGGCTTTGGCGGAGGAGCTAAGGACTTTGGAGGAAAAGGAGCAGCATGAGGAATTGGCCGTAAGGGCTTTGAGGATTATGGCCGTGAGGGCATTGCTGAGGAACTTGGCCTTGAGGGCATTGTTGGTGAAGCACTTGGCTTGCGCGCAGGCTTCTTTGACATATCCTTCTTTGGCTTGACAGCAGAGGCAACAGCAGCAGCAGAGTCTTCATTGAATTTCCTCACTGCTTCTTTGGCTTGATTAGCCAACTTGGCTTGGCGCTTGGCCCATTCATCAGGATAGTCCTCACTGCGCTTGAGGCTGGTGGGATCAGTGATTTGGCCAGGTGCCAATGGAGCTCTTGGGCATGGAGGATTGAGTGCGAATTTCTTCATGTACTTTGGAGTTACATACCTGTACTCCCTCCACTCTTTTGCCCATCTCCTTTCTATTTTCTGAATGCGCACCTTGCGCTCATTCTTGGTTTCCTCAGTAGGTGTGCAGTACCCAGCATATATTTCATCAGGGATCTCAAACGTTGTATTGACCTCAGGCCTCTTTCCTCCCTTCTGTGGCTTCTTACCGTCAGCCATTTTCTTCAGTTGAGGAATTTGGACAATTGAATTCTCTTAAGAAGTATGCAACTTTTCTTCGAGGAACGCTGCAAATGAGTTAAGTTGATGAGAACCTAGTGATTCAGCAGCTGACATGTGTACCTGTGAACAGAGTATAGTTGCGAGGAATTTGGAGAGGTCATATGCATTCTCAGAGGGTTTTTCAAAAAGAACAAGTTTAAAGAATTTGACCAGATGAGTCTTGAAGAATTTCACTAAGCATTCTTTGTCTTAGGTTCCAGAGTTGTATAGATCGAAGATCCACACAATTGAGGAATCTTGAAGAAAAATGATGCTTAGAGAAATGAATCAAGAACAGATGACTTGTGAGGTGTTTAGTGTGTGAAGCTATGAAGAAAAACACCTTTGAAGATTTTGAAGATAATCATTCGAATCAACGGGGGAAGTAAAAGTAACTTTTAATTACCCTGGACGAAGAACACGACAAACTGGAGTGAGGAGATGTGAAGTTCGTCTGTGCAGATCTTCCACGCCCTAACTTGGCGGAGGAAGACGGCTACGGCGGCGGCGGAGTGAAGATTTCCGCGGTCGACGCGAGTACGTCAGCGACGAGGTAGAGGCAGTGAAGCTCTTCCTCACCGGCGGCGATGAAGTAGCGGCGGCGCTAGGGTTTGAGAAGCTCGAGCTGGAGAGAGAGGTCGAGCGGAGTAAAAGAAGTGAGGAAGGGACGGAGGGGTATTTATAGCCACGATGAAAAACTGCTCGCCCAAAGAAATTGGACGAACGTGCCCCTGACCCTTTTCTCATTCGCATGACAGGTGTCACCCACGTAGTGAGAGGTGGAGATCATGTTAGATCGTGGGTGAGTGGATAAGTATAACGTGGGATGCGGAACGGTTTGAGCGGCAAAGCCGAAAATTTAGATAAGATAGGTTTTAAAGTTCCGTTCGCAATTTCTTCAGCTGACAAGGACACAGTGAAGTTTTTGAACAAGTTTCAAATAGAACGCACATGAAGAATTTGTGAATAGATTGGGTTGAGTATAGCATAGAGGGGGAAGGGTCCGATCACATTCACTTAGCAGAAAAAACAACTTGAAGAATTAGCAATAAGTGAATGTTGTGGAGGACATAAACTTATATATATATAGTCAATGAAGAAAAACGACGGAAGCAGTGAAGACAATGCAAAGTTGAAGAATGTGAATAATTGAGGAATTTCAACTTTTGGTGGTGGCGTGACCCACCGTATAAGAATGATTATTTCAGACACCGCGTACAATTATCGTAGGGTTATGAGAATCAAATTGTTCGTTAATTTCTTCACACTAAGAGTGTTGTTCTTCATTGAATTGAAGAAAAACGTTTCTTCATGTGTTGCACATCTAAGTCATCAATTTTGCATAAGTGTTAGGATGAGTGTCCTTCTCAAAGAACATTCGAAGATTCTAGGATATTTAGCTCACACCGCAACTTGCTAAATCTCTTCTCATCCAAGGGCTTTGTGAAGATATCGGCTAGCTGTTCTTCAGTCTTCACATGCTCAATAGAAATGTCGCCCTTCAACACATGATCACGAAGAAAATGATGACGAATCTGAATGTGCTTTGTCTTCGAGTGCTGAACTGGGTTGTGAGCAATCTTGATGGCACTCTCATTGTCACAATAGAGAGGCACATTCTTCATGTTGACGCCGTAGTCCTTGAGAGTTTGCTTCATCCATAGCAATTGGGCACATCAAGAACTAGCGGCAATATACTCAGCTTCAGCAGTAGATAGTGATACGCAGTTCTGTTTCTTCGAGGACCAACAGACCAAAGATCGTCCAAGGAAATGACATGTTCCAGATGTTGACTTGCGGTCCACACGATCACCAGCATAGTCAGAGTCAGAATATCCAATGAGATCAAAAGCCGAGCCCTTGGGGTACCATAATCCAAGTGTTGGTGTGTGAGCTAGATATCGAAGAATATGCTTCACAACCTTATGGTGTGATTCCTTTGGTGTAGCTTGAAATCGGGCACACATGCAAACACTAAGCATTATATCTGGCCTAGATACACATAAGTACAATAAAGAACCAATCATGGAGCGGTATACCTTATGATCGAAGTCAATACCATTTTCATCAGTGCACGGATGGCCATTTGTGGGCATAGGAATTTTGACGCCTTTACAATCTTGCATGCCGAATTTCCTCAGTACATCCTTGAGGTATTTCTCTTGAGATATGAATATGCCATTGCGTTGTTGACGAATTTGAAGTCCTATATTTGATATTCATCACTCATCGTATAGGCAAATTCATCACTATAACGTTGGTCAGTACAGCCAAAGATAATATCATCAACATATATTTGGCACACAAACAATTCACCATCATAAGATTTAGTGAAAAAAGTAGGGTCGAGTGAACCGGGTTTGAAGCCTTTCGTCATGAGGAATTCCTTCAAAGTATCATACCATGCTACTTGAGGCCATAGAGGGCCTTGTTGAGTCAGAAGACTTTGTCAGGATTCTTTGGATCTTCAAAACCTGGGGGTTGAGCAACATATACTTCTTCCTCAAGCTTACCATTGAGGGATGCACTTTTCACATCCATTTGATATAAAGTGATATCATGATGGTTAGCATAAGCAAGTAATATGCGAATAGCCTCAAGTCTAGCAACAGGTGCAAACGTTTCATCAAAATCAATTCCTTCAACCTGTGTGTAGCCTTGAGCTACAAGCCGTGCCTTATTCCTCACCACAAGGCCATTTTCATCTTGCTTGTTGCGGTAGATCCACTTTGTGCCGATGATATTGTGCTTGCGAGGATCTGGACGTTTGACCAGTTCCCAGACATTGTTGAGCTCGAACTAATGTAATTCTTCTTGCATGGCCTGAATCCACTCAGGCTCCAGAAATGCTTCATCTACCTTAGTGGGCTCTGTAATAGAGACAAAAGCATAGTGCCCACAAAAGTTAGATAAATGTGAAGCTTTTGAGCATGTGAGAGGACCTGGCGCTTTGATGTCATTGATGATCTTTTCAACTTGCACTTCTTTTGCAATGCGAGGATGAGCTGGTTGTCGTTGAAGAATTTGATCAGCATTCTCTTCAGCACCATTTTCTTCAGCATTTTCTTCAGGTGCATTAGCTCAACGTTCTTCATGTTCTGGAATGAATTCTTCAGCAGATTCTTCAGTAGGAATGACATCCTCAGTAGCCTTGAACTTGATAGTTTCCTCAGGTGCTGGTTCATCTATCATAGTAGGTAGGTGCTCTCTTTGCGAGCCATTAGTTTCATCGAACCGCACATCTACAGTTTCAACAACCTTGTGAAGAACGTTGTTGAAGACTCTGTAGGTGTGCGAGTCCTTTATGTAACCAAGCATAAAACCTTCATGTGCTTTCGGTGCAAATTTTGAGTTGTGATGAGGATCTCTAATCTAACATTTAGCACCGAAGACTTTGAAATAACTTACATTGAGTTTCTTATCAGTGAGGAGTTCATAGGCAGTCTTCTTGAAGAATTTGTGAAGATATACTCTGTTGATGATGTGGCACGCGGTATCAATTGCCTCAGTCCAGAACTGACGAGGCATTTTGTATTCATCAAGCATAGTGCGAGCCATCTCAGCAAGAGTCTTGTTCTTGCGCTCCACGACGCCATTCTGCTGAGGAGTGTAAGGAGCAAATAACTCATGAGTAATACCAAGTTCATCAAGATAGTCATCGAGACCAGAATTCTTGAACTTAGTGCCATTGTCACTTCTGATGTGCTTGATCTTCACACCAAAGTTGGTTGAAGCCCTCGAGGAAAATTGTTTGAAGACCTCCTGCACTTCATGTTTGTAAGTAAAAAGGTGTACCCATGTATAACGAGAGTAATCATCAACAATAACAAAGCCATATTGACATGCTTCATTTGAAACAGCAGAATAATGATTAGGACCGAAGAGATCCATGTGAAGCAATTCAAATGGACGAGTAGTTGTCATGATAGTCCTCGCTGGATGCTTGGCCTTGGTCATCTTTCCAGCTTCACAGGCTCCGCATAGGTGATCCTTGAGGAATTTTACATTCTCGATGCCAATGACATGGTTCTTCTTTGCAAGCGTGTGCAAATTCCTCATGCCTGCATGACCAAGTCGTCGATGCCAGAGCCAGCCTTCTAAAGCTTTTGCAAGTAGACACACGGCTGGTTGTGGTCCTGTAGAGAAATCAACAATATACAGGTCTCCTCTCCTAAGGCCTTTAAAGACTTTGGAATTGTCAGCTTCCATAACCACAACACAACGGTACTTGCCAAAGACAACAACCATATCAAGATCACAAAGCATTGAGACGGACATAAGGTTGTATCCTAAGGACTCAACAAGCATGACTTTGTCCATGTGTCAATCCTTTGTGATCGCAACCTTACCTAGACCCAATACCTGACTTTTGCCTTTGTCAGCAAAGATGATATGCTTTAGATGCGATGGAGATAATGGAGCATCCACAATAGATTCTTGTCACCAGTCATGTGATTTGTACATCCACTATCGAGGACCCACTCAGTGGCTTTGGGTTGATCATCCTGCAGATGAATTAGTGCAGCTTACAAACTCATATACTTCATCAGTGAAGAATATGACATCAATTCATCAGATCAATTTCATCAAGTAAAAGAACAGATAAAGCAATATGAGGACGTGAGAAATGAAAGTTCATTTCTTCATGATTAGCCTGCGTCCTATCAGGCATACTCAGGTCTCCAGTAAATTCTTCAGACGATTACGTACGTCTGGAGACCTGACCTTGTAGAAGAGATTAGTTTTTTTTCTTCACCACCCACATCTAAAGGGGTGGCAAAGAGTTCATCATTCTGCGAGCTCCATACGAGAAGGATGGCATAAAAGCCAGTCCATTTCATTTCACATAAGAGGGGTTAGAGTAAGCATAAGAGTATGCAGAGAAATTCTTCGAGGACTTATGGACATAATGATTTGAAGAATAATGCACATATGCATAATCCTTAGATCTTCCCTGCGAAACAGATGGGTTAGCACGATGATGTTCATATGAGGACTTTGATCCTTTTGAGGAATATGATCCATATGAAGAATTTGGTCCATATGAAGAATTTGATCTGGGGTTCCTATTCTTCACAGGTGGCGTCATAATGACATTCACCTCAAGATTTTCAAGGCATCTTTTGGGAACCCAGATTTTCTTCATAGGGGAGCCGTTCCTGCAGTTAGTGCCAACATATCTAGCAAATACTTCACCATTCTGATTTTTGAACAGTTTATAGCTGGAGTCAAATGACTCATCATCAGAATGAGGAGATTCACATGCAAATCCAGATAAGTTAGATGGATCAACTGGAGGTCCCTTTGCAGCAACCCATGTAGTTTTGGGGTACTGCTCAGGCTTCCAATATGTACCATCAGCATTGAGTTTCCTCTCAAAGGCAATACCCTCTTTCCTAGGGTTCCTGTTGAGGATCTGCTTTTTAAGCACATCACAAAGAGCATGATGCCCTTTGAGGCTTTTGTACATGCCTGTCATGTACAATTCCTTCAACCCTGCATCATCAGTGATACTAGCAATGTCCTCGGATGAGGAGTTAGTGATAGCAGAGGCATGTGAAGAATTTGAAACATTAGCAGCATTTGAACATTCAGGTGAAGAATTAGCAGATTCACGTTCAATGCATTTCAAACATGGAGGAACAAATTCTTCCTGAGAAGCGCTGATTTGTTGAGCAAGTAATGAATCGCGCTCCTTCTGAAGATCTTCATAACTCACTCTTAGCTTCTCAAGATCTTGCTTTCTTTGAAGAAATTCATAAGAAAGCTTCTCAGAGTGAAGTCTGTTTTAAACCCTGCGCTTGTAGAGCGTGATGCAAACAAACCCCCATGTTCAAATCCCTGAAGTCCGTACCCTGACCTCGCTGATCCCGGTCAATTTAAACCTTGAATCCATTTGTCACACCGGGAAAAAATGATCCAGGGCGGGATTAATCGCTACTCTCGCTGACAACATTGGCCCGCTGTCAGATTCATCTTCTATCTTAATCCCCGCCAGCCTATCCAGAGCAGGTGACACCTCCGTGCAGGGCACGCCTCTGTTTCTGTTGGGGATATTACTACTGGGCGTATACCGGCCTACCTGGGCCGGATTAACTTCATCAGTAGTTCAAAGGTGTTAAAGCCCAAAGAGGCAGATAAGGGCCTAAGGCCCGTAGTCGGTTTAAAACCTGCAGCCGTGCACCGGCGTTTGTACATATACTTGTACTGTAAGTTAGGAACAAGGAGAGGCCAACCCGGATACGAGTATGAACCGGTGTTGGGACTCTCTGAACCGATAGGCGTCACCCGTGTATATAAGGGGGCGACCCGGTGGCGGTTCAGGGAGAACGGATGACAACTCGAGACATAGGCGAAGCTTGTTTGCTCCCTAGTCATCAAAACCCCATCAATTCCATCACAACTAGACGTAGGCTTTTACCTTCATTGAAGGGGCCGAACTAGTATAAACTCTCTTGCGTCCTTGTGTCCGCTTTAACCCCTTCAAGCTAACCCGTCACGATGGCTCCACGACTAAGTCCTTTCTCTAGGACATCTGCCGTGACAAAACCACGACAGTTGGCGCCCACCGTGGGGCCATTGCATGATGGTTTCCGGTTCTTGGAGGGCCGCTTTGAAGGACTCGAGGGCTACGCAGTAGGCCGGATGACTAAGAGTCGTCGTGGCAAGCTCTACATTGACGACGCAGGCTGGGGTCCCGAGGCCGGCTCAATTGAGTACGGATATCGGGTCCCCTTTGGTAGCATTCAGGTTTTCATTGGCAAGATCGGTGAACCGGGCTCTGAGCCGTACATCTGCACCGACCTCATCGAGACGGCTCAGCGTGCGCGATCCGCCCGGGTTAAACCGGCCATAAAGCGTGCCTTCATGGGAGTCATCCATGGAGGAAGTTATGAGGACGGATCGGAACCCCGCGGCACAACCGTCATTTGTTCCAGTGATGAATCTTCGACCGAAGAAACCGAATCTCTTTATCAGCTACAAGATGGCCGGATTGGGAGTTGTTCCGATGGCGATAGTATTCCGGACCCCTCTGATCTGCCCAACCGGATTGGAATATTCATGGCCGGAACACAAGCAGCGCTTCATTCTTTGACAGCTGCGGCAACGATCTCCGGTTCAGCAGCGGTGACGGCTGCCGGGGCAGGAGGTCCTGTGCGCCCGCCGGCTCAGGTTCTATCAGAACTATTTGATGTGTTGGCTGGGCTTATGGCGGAAGTTAATCCGCCGGATCAGGACGTTCACAACGTAGAGATTGCAAAGGTAAAGGAACAGATCGCCCAGGCCAAGGCGGATCTGGCGGTTGAGGACACCAGGATGGCTGTAGAGCGGGCCGCTTTAGACGCACAGGCCTACAAGCTTATGTTGGACCAGAGCGCGTCGCATGAAGTCATGAGGAGGAAGCACCGATCCCTCTTACCTCCGGTTTTCGAGGCCAGAGACCTTTTCAACACTCCAGGACCAAGAGCCGGTAATCCGCTGGTGGGAAACCGGGCAGAAGCCCCTGGGACCGGTGCACCGGTTCAGCCTCGTCAGATAGACCCGCCTCGTCAAAACACCGTTGTACCTCAGGCTGCTCCGGGTCATTACTCCAACCCGATGGACAATCTTGTTGCCGCGGCTGCACGGCTGGAGGCCATTCCAATTGAAGATGACTCGCCACATGCAGTAGAGACGCGACGGGTCAAGGAACTCCTGAGGACAGCTTTGTCCCAACAGGAAGCGTACTCGTACAGCCGCGACCGGATCCACTCGACCCCCCGTCCAAGCCGGAGCTATAGTAGACATATGGATGAACCAGCAGTGTCGAGTAATGTACGACGTGGAGCACCCCGTGGCAACAACCCGACGGGTGGTGCTGATGACGCTCAGGAAGTGGTGAACCGGGCCCGAGCGCGTAGGGAGGCCGAGTTAGCCGCACAGCATCAGGCTCGGCAGCTCACGCCGATTCGTCCAACCATCTCGATCGAACCTGGTGTTACTTCTAGTTCTTTGGGGGTGCCTTGCCTTATCCCCGCTTTACGCAACATGCGCCTGCCCAAGGATTTCAAAGGCCCGCGCAAGGTACCAAATTACACGGCGGATCAACCTCCAGAGACATGGGTGGAGAGCTATGAGATGGCCATGGAGATGCTTGATGTGGATGACACGGCGTGTGCGAAATACTTCACCATGATACTTGAAGGAATGGCCCGTACTTGGTTAAAAAGCTTGCCAGCTAATTCTATCAGTTCATGGGCCCAATTACGAGCCCAGTTTATCAGCAATTTCAAGGATACCTGTAAACAGCCCATGTCGATAGTGGACTTAGCTGCATGCGTCCAGGAGGAAGGAGAGTCAACGACTCATTGGGTGCGCCGGGTTTCACAAGTGTTGCACTCCTCAGACCGCATCAACGCTGACACCACAGTATTAACCCTAGAAGGCAACTGCCGGTTTGGGCCCCTGAAGTTGAAATTGGGACGAATGAAACGTCATTGCACCGACATGGGGACCCTCATGGCCGCTTTGGTGAAATATGTTGATTCTGATAGTACCAAGGATCCCGAATCTGATGATGACAAGACAGGGAAAGGGAAGAAGAACAGCAGCTCCAAAGGTCAGCAGCATCACTGGGTAGGCAATGGCGGAGGAGGCAAGCGTAAAGCGCATGGTAACATGGACTTTGTGGCTAACACCAACGCACAAGACAATGGCCAGCGATGCAAGGGTAGGCCGAAAAATCGTAATGGAGCACCCAACCCTAACCCAAACCGCCTAAACTATTTGCTAAGCCAGCCCTATCCAAGACATGGGACGAAGGAGGCACCAGCAAACCACCTTTGGAAGGATTGCTTTATTATGCAGGAGTTCAAGAATTCTAATAATTCCCGGTATGATCACGAATCTGGCGGTGGCTCAGGATCCGGGCCGGGTTACGGTGGAGGAAGTTCCGGTTCAGGATTTAATGGTAATCCGGGCGGACATAATGGTCAAAATAGTCAGAACAACCAGGGTGGTTACAACCAACAGCAGCAACAGTCAGGTTACCAGAGCAACCCAAAGCAGTTGAGTGGTGGGCAGTACCATGTCTTCACCACTAGCTTGGACAAGCGAGACCGGAAGGTTCAGAGGCGGGCAGTCAACTCTGTTGAACCGGCCATACCTCGTTATCTACGTTGGTCTGAACAGCCAATCATATGGAGCAGAGAGGATCACCCACCCCAGGTCGATAATTCGGGTCAGTTGGCTCTGGTGGTGGCGCCTCAGGTGGGAGGTTATAAGTTCACCAAGGTGCTCATGGATGGAGGGAGCAGCATTAACATCCTGTACTATGAGACCTTCTGTCGTATGGGACTAACAGATAAGAATCTCAAACCGTCTAGTACAGTATTCCATGGTGTAGTGCCTGGCAGATCAGCATATCCCGTTGGTAAGATAGCTCTGGAGGTGGCCTTTGGGGATGATCATGATTCCAGGTCCGAGACATTGACGTTTGAAGTGGTGAAAATCCAAAGTCCATATCATGCCCTGTTTGTGCGACTGGCCTACGCCAAGTTTATGGCTCGGCCCTGTTATGTGTATTTGCAGCTCAAGATGCCGGGTCACAAGGGGACAATAACGGTTCACGGAAGCCGCACAATCGCTTTGGAATGCGAGGAAGGAGATGCGGCTTATGCAGAGTCGGTTTGTGCCATCGAGGAGTTGAAGTACTATAAAGACAATGTTGATCCGGCGGACATGACTCCGTTGAAGAAGCCAACTACGGAGCATGATCCGGCCCTGAAGTTCAAATCGGCAGCACAAACTAAACTTGTTGACTTCGTACCTGGCGATTCGTCCAATCAGTTCAGCATCAGTGCCAACTTGGATCCGAAATAGGAAAGCGTGCTCATCGAGTTCATCCGTGAGAATCGGGACATTTTTGCATGGAAGCCCTCTGACATGCCAGGTGTGTCGAGGCAACTCGCTGAGCACACACTTAATGTGGATCCTAAATATAAACTGTTGAAACAGTTCCTCCGCCGGTTTAATGAAGAAAGACGCAAGGCGATTAGAGAAGAGGTAGCCAGGCTCTTAGCAGTTGGCTTTATTGTTGAAGTTTTTCGCCCTGAGTGGCTTGCCAATCCGGTGCTGGTCCTCAAGAAAAACGACACCTGGCGCATGTGTGTGGATTACACAGATCTTAATAAAGCTTGTCCAGCAGATCCTTTTGCCCTCCCCCGTATTGATCAAATTATTGATGCTACGGCGGGTTGTGAGCGTTTAAGTTTTTTGGATGCGTATTCTGGCTATCATCAAATCAAAATGGCAGTTAAGGACCAGGAGAAGACATCATTTATAACTCCCTTTGGAGCCTTCTGCTATGTGTCTATGCCCTTCGGGCTCAAGAGTGCCCAGGCAACTTACCAACGGTGTGTACAAAATTGTCTTCACAAGCAGATTGGCCATAATGTACATGCTTACGTGGATGATATCATGGTTAAATCCAGGGATAAGAAGACTCTGATTGATGATTTCAAGGAAACCTTTGATAACCTGAGAACATACAAGATGATGCTTAATCCGGACAAGTGTGTCTTTGGTGTACCGGCGGGCAAGCTATTGGGTTTTCTAGTGTCCAACAGGGGAATTGAGGCTAATCCGGAGAAGATCACGGCTATCACCTCCCTAGCTAAACCGAAGTGTATCAACGATGTTCAACGCCTGGCAGGCCAGATTGCTGCGCTAAGCCGGTTTATCAGTCTCCTGGGTGAGAAGGCAATCCCTTTGTATCAGATGTTGAAAAAGACAGATCAGTTTGTCTGGAGTTCTGCTGCTGATGAAGCATTTGAGGACTTAAAGCGGCAATTGGCGAATCTGCCTGTGCTCGCCGCTCCCATTGACAAGGAGCCGTTACTGCTATATGTTGTTGCTAATGTTCGGGCGGTCAGCGTAGCTATTGTGGTGGAGCGAAAGGAGGCAGGTAAGGAGCATCTGGTTCAATGTTCGGTCTATTATATCAGTGAGGTGCTCATTGAGTCCAAGCAAAGGTATCCGCATTGGCAGAAGCTGGTGTATGGAGTTTTTATGGCAAGCCGGAAGCTTAAACAATATTTCCAAGGGCACTCAATTACGGTGGTCAGTTCTGCTCCTTTGGGAGATATCATCCAGAATCGGGAAGCAACTGGCCGGATTGCAAAGTGGGCCATAGAGCTGGGGCCGTACGGTTTGAAGTATGTGCCTCGGACAGCGGTTAAGTCCCAAGCACTTGTTGATTTCATCAATGATTGGACGGAAATGCAAGCACCTGAAGAAAAGCCGGATCATACGTATTGGACCATCCATTTTGACGGATCCAGGCAGTTGGAAGGCTCGGGGGCTGGAGTCGTATTAACTTCCCCACGAGGTGATAAGTTTTGTTATGTTCTCCGTTTAATGTTCCCTTGTACTAACAATGCAACTGAGTATGAAGCCTTGCTCCATGGTCTCCGGATGGCTAAGGAGATGACTCTAAGTCGAGTTAAGTGCTTCGGTGACTCGGACCTTGTGGCTCAGCAAGTGTGTGGGACTTGGGACTCCAAGGACCCACTCATGGCAGCATATCATCATGAGGTGGATATTGTTGCAGGTTATTTCAGAGGCTATCAGGTGGACCACGTGGGCCGGTGGAAAAATGAAGCGGCGGATGCTTTAAGCCGGCTGGGCTCTCAGCGCAAGCCGGTCCGGCCCAATGTTTTTCTGGATGTGCTGCACAACCCGTCGGTGAAGATCCTTGGTGAAGAGGATTTGGCTATTCCTGATCCGGAGGCTCAATTGGTGGCAGTTCTTCATGTTATTCCGGATTGGACGCTTCCTTACCTGGCGTACAAGAACCGGGGCAAGTTGCCATAGGATGAGATTCTGGCCCGGCAGATAATCCGGTGATCCAAGTCCATGGCTATCATCAACGGCGAGTTGCATCATTGCAGTGTATCAGGAGCTTTTCAGCATTGCGTGTCTCCTGAAGAAGGTCGTGAAATTTTGCGTGAGATCCACGAAGGAGATTGTGGTCACCACGCCGGTTCAAAGTCTCTGGTGGCTAAAGCGTTTCGCCATGGCTTCTATTGGTTAACTGCTCATGCTGATGCGGAGGATCTGGTCAGACGATGTGATGGTTGCCAAAGGTTTTCAAGACGTGCTCATGTACCGGCTCAAGAATTGAGAATGATTCCAATTACTTGGCCATTTGCGACTTGGGGGTTGGATATGGTTGGGCCTTTCAAAAGGTCCAAAGATAAGAAGACTCACCTCCTGGTGGCGGTTGACAAGTTTACAAAGTGGGTGGAGGCAGAACCTGTTAGCAAGTGTGATGCGGCCACGGCGGTTCAGTTCATCAAAAAGGTGATTTTCCGGTTTGGCTTTCCGCACTATTATCACAGATAATGGTACCAATTTGTCCAAAGGTGCTATGAAGGAGTTCTGTGAATGGGAGCACATCCGGCTCGACGTTTCATCAGTGGCACATCCACAATCCAATGGTCAAGCAGAAAGAGCTAATCAAGAGATCTTGAGAGGCATCAAGCCCCGACTCATGGTTCCTTTGCAGAGAACGCCGAGCTGTTGGGTAGAAGAATTACCATCTGTGTTATGGAGCATCAATACAACGCCCAACAGATCAACAGAATACACACCATTCTTCATGGTTTATGGAGCGGAGGCGGTTCTCCCCAGTGATATCTGGCATGATTCACCTTGTGTCATAGCTTATACTGAAACGGACAACGAGACAGCACGGCAAGATGCTTTGGACCGGTTGGATGAAGAGCGTGACATCGCAGCCGCCCGATCGGCGATTTACCAGCAGGATCTTCGTCGTTATCACAGTCGCCGGGTCAGAACCAGAACCTTTCAAGAAGGAGATTTGGTGCTTTGGCTCATCCAAGATCAGACTGATATGCATAAGTTATCCCCACCTTGGGAGGGGCCTTTCGTGGTCAGCAAGAATCTGCACAACGGGTCGTACTATCTGATCGATATTCGAGAGCATAAGGACTCACGTACATCAGAGGAGGAGACTAACAGGCCGTGGAATATAGCTCATCTTCGGCCTTACTATACCTGAGCCATTGGCTATACTTATGTACATATTACGACAATGTATATATTATGATTAAATATAATAAACCGGAACCTCAGCTAAAGCGGGGTATCTGTTCTTTTACATCATGTGAGGTTACACGGAGTTGCTCTAAAGCGGCCTCCGGTTTACCCCTTGAGTTCGCTTTGCTAAAAACATCGTGTTATATCACTTGGAGGATTGGTTGTGTCCGAACCAATACCATGCCTCTTGATAGGCGAGAGCCACCAGATCACTTGGGGACTTGGTCATGTCTGAACCAGTCATGCCTATTGATCGGCCTAAGGCCACAGAATCACTTGGGGGCTTGGTCGAACCCGAACCATGACCATGCCATTTGGTCGGCATAAATGCCACGGTTTCATTTGGGGACCTGGCTGACTAGAACCATAGTTACACCTAACGGGAGCTTGGTCGTGTTTGGCCATGGTAACGCCATTTGATCAGCTTAAATAAACCTTTTTTGGCAAACGTTTTTGTCGTTGCTTTTGCTTCACACTTTTCTTTGAAGGGTTCTTTTTTTTGCTTTTCATTGTGTTTTGTAAACCGACAAAGTTTTTTAACTAATCAATTGATGGAACATAGTTCACGTCAATCCGGAGACTATTTGTCCGGTTTGATCCTTATTGTTAACATCCTCTTATGGAGTAACACGGTGTTTATTATAACCCGGCACGGTTTGCATGGTAAACCAGCGCCATATATATACAGGAGCTGTTATCTCCTCCAACAGTGTGAGTTTGCAAAACTCCGCTTCAAAGTTGGCCAAGCCAACTTCACAATCAACGATGGCAGGTATTATGTATCTCAAAAATTTTATCATATACTTAAAATTTTGTTTTGGATATTTTGATTTCATATATACAGACATCATATTCCGCCTGAAGGTACAACCGCGATGGCACTTGACGAATTTCTTATTTCAGAAATTGTTTTGGAAAGTTCATTACCACAGGAAGAACAAGTTATGCACGAAGGCACATCAACATCAAAGGTATCAGCTAGCCTATTACAAGGCAACATGGTGCCCATAATAATATAATTGTTTTTCACAAAGGAGAGGCAGTTTTAAACCGGCTTCTGGTTCAAGCCTGGCCACCAGCCTGGCCTGATGGTTGTGGGTCATCCTGCGCCGCTTCAGCTTCCGTTTCTCTACCCAGTGGCTGGAAATCCATAGTTGTCCAGTCGATTCCCATTAATGCTTGAAAAACAGCTTCATCATGGATCAGCAATGACGGGTCAATATCGGGAGCGTAAGTATGCTTACGGATTGGAGGGATCACATTTTCCGATTCATGGATTGGCGCAGCTATTCGCTTGTTCTGACTGTCATATTGTGCTTGATAATGAGACAAGTCTGCTTCCTCAGCCAACTGACAAGCTAGTGGACGCACCTCCCGGTTTATTGCTCGCAGATCCGCTTCACCAAATTCTGACCCGTCTTCCTTCAAGCTGGGATAGCCCTGAGCCGCTTCAATAGGATCAAAATCCGGCACCCAGGCTTTGGCCCGGATTAAGGCATTGATTGCACCAGTTCGAGCAGCAGATTTCTTCAGCTCTTCAACCCGGGCAGGAAGCAGTGACAGTTTCATCAGAGTATCTTGAATCAAAGTGGGCGCCGGTTTGTTATGAGACGCAGTACAGATGATCCGCTGGGCACCAGTATACAATTGTTTAACCAATGTATAGGCGGCCTTCAATTTCTTCCGCACATCTGACCCCAAGTGACCAATGCGTGTCCCTGAAATACCATAAAAGGGTTAATAAACCGGTGACTCTGTAAGAAGGCAAAGCCAATTCAGAAGGCAAGCTGACTTACCAAAGATAGCAGTGGTCATGGCATCAACGTGCCGCTTTATGCTGGTCAGTTCATCCGTCACTGGTTTTAGTGCAGCCTCGGCATCTCTGCTCATTTGATCAAAGCGGACTTTTCAGTGGCCCAATCCGCCCGTTTCTTCTTGAAGTTCTCCTTAAGTTGTTCCATGGCGCTTAAAGCACTGGCCAATTCCTCTTTTGCTTTGGAGGTTTCAGCCTGTTGGGTTTTCAGGTTTTCTTGAAGATCGATGACTTGGTTTTCTTTCATCTTCAGCTCCGCCTGCATGCATATAGACATATGTTTCAATAAATCGGTAGAAGGATTCAAGTACCAACCACATAACAATTTATGTGCTTAGCACTTGGGGGCTAATGCATATTTGATCTTCATCTTTCAATTGTTTACAAAGTCCCAAGATCAATACAAGTATTCAACTTGGCACTTGGGGGCTAATGGCTATTTGATCATATATATTCTGATGTGGCGGTTTCAATTACTTAAAGTACCGGTTTAACTACGCTAAGTTGAACCGGCCCTTGGGGGCTACATCAACAAATTTCAAAGCATCAAGATTTATATTATTAAGTCCCGTTTGAAAGAATATTTCAAACCGGCCCTTGGGGGCTAGGAGAGTCAGCAAGAATGGAAGCATACAAGCAGGAAGGAGCATATGGAAGTTACCTCATATTTATCTTTCATCATGTTAACCAGACCGGCTTCGTAGTCACGGCTGGTATACAGCCGGTTCAGATAGCTGGAATGGATATCTTGGGCGTTCAGAGCAGCGTAAGTCGTCAGATCAGCGTTCCACTTGCCTTTGCAAAAGGCAGCAAATTCTTCCTTGGCAGAATGTTTGGATAAAGCGACAGGATTGCTTGGCTCAGTATGGCCAGTGCCAGTAATGACAACCTCATCATCCTTGGTACCGCCGGTTTGCACTGGAGCTGTTGGCTTGTTAGTAGGTTTTGCTGGACCGGTGGAGCTTTCAATCCGGGTGGAAACTATGGGCTGATGGGTAGGACCTGAGGTATCAGTAGGTCTCTCTTCAGCAATAAGATCATCATCTTGTTGCGGTGGATCGTTGGGAATATCCTCAGGAATAGCCGCTTCAGCATTGGGTGTCTTGTCTGCTTCAAGAACAACATCTTCTTCGGCTGCTTTGTCCAGGCGGGCCTTCTTGCTTGGCCTAGGTTTGGCCCTGAGAAGAATAACAAAATCAAATACAGCATATGTTCTAAGGCAATGTACTGCAAACATCACAATAAGTATAGCTTACCCAAGCACCGTTTTGAGCGGTGGGAGCTGAGTAGCCGATGACTCGCCAGAAGATGAGTGGGAAGTAACCTGGTAATCGGAGTCAGACAGATTAAGAGGTTGACGAAAGCAGCCCGCTTTAGGACAAGCACTGGCAAGCAAATTAGAGACCTCGGAGTGGCATTTCCGAACCGGACTGTTCGGTAAACCGGTGGAGGTAACTACCTGGCCGCTGTGCCGGGTGGTGCGGCGAGCTTCATGTTGTTGGGTCTTCATAAGAAGTTTAGGATCCAAATAAGCAAGAGGATGAGAAAAATTAACTTTCCGGTTTGCCTGACGGATTTTTTGTGAAGGCAAAGTTTCTGAATCGGAAGAGAGAATAATTACCTCTGCAACATCCGTGTGGCTGGCTTCGGCATCATCCTGACAAATATCATCATCAATAAGACGCATGAAAAATAAACCAAGTGAGTCAAGCTCTACCTCAAAGTCTGGATTATCAACCTCATCGCCAGGGGCCGGATTAGAAGATGCAGTGGTTCTTTTCTTGTGGGCAGTCTTTTTCACAGCTTTAGTCTTTTGCTGGGTTGTTCTTTCCGGTTGGTCTGGTTTTTCTGGTTTCTCCTGCGGCAGTTTTTTGCTCCAAAACAGATCATCGCCCTGATTATGCAGACAGGGATATTAAAAACAATGACCAAACATATCAATAACAGATTCAGCAAAGAGAAAAATTAAAGTCTTACAGCTGGCGGTTTGTTGGTGACACAGAAAGGAAGCAGACCGGTTCTAGCGCAGACGTGTTCCGGTTCATTCAGTATCTTATGCACGGCCTCTGTGGTTTCTTCACCGGAGAGCTGGAGTTTTGAATGTCGCAGGGGGTCATCAACCCTGTTAGTATACTCGCACATCAAACCGGAGCGCTGACTAAGGGGCAGTATGCTCCATGATATCCAACAGCGAGCAAGATCAACCCCTGTTAAACCATTGGCCATAAAGGCTCTGAGCTTTGACAGCTGAGGAGCATATTTACTTCTCTCCTGTGCAGTCAATCTTTGTGGAAAAGGGTGTGTGTTGCTGAGCCGCTCCGGTCGAAAGCCAGGCAAGGGATTCTCACCAGCAGGGGAGGTGTCTTTGTAGTAGAACCATGTCTGATTCCATTCTTTGGGGTGGCTATGCAGTTTGGCGTGAGGGTATGTGACATCTTTCCTTTTCTGAATCGCCACGCCACCCAACTCCGTATTGGAGCCGTCGGTAAACTCAGTACGACGGTTTAGATGGAATAGGTCTCTGAACAATTCCACTGTGGGCTCCTCTTGAAAGAACACTTCACAGAGCACTTGGAAGTGACACATATTTGTAACAGAGTTGGGGCCAGTATCTTGTGGATGGAGATGGAAATCGGCTAAAACATCCCGGTAAAATTTAGAACCGGGCGGCTTAAAGCCCCGGGCTAAGTGATCTACGAAAACAACAACCTCTCCTTCTCGAGGTGTGGGAGGGCATTCTTTGCCAGGAGCCCTCCAATGGATGGTATCTTTGCTGCCTAAAGCGCCAATTAGGACTAAATCGTCCAGTTCAGCCTCTGTGACGCGAGAAGGAACCCAATTGCACTCATACACTTGCTTGGCCATGATGGAATCTACAAGGTAAAAGATCCCGGTTCAAAAATGCATTGATTAAAGTGCACTGGTATGTACAATGTAAACCGGAGATAGCTCTATCTAAACCGGAGTTTCATGAAGCAAACAACATCTGGCGGTTCAACAAGGGGACTAATGGCATATACCGGTTTGGAAAATTTTCTATAAGGTTAAACCGCCTGATCTAAACATTAAAGCAATTGAGATTGCGGATGGTTAAGTAAGCAGAAACAGGTTTCACAAGGTCTTGTTACGGCGTTGGATCTGAAGCAAGTTCAGAAAATAAGAAAAATAGTCGAAGATCAAAGCAGAACAGTATTGAATCAATGGGCAGAAGTATTTGTGAGATCTATGGTTTTGGGCAGGAAACTAACGGCGGATACTAAAAGTTACTGCTACACAAAGCAAGGGTTCACATGTGCATCCAGGAGCTAGTACATGAGTATGAACAGGTGATGAACACCGCAAGAACACGAAACCCTAGATCAGATCTATGTTGAGAAGAGCAGAAGACCTACCAGAGCTGAGGAAGACGCGGAAGGTCGCCGCGGTTTTTCTGGTGCGTTCAGGTTGATGCAGCGGCCAAGGATGATGCAGAAAACGACGGCGGCGGCGGAGCTCTGAGACTGGCGACGCGAGGAAGACGAAGAGGAAGGGCACGAAGGGGAGAAAAGAAATGACCCTTCGGACCTATTTATAAGGCAAAGGACATGTGTCAGGCGCGTGAATCAAGGGACCGCAGATTTTGGAAGTGGAGTTGTCACCTCGGTTATTGCGAATCTATTAAACAAGAAGATATCATGGATGTTTTCTTTATGACACATGATGTCACGCCGGTTTACAGCAAACAAAGAAGATGACATCACGGCGGTTCAACAACTACAAGAAGATGTTGAAGACGAAGATTTTTGCTAAGGATTGACATGAACCTGTTCAAATCAATCTGGGGCCTAATGTTGGGGATATTACTACTGGGCATAAACCGGCCTACCTGGGCCGGATTAACTTCATCAGTAGTTCAAAGGTGTTAAAGCCCAAAGAGGCAGATAAGGGCCTAAGGCCCGTAGTCGGTTTAAAACCTGCAGCCGTGCATCGACGTTTGTACATATACTTGTACTGTAAGTTAGGAACAAGGAGAGGCCAACCCGGATACGAGTATGAACCTGTGTTGGGACTCTCTGAACCGACAGGCATCACCCGTGTATATAAGGGGGCGACCCGGCGGCGGTTTAGGGAGAACGGACGACAACTCGAGACATAGGCGAAGCTTGTTTGCTCCCTAGTCATCGAAACCCCATCAATTCCATCACAATTAGACGTAGGCTTTTACCTTCATTGAAGGGGCCGAACTAGTATAAACTCTCTTGCGTCCTTGTGTCCGCTTTAACCCCTTCAAGCTAACCCATCGCGATGGCTCCATGACTAAGTCCTTTCTCTAGGACATCTGCCGTGACAAAACCACGACAGTTTCCGTGGTGATGTTCTGCACAGGAGCTCACCCGCGAGATGGAGACTGCCGTTGTCCGCCACTTGGGCACTGGCTCTAGTCGCGGTACAGAGGAGACCGGCCGATCTCATCATATTTGTTTCCTCTGACTGGCGGTGAGTCTCGCCACCTGTGGATGTCTACGAGCTTGCGGAGCGGTCTTCCTGGCACATGTCTCCTACTCCGTCGGCGATCCTCGCAGTTGCGTGATGCCGTGATGTGGGATGTGTTGGACACAAAGTTGTCGAATTGGAACAGGGGTGGTGTTCGTGCGCTGCACGGCCATCGAGTAGTCCGCTCTAGCGGCAAAGAATGGTGTTGTGCGAGGAGCAAGCACGAGCGTCGGCTTGGACAGTAGCCGTGCATGTCCACAAGGTACTCGACAGAATGCATGCGGCTCGGGATCGGGAGAGGAGAAATGGGAGAAAAGGGGATGCCTGGGCATGCTTCTGGGAGACAGAGTGAATCGATCTAGCATTCTAAGAGCAGCACCGGCTTGGCAACGGACGCCGTCCAAAGCCGATCGAAACACACGGCATACGCCTCGGCATCCATGGGTAGAATGTGCAAGATTGGAACGTCGTGGACGGCCGCATTCACACGCAAACGCTGTAGCGACGAGCGCATAGCACGAGCTGGTTTTGGGAGCTGGCAATGGAATCGGCGAGAGAGATATGACCTATGTGATCAGGAGAGAAACAAGGGATCCTGGTCGGGATTGTCCTTCCAAATAAGTCTAGAGTGGATTTAGGGTTACAATTGACCGGGATCAACAAGATCAGGGTACTGACTTCAGGGATTTGGACGTGGGGGTTTGTTCGCATCGCGCACTACAATTTCAGGGTTTAAAACAGACTTCACTCAGCTTCTCATGATCAGATAAAAGAGTGTTATGTTGATCTTGAAGGGTGTCATACTTAGTATGAAGTCTCTGAAGACTTTCAGCCAAAGCTTTTGACTGATCCATTTCTTCACCCAACATATCATCGCTCTTATTTAGCATGTAGTAAACTTTTTCCAAAGCTCTTTGTTGTTTAGTGGCAAGGGAAGCAAGTTTGACATAGCTGGGTCCAAATTCATCACCAGATTCATCATCACTAGACTCGGATAGGTAGCATTCAGTTACCCCAGCATCTTTTGCCATAAGGCATGATGCAGAAGATGATGATTCTGATTTGAATGTCATCGCTTTGAGAGATTCCTTGAAGTCCTCAAACCAAGGATCATGACAGGTTCGATGACCTTCATAGACCTCAGAGAGACTGTCCCAGACGAGCTTCGCATGATTGAGATGCATGATATTCCTGAACTGATTTTGTGACAGACTGGAGCAGATGACATCCTTCGCCGTGAGGTTGAGAAGAGTGTACTTGCGAATGTCATCAGCTTTCGCCATCTTCCACAGATCGGTCAGACCAATCTCAGTGACGGTCCACAGATCGTTGTTCATCGCCATGAGGCGTTTCTTCATCATGGCCTTCCACTCGGGATACTCGTGACCGTCAAAGATGGGGCATGTCACTTTCATCATACCTGCGGTCGACATAACTAAAACTCCAGACGGTTAAACCAAAATCACACAGAACAAGGGAGTACCTTGCTCTGATACCAATTAAAAGTGTGTTATATCGACTAGAGGGGTGTGAATAGGCGATTTTTATGAAATTCTTCACTGAGGAATTTGCCGGTGAGGAAATTCCTTAGTGAAGAACTACTAGCAGCGGAATAAGTACTCAAAAGTAAACATAACAGAATACAAGCATAGTCATCATGATGAAATGAAGACAGGCACAGAGTACAGGAAGCGTAAGCACAGGATAACACAGGATGAAGACAAATAGACTGAAGAAATTGAACTGAGGAAAATGAGAAAGTCTTCAGTCAAAGTCTTCAAACACAGATATGAACAAACACACAACACAGTTATGAGGAAATGAAAGAGTTGAGGGAATAGAACCCGTAAGCTTGGTGAAGACAATGATTTGGTAGACGAATTCTAACTGTTGTCTCAGTTGTACGTCTGGTTGGAGCGGCTGAGTATTTAAACTCGAGGACACACAGTCCCGGACACCCAGTCCTGAACACGCAGCTCAGGACACCCAGTCCTCACCGTATTCTCCTTGAACTAAGGTCACACAAACCTCGTCCAATCACTCGTGGTAAGTCTTCAGGTGACTTCCAAACCTTCACAAACTTGGTCACTCGGTGATCCACAATTCCTCTTGGATGCTCTAGACCATGATGCCTAACCGTCTGGAAGAAGCACAGTCTTCAAAGGTAACAAGCGTCGGATCCACGCAGGATCAATCTCTTCAGTGATGCTCAATCACTTGGGGTTTGTAGGTGTTTGGGTTTTGGGTTTTTCGGTTTTTCCTCACTTGATGATTTTCGCTCAAAGTCCTCGGAGGATGGGTTGCTCTCAAATGACAAGTGTCAGTTTCTCTCAGAGCAGCCAACCAACTAGTGGTTGTAGGGGGCGGCTATTTATAGCCTAGGGAGCAGCCCAACATGATAAGACATAAATGCCCTTCAATGATATGACCGTTAGGTGGATAGATATTTTGGGACAGCTTGCGCATAGCACAACAACGGTCGGAATTTTGAGTAGCAAACTCCTCGGGGCTATCATGTTCCTCACTGTGTAAGCAATCCGCACTGGCGAATTCCTAACTCCTCAGTCAGGACAAATTCCTCAGAGACCAGAAGAATTTCGTGTCTGCCACTGAAGAAATTGACTGAACTATATGAGATTTCCAATGGCTTCACTCGAAGGGATTGGTAGGTGTAGGATTTTGAGTTGAGCATCACATGGAAATTTTTCCTTAGTATTTCCTCGACCCCCTTTAACAGTACGGTGTTTCCTATGACTCAAGAAAGAGAAAATGAAACTACAAAAACAAAAGTCTTCACGCTTCATGTTCCTCGAATGAATACCAAGTCTTCAAGGTCACACCAATTTCTTCACTTTCAAAGTCTTCAGAAAGTCTTCAGAAATTCAAAGTCTTCAGTCGAAGAACTTCATTTTTAGGGGTCGACTTTCTCTGTAAATATCAAACTCCTCATTGACTTATAGACCTGTGTACACTCACAAACGCATTAGTCCCTTAACCTATAAGTCTTCAATACACCAAAAACACTAAGGGGCACTAGATGCACTTACAATCATGTTAGCAGTTGTCACATTTTATGAAATCTGGCAAATGGATGTTAAAACTGCATTCCTTAATGGATTTCTTAAAGAAGAGTTGTATATAATGCAACCACAAGGTTTTGTCAATCCTAAAGGTGCTAACAAAGTGAGCAAGCTCCAACAATACATTTATGGACTGGTGCAAGCATCTCGAAGTTGGAATATATGCTTTGATAAACTGATCAAAGCATATGGTTTTATACAGGCTTGCGGTGAAGCCTATATTTACAATAAAGTGAGTGGGAGCACTACATTATTTCTGATAAGTATATGTGAATGACATATTGTTGATCGGAAATAATGTAGAATTTTCTAGAAAGCATAAATGAGTGTTTGAAAGGAGTTTTGTCAAAGAAATACCTCGGTGTAGCTACATACATATTGAGCATCAAGATCTATAGAGATAGATCAAGACCCTTGATATATTTTTAATAGTACATACCTTGACAAGATTTTGAAGTAGTTCAAAATAGAGCAGTCAAAGAAGGAGTTCTTGCCTATGTTGCAAGGTGTGAAGTTGAGTAAAGACTCAAAAACCCGACCACGACAGAAAATAGAAAGAGAATGAAAAGTCATTCCCTATGCCTCAGTCATAGGTTCTATAAAATATGATATGATGTGTACCAGACCTATTGTGTACCTCACCATAAGTTTGGCAAGAGGGTACAATAGTGATCCAGGAGTGGATCACTAGACAACGGTCAAAAATATCCTTAGTGTAATAAGGAAATGTTTCTCGGTTATGGAGGTGACAAAGAGTTCGTCGTAAAGAGTTACGTCGATGCAAGCTTTTGACACCGATCTAGATGACTCTAAGTCTCGATCTAGATACATATTGAAAGTGGGAGCAATTAGCTAGAGTAGCTCCGTGCAGAGTATTGTAGACATAGAAAATTTGCAAAATACATACGACTCTGAATGTGGCAGACCCGTTGACTAAATATCTCTCAGATGCAAAACATGATCACTCTTTGGGTGTTAATCACATAGCGATGTGAAATAGATTATCGACTCTAGTAAACCCTTTGGGTGTTAGTCACATGGAGATGCGAACTAATCACATAAAGATGTGAACTATTGGTGTTAAATCACATGACGATGTGAACTAGATTATTGACTCTAGTGCAAGTGGGAGACTGAAGAAAATATGCCCTAGAGGCAATAGTAAAGTTGTTATTTATATTTCCTTATATCATGATAAATGTTTATTATTCATGCTAGAATTGTATTAACCGGAAACTTAGTACATGTGTGAATACATAGACAAACAGAGTGTCACTAGTATGCCTCTACTTGACTAGCTCGTTAATCAAAGATGGTTAAGTTTCCTAGCCATGGACAAAGAGTTGTCATTTGATAAGCGGGATCACATCATTATAGAATGATGTGATTGACTTGACCCATCCTTATCTTAGCACGATGGTCGTTACAGTTTCATTGCTACTGCTTTCTTCATGACTTATACATGTTCCTCAGACTATGAGATTATGCAACTCCTGAATACAGGAGGAACACCTTGTGTGCTATCAAACGTCACAACATAACTGGGTGATTATAAAGATGCTCTACAGGTGTCTCCGATGGTGTTTGTTGAGTTGGCATAGATCAAGATTAGGATTTGTCACTCCGTGTATCGGAGAGGTATCTCTGGGCCCTCTCGGTAATGCACATCACTATAAGCCTTGCAAGCAATGTGACTAATGAGTTAGTTACGAGATGTTGCATTACGGAACGAGTAAAGAGACTTGTCGGTAACGAGATTGAACTAGGTATTGAGATACCGACGATCGAATCTCGGGCAAGTAACATACCGATGACAAAGGGAACAACGTATGTTGTTATGCGGTTTGACCGATAAAGATCTTCGTAGAATATGTAGGAGCCAATATGAGCATCCAGGTTCCGCTATTGGTTATTGACCGGAGATGTGTCTTGGTCATGTCTACATAGTTCTCGAACCCGTAGGGTCCGCACGCTTAACATTCTGTGACGATCGGTATTATGAGTTTATGTATTTTGATGTACCGAAGGTTGTTCGGAGTCTCGAATGAGATCAGGGACATGACGAGGAGTCTCAAAATTTTTGAGACGTAAAGATCGATATGTTGGAAGGCTATATTCGGACATCGGAAAGGTTTTGAGTGGTTCGGGTATTTATCGGAGGACCTGCTTTCTCTTGCAAAAAGTTAAAGGGTGCCAAAGAGGACCTGCTGCCATGATGCGCGGTTCAAACATGGATATCCTGCCTTATTGGCTTATCATATTATTGATCACTTGGGGGCTTGGTCGTATCCGAACCATAGCAACACCTTTTGATAGGCGTAAAGCCACAGCATCACTTGGGGACTTGTGGTCACGTCTGAACCATAGTCACGCCTCTTGATGGGCGAGAGCCACCAGATCACTTGGGGACTTGGTCATGTCTGAACCAGTCATGCCTCTTGATCAGCCTAAGGCCACAGAATCACTTGGGGGCTTGGTCGAACCCGAACCATTGCCATGCCACTTGATCGGCATAAATGCCACGGTTTCATTTGGGGACCTGGCTGACTTGAACCATAGCTACACCTATCGAGAGCTTGGTCGTGTCCGATCATGGTAACGCCATCTAATCAGCTCAAATAAGCCTCTTTTTGCAAATGGTTTTATCATTGCCTTTGCTTCAATATTTTCCTTGATAACTATTTTCTTTTATTTTTGTTGCGTTTTTAAACCGACAAATTCTCAAACCGGTTCGACTATCAAATTACAAATTGACTGAACACGGTCAAATCTTAATCCGGAGACTATCTTCCCGGTTTGATTTTCTGTTACCATCCTATTATGGAGTAAACCGGTGGTTATCACAACCCGGCATGGTTTTATCATAAACCGGCACAATATGGAAGGAGTTATCAATACTCAAGATTGGAGTTATCACTTTTACTACAAAAAGTTGGTAAAACCAACAATGTGATTCAATGCCACAGGTATGATCTATTTCATATTTGATTATTCTTAAGTGCAGCCTTGGTTATAAACTCGGGTTATATGTTGGGCATTATGACCCGTCCGGCGGTAAACCGCCAGGACACTTTAAACTTGTTGTATGCAGAAACACGTTTGTTAAACCGGCCTGGCTTTGGACTATAAGTCGCCAGTATATATATTTGGATTGCGCCATTGGAATCATGCGCTTATAAATCATTGGGTTATATTATTCAAATAGCCAAACTTGGCTGGATTTTCATTATGATATTGAATGAATAAGGTTTTCATACCGGATTATATTATCTTGAATAGGCAACATGGCTGGATTTTTTTGGTTATTAATAACCGGTATTATTGAGTTTTCAAAGTCACTTTAGCGCAATGGTTATTATTTTATCAAAGGATATGATTTATTCTACAATGGAACCCGAGTCGCTGCAGGCTTACAACCCGGCACTTGGGGGCTACATTATTCAAATCGAGATTACATGCAAGTCTCATGTCGCTGCAAGCATGCATCATGACACTTGGGGGCTAATGCCAAGTCATTTTTAGTCTTACTGAAGACCCGACTCATCATATTATAATGAGCCGGCCCTTGGGGGCTACCAATTGCTCCTGTCAACAATTCAAGGTACACAAGTTTTTATCCATTATGTTGAAGGGTCCACTCCTCAGTTGATAAAGCACAAAGCTCTTAACCTTGTGGACGTGGGTTCAAGCCCCATGATGGGAGTTACATCATATGATGTTATTTTCAATGAAGTATATATAAAGTCCCAGCTCAATATTATCTTACTGAACCGGCCCTTGGGGGTTACACTGATTGAAGTTTATATAAGCAATTACAAGTCCCAGATTGCTGCAAGCATGACAACCCAGCACTTGGGGGCTACATATATGGAGCATTCAGTTTATATGATTGAGATGAACTAATCGGATTTCTTCAAGGTTGAAACACTTATTGGAGCAAGTCTTAAGTTATCACTATGTTCTCCTCTTAAGACTTGGGGGCTACAGATATTATGCATATAAAGGAGGAACATCTTCATTTTACCAGTTTTGAGCAAATCAGGAAGATCAATTACATGACCCGGTGTCGATAACAATTATGACCCGGTGCCATCAATGTTTATAAACCGGCCATTTTGGTAATATTAAACCGGCAAGTTTTACATCTTCAAACCGGCTGAATATCAGATAAGTATTTTTAGACCCATATTTCTTAAACCGGTGCTTTGGGAGCTGAGTCAAAGGAATTATTCTTCACAATATTTCTCGGTGACAAACCAATGTCGGCAAATTGAGTATGAAGTTGGCTTATTGATCTGGATTTCCCAGAAGGAGGAAATAACAAGGACTTAAGGATGATCAGGTACCGGTTTACAAAAATTCTTAACCCGGAGCATAACCTGTCAAATTTGTTCTTGTGTTTATTTTGCAGCATAATTTTACCATGAATAAATCCAAGCTAAACTTGGGGGCTAATGTCGGGGATATACCCCGCGGTGTAAACCGGCCAGAAGTTAACCCGGCCGGACTTGGCGGTTTATCTGAAGACCCCGCTAACACTTGGCGAGTTACTGGCGACCCGCCCTGAGCTAGCGGTTTACAAGCAACCCACCTGGTCTTTATGACTCACTGGTGATCCGGCGTGCGGGAAGACGGATGACAAGGCCCAAGGCCCAGAAGGCCGGTTCACGTTTAACGGTGGGCCGGTTTAAGAGGAAAGGCATGAGGAATATTTGTCCTACAAGGAGTTAAGACCTGGACTTGTATCCGATTTGTATTAGAGATAGACTAGTCCTAATCCTAATAGGACTCCACATGTAAACCGCCCCTTCAACATATATAAGGAGGGGCGGGGCTCCCCAAAAGGGGACAAGATTCACAAGTTCCACGAGAGGGATAAGTTAGGTTTAGACAATAGCTCTCGAGATAGAGCAATCTTGTAACCGTGGACATCATCATCAATATCAATGAAGCAGGATGTAGGTTTTTACCTCCACCGTGAGGGGCCGAACCTGGGTAAAACGTCGCGTGTCTCGTCCCGCTCAACCCCTCTCAAGCTACCACATAGATGTGTTGGCCTCGCGACTAAGTCCTGACACTAAGGACATCTGTCGTGACAATTCCACGATAGTTCTTACCTACGCGTCAAAAAACCACACTGCAGTATAGTGATTGCTTTTTGATCTTCAGAAAGAACCATGTTCATTTAGTCCGATTCAACTAAAGTTGGAGAAACAGACACCCACTAGCCACATGTGTGCGAAGCACGTCGGTAGAACCAGTCTCGCGTAAGCGTACGCGTAATGTTGGTCTGAGCTGCTTCATCCAACAATACCGCCGAATCAAGAATCAACAGTCTCGCGCAAGCAATATGTATGTACCCACGCCCACAACTCATTTGTGTTCTACTTGTGCATATAACATCTATGCATAGACCTGGCTCGGATGCCACTGTTGGGGAACGCGGTAATTTCAAAAAAATTCCTACGCACACGTAAGATCATGGTGATGCATAGCAACGAGAGGGGAGAGTATTGTCTACGTACCCTCGTAGACCATAAGCGGAAGCGTCATGACAACATGGTTGATGTAGTTGTACGTCTTCACGATCGACCGATCCTAGTACCGAAAGTACGGCACCTCCGCGATCTGTGCACGTTCGGCTCGGTGACATCCCACGAACTCACGATCTAGCAGAGTGTCGAGGGAGAGCTTCGTCAGCACGACGGCGTGATGATGATGATGATGCTACCGGAACAGGGCTTCGCCTAAGCACCGCTACGATATGACCGAGGTGGATTATGGTTGAGGGGGGCACCCCACACGGCTTAAGAGATCAATGATCAACTTGTGTGTCTATGGGGTGCCACCTGGCCACGTATATAAAGGATGGAGGGAGGAGGAGGCCGGCCCTCATAGGGCGCGCCCAAAGTGTGGAGTCCTACATGGACTCCCTAGTCCTAGTAGGATTCCACCTCCTACATGGAATAGGAAAAAGGGAAGGGATAAGGAGAAGGAAGGAAGGGGGCGCCCCCTCTCCCTAGTCCAATTCGGACCAGTCCATGAGGAAGGGGCGCGGCCACCCTTGAGGCCTTTCTCTCCTTTCCCGTATGGCCCATTAAGGTCCAATACGAATTCCCGTAACTCTCCGGTACTCCGAAAAATACCCGAATCACTCAGAACCTTTCCAATGTCCGAATATAGCCTTCTAGTATATCGATCTTTACGTCTCGACCATTTCGAGACTCCTTGTCATGTCCCTGATCTCATCCGGGACTCCAAACAAACTTCGGTCATCAAATCACATAACTCATAATACAAATCGTCACAGAACGTTAAGCGTGCAGACCCTACGGGTTCGAGAACTATGTAGACATGACCGAGACACATCTCTGGTCAATAACCAATAGCGGAACCTGGATGCTCATATTGGCTCCTACATATTCTATGAAGATCTTTATCGGTCAAACCGCATAACAACATATGTTGTTCCCTTTGTCATCGGTATGTTACTTGCCCGAGATTCAATCGTCGGTATCTCAATACCTAGTTCAATCTCGTTACTAGCAAGTCTCTTTACTCATTCCATAATGCAACATCCCGTAACTAACTCATTAGTCACATTGCTTTCAAGGCTTATAGTGATGTGCATTACCGAGAGGGCCGAGAGATACCTCTCCGACAATCGGAGTGACAAATCCTAATCTCGATCTATGCCAACTCAACAAACACCATCCGAGACACCTGTAGAGCACCTTTATAATCACCCAGTTACGTTGTGACGTTTGGTAGCACACAAAGTGTTCCTCCGGCATTCGGGAGTTGTATGATCTCATAGTCATAGGAACATGTATAAGTTATGGAGAAAGCAATACTAGTGACATTTTATTTGTCTATGTATTCACACATGTACTAAGTTTCCAGTTAATACAATTCTAGCATGGATAATAAACATTTATCATGATATAAGGAAATATAAATAACAACTTTATTATTGCCTCTAGGGCATATTTCCTTCAGCGCGGGGATTCAAATCTCGCGATATCCGAAATAAACAGAGACTTCGACGCCAAAGATCCGAAGATGGCGGCCTATCGTAACACCATACTCAAAATATCATCTCGGTTCGAGGGACTCAAGTTTCATCATGTGGCTCGAGAAAGTAATCAATTGGCGGATGTCCTTGCTCGCATGGGTGCCAAGCGTGACCCCGTCCCACCTAACACCTTTCTGGGAAGGCTCTTCAAGCCATCCGTGGTGTGGCAGGACGAGAGCAGCAACACCAGTCCGGATCTCATCATACCCTCAGATTCCGAACATAATACCAATATCATCGGGGGCTCAGCCACCGAAATAACACCATCGGCCCATCTAATAATGGCAGTAATTGCCCCATGGACCGAACCCTTCTTAGCCTATCTTAATAGGCGAGAGCTCCTTGAGGATCAGAATGAGGCTCGCTGCATTGTTCGGCGCTCGAAAGCCGACAAGGTCCATGACGGAGAGCTCTACAAGAAAAGTGCTACCGGAGTCCTTCAATGATGTATCTCCGAAGAAGAGGGACGACAGCTCCTGGCCGAAATCCATGCTGGTCCCGGCGGTCACCACGCCACGACTCGGGCCCTCGTAAGTAAAGCCTTTTGTACAGGTTTCTTCTGGATGACGGCCCGAGCAGATGCACAGGACCTTGTCCAACGTTGTGTCGGATGCCAGCTTTTCGCCAATCAAAGCCATATGTCGCCTACTGCTCTACAAACAATCCCCATTACTTGGCCTTTCGCGGTGTGGGGGCTTGATATGGTCGGACGCCTTAAAGGAGGAAGCCATAAGAAAAAATATCTACTCGTCATGGTAGATAAATTCACCAAGTGGATAGAGGCCAAACCTGTTAAAACGGCCGAAGACGGACCAGTGATAGACTTTATATCCGGTGTCGTGCACCGTTATGGTGTCCCACACAGCATCATCACCGATAACGGCTCCAATTTTACCGATGAAGTGAAAACCTGGTGTGCTAACTTGGGGCATTAAGCTCGATTATGCCTCCGTCTATCACCCACAAACAAACAGTTAAGTCGAGCGAGCTAATGGTCTTATCATGAGCATCATTAAGCCTAGACTAGTACGATCTTTGAAAGAATCAGACAAGCACTGGGTTGAGGAGCTCGACTCCGTACTCTGGGGGCTGCGGACCATGCCCAATCGCACTACCAGATACACACCATTCTTCATGGTGTATGGCGCAGAGGCCGTCTTGCCCCGCGACATCATTCATGACTCACCTCGAGTGCGCATGTACGAAGAGAGAGAGGCCGAGCTTGATCGGCAGGACAGTCTAGATGCCCTGGAGGAGGAGCGCGACGTTGCAAAAGCCCGTTTTGCATTCTATGAACAACAGGCTCGCAGATACCAAAGCAGAGAAGTGCGGGCCAAGACTTATAATGTTGGTGAACTCGTTCTACGCTTGCCAGAGAAGAAAAAAGACAAACTCAAGCCAAGTGGGAGGGTCCCTTCATCAGAGATGAAGTTCTCACTAGAGGAGCATACCGCCTGCGTGATGCTTCGGACAATCGCTTAGAGCCGACCCCGTGGAATGCCACCAGACTCCGAAGATTCTATGCCTATATTCGTACTCTTTGTTCGTCTTCTTCTCCCCTTGTTTCAATTTTTCTCTCTTTAATTTTTTTCTCTAGCTCTATAGCTCTTGTGCGGCCAAACCGCACACCCATGACGGGCACATCCTTAAATGTACATTCTCATAATACCTGGCGGCTCCTTTTACAGAAGCTTATTATTATTTTCCACGCATCAAGCTCACCACATATGTGTCTTTTCCTCATATGTACATTTTCTTCGCCATTATATGCACCATTATGACTTAAGTTTTTTCCAAGCTGGGAGCACCTCTGCGATTGTTACAGCCGGATCATCCGGACTTGTACCTCAGACTGGGTGAAGCCGAAAGCTAGCGTATTTAAGGGAATATTCGGTCGATGGACTAAAGACGTTATACCCTAATTACACTATGAACCCCCGGATGTTACGTATACTGTGATTTTTCAATCACAGTTCGGGCGTGCATACTAACGCATGTCCACCTAGGGAAAGGAACCCTTAACGGAACTATTCTCCCTGGAAGATGTTTCTTACAATCAACAAGTAATATAACATAGCTAGCCGGATACAACTTGTCTGTTCAAGCAACTATGACCCCTACGTCTGGTTTCCACACATACCCCGGGCTATGCTGCCGATCCGATATTCGGAAACACTCCGCACCTTCGGGTCCAGAGGCCGAAGCGAAAAGGTCTGCCATGAAAATCGTTTTACAATCCGGCTAGGGACAAATTTGTCAACTGAAGTACATAGTCACTTGGACTCAAAAACTTCTTCCTCTATGCCATCCAACAAGCTGTCTAGCTTACAATCCTGTTGGGAAAACTTGGCTGCTATCTTTACTTGGTCATATACCAAACTAACTAGAATTTCTTGTCCATCTGATCCCCGAGGTCCGACCCGGGCCATATGATTCGGATCAAGCTTGGTGTACCATGTTTTTACCATGGCCCAGGCCTCTCGCTCACCTTCTCGGCAGGCTGATATCTTCCATAAGCGAAAGCGCCGCCGAGCCCCTTGGAATAGCTTTACAAACTCCTCCATACTTCCTGGAGGGGAGGTGGATGGCCACAAAGCTTTGGCAATGCTTCGCATTGCTTGCCGAGCTCGCTCGTGCACCTGGGACAGCTCTTGCAGCAGATCGCCTTGAGCTCCGAGCATTTCCTCTCCGGGAAGGCCAGTCAGCATACCTGCAGACATAAATCTGTCAGCTCATTTTTTCGCTAAATTATACGGAGGTAGGTTCAAAAGCATACTGAATGTGCCGCCTCGTAGCCTCCTATTTTCCTTTACGGCGTCAGCTAGCTGGGCTCGTACATCTTTTAGATTTTCGCCCAACAGGGTGTTGGAATCCTGCAGCTTGTTCTTATCATCCCTGACTCGTGTCAGCACACGTTCGCCTGCGACCTGTCGCCTTTCGGCCTCTTGTTTACCTGCCTGTGCGGCTTTCAATTCCTCTTTTAGTTGATCTGCGGATCCTGTCATCAGAAACACAACAGTATTCACATTACTGGTACATGATTATACTTTTTCTGGATGAGGGGGAATATTACCAGGCGGTGCCTTCTTGGACTTCTCCAGTTCGGCGGTAACAACAGCTAGCTGAGACGGGCACTTTTCCAGCTCATGAGACAGCATGTTGTTCTTCTCCATGAGTACATGATTATACAATGATCCTTAAATCAGTTGTTTCAACTATTTCAAGTCTCAGGGGCTACTGGTACATGATTACCAGATCTGTATGATGTGTACTTACCCGCATATCTTTCAAATGCTGGTCAGTGGCTCTGGCAAGCCCGTCCCGAGCAGCTCGGATGTACGCATCAACTGAGCTGAAGGCATTGAATGCCTCTTTAGTAAAATCAGGGTCGCGAAGAACGGCCCTCCGACGCCGATGATTCATGGCGCTCTCCACTTCAGAGTTCGTGACAGATACATTTTCTGAATCCTTTGAAGGAGGACAATCCGGCGTCGCTCCCATGTCAGCCCCCGCCCTAGAGGCGGGGTCTGGAACCTGACTGGTGGAAGCACGATCGGCAGGATCCCCGGACATAGTCCGGTGAACACTCTTCCTGATAAAACATAGCGGACAATGTCACAGTTCGATGTGACTGCCAGAGGGAATATTTAAAGCCATACCTCTTTGATGAAGGCTCAGCCGTGTTGTCATTTGCCTTCCTCTACAAAGACCCGCCTGGCGTAGGAGCCGCTCTCTTATGAGATGCCTCTGGTGCGGCATGACGCGTCGAGCGCCTCCTCTTTGGAGCACGAGATAGTGCAGTGGGTGAGGCGTACGAGGAAGCTCTTTCGGAGGAGGTGTCTCCTGGTTACTTACATGTGAGGCAGGAAGGAGGCCAGGATAATCGGCCACGATGGGCACTTCTGTGCTGTCATAGCTCGCCTGGTAGAAGACTCCCTCTTTGAGTTCTACAAATATGTCTGGATCCTCTTCAAATCCAGGATCGAGGTCCCGGTTATGGTCCTCCGGCTGTGGAGTGGGACTATAAATCTCCGTGATAGCCTTCTGCCATTCCTATTAAGAATGGACGGGTAGATGTCAATTAAACATGACTCGGGAAAAGGATTGAGTAAGGAGGTGGGATTAAAACTCACCCAGCTACGGGGATTGTACATAGAGAATCCCTCTTGGCGTTTGAGATGAGTAAACTCCTCTTTTTCCCCTTTATACAGATCGGCCAATATTGTGGCCAGGGCGGCAGGGGTATCCGGACCCTTCCGTACGTAGCGTGAGGCGTCATCTTCCCCATTATAGTGCCACATGGGGAGCCCTCTGAATTGGAGTGGCTGAACACCTCACATTATGGAAATTGCTATTACCTCGCTTATTGATAATCCGGACTGGGCAAGTGTCCTTATCCTGCCCATTAACATCTTGACCTCCGCACTATCTTCCTCCTCGAGGCTCCGAGGGCGCCAGCTGTGGCGCTTCTTCAGTGGAGCGCTGGAAAACTCGGGAAGGCCTTGCCAGATTGGGTCCAAGAGAACGACATCTTCGATATAGAACCACTCTGAGGGCCACTCTTCGAACACCTTCTTAGGCGTGCCAGATAGGTTTCCGGCTATGCGCCATATCTCGGCGCCGCCCACCTCGAATATAGATACCTTTTGGGAGCGAGGGACGAGGCAGGACAGTTTCCTCCATAGCTCAAAATGAGCCTCGCAGCCCATGAATAGCTCGCAAAGAGCAACGTAGCCGGCGATGTGCAGAATGGAGCTCGGCGTGAGATTGTGCAGTTGGAGGCCATAATACTCCAGGAGACCTCGGAGGAAAGGATGGATTGGAAATCCAACGCCTCTCAAGAGAAAGGAAACAAAGCACACTCGCTCCCCTTCTGAAGGATTCGGGAAATTTTCCGTCAGGGCTTCGCCCGTAAAAGAAGTTAATCCCGCTCGCACCGTGACTAGATCTGCAGGGGGAAGGTAGCCTTGCACCTAGAGCTTGGTCAGCTAGGCATGGGATACTAAACATATTTCCCAATCGCCTTTTTCGGAGCCGTGAGGGCGGGAGGAAGAATTGGGGGCGCTAGCCATGTTTGAATGGTTTCTTCTAGCAAGCTCTAAGGTCGTTTCTGGGATGCGGTGGTTGTGCGCCCAACGCGCGGCCGCATCCTGTCCGCGTACCTTTTTCTTTGCAAGCCCTTAACTTTTTTTCATCATTCACTTTTGGTACATGGGAATACATCACCAAATTTTGAATAGAAAAGTAAGACCAAAGAAAGAAAGAACCACAAGAATACATTTTAGAAGATATCCAACTTCCATAACTGCTCCTGTAAGTTGGATTAGTGCCTTCTCGATGCATTCATTGTTTATCTGCAGAGGAGGCTCGATCTTACATGCTTCTTTGTTCTTCGAGTCTAAAGAAGTAGAGGTTGCTTCCTCGCATCTAGTCTCGTGTCTAGCCTCTAATCTAGCAACAAGTGCACTTGTCTCATCTACAACCTCTATGCTAGCTAAAAGTGCACGAACATCTACTAAATTGCGCTCTATCAATATATCGATGTACTATTCTTCCCAATACCAAAACTTGCATCCATGCTACACAATAAAATTTGAAGTTAGCACAACTAGTCAAATCTAGAGCACAAACCGAAGCTAAAAAGAGCACATACCCCATCATTTAAGCACTTGATGAACACACATCCAGGATGGCTAAAAAGAGCACATACCCCATCATTTAAGCACTTGATGAACACCCATCCGGGATGTTCCGGTGTTGTAGACACGCGGCGCACGACCTTCTTTGGGCAGTGGTCGCACTTAATGAGTGGCAACGGTGCACCGACGAGCTTTTGGGCTAGCATCGAGCCCGGCCGACCGCCATTCGTGTATCTGCCGGCGGACCACCGACAGTGTAGATTCGAGCGGCTAGAGGAAGAGTCACTGCCTGCACGTGGCCTTGCGGCCCTGCCGGGCCTTCCGGCCCAGCGCCAGGCCAGTCCATGGCGCGGCGTGGCCTCCCACAGCCGGGCGAGCTCAAGACCGACCGGATCCACCCCAAATCCGGCCGGCGGGTGCGCAAATCAGGTGGCCGTGGTTGGGTAGCTCAGGGGCGTCGAGGGGAAGGGGCTAGGCGAGCGCGCGACCGGCGGGTGCGCAAATCAATGGCAGCGGCGAGGGAAAGAGTGGGGAAGAGTGGAGAAGAGTGGAGGGGTGCGGCCGGAGGGAGGGAGGGGGCGGATAGAAAAAGGCGCCCCTGTGCCACCGACGGGCGGGCCAGGGGAGGACACGCACAGACGGCCCGCTCGTCCGCGTGCTGTCCGTTTCATCCCAAAAGCAGTGCAAACTTGGGCTGAGGATGAGTCGAAAGCGGACAGAAAACGGACAAAAGTCCGTTTGCGCCCGCACGCTGGGCCGTTTGGTTCGTCCGTTTTACCCCAAACGGACGCACGCGGATAGGATGAGGTCGCGCGGTGGAGTTGGCCTAACGATATCATTGGTCGTTCGGTGGTCCATGAAGCTTGATGTATATTTGAAGTGCTTTATACTTAGGGTGAACATGTAATAGAGTGAGTACTTTTCAGAAAAAGAACTCTCAGTCAACATTGGCACAGTCCGATTCGGAATCAAGATCTGTGCAAACCTTGTGCTGGTCCGGGCTAGACGGCACGGTCTGAGCTGCCGAAATGGTACGGTCTGAGCTGCCGGAATGGTACTGTCTGTCTCGAGACTCAATCCTACAGAAGTCAACTGTTGATTCGTGGTGTTTCAGTTGGAGCACATTTTTCGAAGCCAGACAACAAAGTACTCCCTCCGTTTTTATTTACTCTGCACATTAGAATTGACTGAAGTCAAACTTAGTAAAGTTTGATCAAATTTATAGAAAACAATATGAACATTTATCATAACAAATTTATATGATGTGAAAATACATTCATTAATAAATCTAATGGTATTGATTTGTTATTCCATAGATTAAGATTTTTGTTTATAAACTTTGTCAAAATTTACAAAGCTTGACTTTGACTAAAGCTAATACACGGACTAAATAAAAACAAAGGGAGTACAGAAACAGGGTTGCATGATGATACCAGCTTCTAAGAACTCAACTGTTGATTCGTGGTGTTTCAGTTGGAGCACATTTTTCGAAGCCAGACAACAAAGTACAGAAACCGGGTTGCATGATGATACCAGCTTCCTCTATTTATCCGTGGTGATAAACTGATACAGTTGTGAAAAATGCTAAATACATCAATTCTCCTGGAAAAATATAATGCCTAGAACTTTTCTTGCAAATGGATTTGATGATTAGGGGTGGTATAAAATGCCGTTTCATGACCAAACAAACCCTCTTCGGAAGAGGAATCTACCTCGAGGTAACAGCAGAACATAAAAACTCAAGGGATAAGTTTTCACAAGGAATGCTGGAAATTTGAACGGCCTTTCTAGCAACAGTTCGCTCATGTGCTGAGTCAGCAACCCAGATACACACAAAATAATCTTACAAGTAATATAACCGCTTATGTTACTGCTTTTGCCGTCTGCTCCTTTTCCTCGTGGGCATTTGGCTTTGCTCCAATAGTTTTTTCTCCTTGAAAGCCTTCACCATATTGTAAACCTGAAGTGAAAGCATCCATGTTACATACAGTTCTGAACAAACCTGGGAAATTTTGACATTCCAGATATTTGAACTGCAATTACCTTCCGAATTCCCGATGTCAAGCCCATGGAATCGATTGAACTTTCATCGACAAGTTTCAGTTTCGTGCTACCTTGTCCCTTGTTGCATACTTGACCCACATCACCTACAATAGAAGAATTAATTAGGTTGCAACATTAGAAGCCAACTGCTAGTGAGGGCAGCACATGACCCACCTTTGATCTTGAGAACCATCAGCTCCACATGCATCGTCAAGCGAATGTGGGAGAAAATGTGAACATGCTGACCAACATCCTCCCTGAGGACCAGATTGGATTCCTGTTCAACATCTATGTCAACCAACTGCTTCAAATACCTATCCATCTCTTTTCTCCTGTTGAGCGGGTCGGTCTTACGTTCGTCAACAAGAACCGATGGGAACTCCCAGAGCCCTGCAAGCAGGCCCTCTTCTGGCCTCTTTATCAAGAGAAAGGAATTACATTTGCCGGCTGCCGTCTCTTGCTCCAAGCCTTGTGCAATTTGAACAACACAAACAGCAGCGAAATCACGACGCGGTTTAGCTTTCGGAACCACCCGTGGGTAGTCTGTAACTCCGACCAACGGATTTTCATGGGAAAGCGCAAGCGCTTGGCAGTGGCCAGAGACAGGGCACTGGGAGCAATCAGGCTTAGTCTTGCTGCACAATGTTGCTCCTAGTTCCATCATTGCTTGGTTGAAGTCTCCTGGCCTTGATGGATCGACCAGTTGACCAGCGAGCTCCCTATGATCCAGAAATGTATCAATATGGAACCAAAACTGGATACAGCTTGCACTTAAGTTGGGTGGAGATTGGCAGCCACAAAAAAAGCTTATAAATTGATACATCAGCAATTGGTAATGTCCATTGAGGGTATAGCACAGTACTGTGCCGATTAGCTGTTTGGTGCAGAACAAAAATGACAATAAATTACCACACTGATGCTATTTTACACTAAATGTTAAGCATTATTGCAAATATATGACAACATAAAAAAATTACTACGACGGTCAACTCTTTCATTGCTCTCCAAGGGATCAAAGAGGATCGTGCTACTTACCAGAATCTCTTTACTGTTGATGATTCTTTTGGGTTATCAGCAATAGCAAAAAGTCTGCTGATAACACGTACAACATTTCCATCCACAAGTGGGGTGACCTATAGTACAGAAATGAAGCAAAATCATTTGAATATGCAAAAAAGCACAAAGATGCTTATTTCAAGACAAGCTATATGATTGCACAACCTCATTGAAGGCTATGGAGGCAATGGCGCCTGCTGTGTAATCCCCGATGCCGCGAACCTGACGAAGTGTTGATGCTGTGCTAGGGAATTCCCCCTTTTCCACAATCTGGTTTGCTCCCTATTTCCCCATAAATAGAAACACGTCATCCACTATGCTGCAACGTTCTATGACCAAGAAGCACTGAAGATTTTTTTGTCTTTGTTTTGAGGATTCCACTGAAGATAATTTATGAGATGAGGAGTCAATCAGAAGAAAAAGGCTCAATTACTGAATACACATGTCACCTGAACTACCCAAAACGTTATCCAATGAGCTGACAACTTGGCACTGGCCACTGACCGTAATGCAACAAGACTCAAGAACCTCCCTCATTTGAGACTAGTCACAATGGGAGTAACTTAACTAGTAACATCACACATTTCAATACAAAATTGCTTATGTGGCAGCTAATTAATAAGGAGAGAGGGGTTTGTGGTAACTTTAGGTAGTTCCTGTAACATCACACATTTCAAGGCATAATGAGTCTATAGCCTAATAAATGAACTCTTTCATGATACCACTCATATGTTACTACTCACTAGTATGAAGGTAGTAACATATACTAGTAACATCGGCAAGTTACTCCCCACTGTGAGCAGTCTGAAGGGAAAACAAGAAACTGAATCAACTTCCAAGCTCTCTCAAGCAAAACGTCAAACAGGACATGGGCACTGCGAAGGTTGCAGAAACTACTGAACAGTGCTACAATGGGCACCCCTTTCCTAGGGTTCTACGCGTAACAGCTTATACAAATCTCACCTCCAGAAGAAAGCGTGCCCTCCGGTAGTACCCAAGACCGGCCCACATCTCATTCACCTCCTGCAACAAGGAAACCCCGAATCAACCATTCGATCTCCACCCGCAAAATATGCATCAAAGACTGAATCTTTCGTGCGCAGGGGGTGAGCGCGTTTCTCTCTTACCTCCTGAGTGGCGGCGGCGAGGGTCTCCACGGTGGGCCACCGCGCCATCCACCGGGAGTAGTAATCGATGACGACGGGCACCCTCGTCTGCTGCAGCATCACCTCCGACACCCACACCGCATACGCCCTCTTCTCCCTGCCCTCGCGCCCCGGCGCCGCGGAGAATCGCCACGGAAGGTCGCGCCGGTGCGCGTCGTACCACCGGAGCAACCCCGAGCGCAGCGCGGGCGCCGCCGAGGTGGGCCCCGCCAGGACACCCGACGGCGCCAGGTCCTCGATGTCCGCCGAGGGGGGCACGGCAGCGGGGGAGGCCCGCGGTTTTCTGGTGGGCCGCCGGCTGGTGGTCGCCTTGGGGCTCTTGGCCATGGGCGGAGCTCGATTTTGAAATGTCGAGGGCCTTGGCGCCAGTAGGGATTGGGAGAGGAGTCGGGAGCGAAGAAGAAGAGTCTTTTTATGTCAAGGCGTCCCCAAACGAAAATACAAAAGGAGAACCTGGGTACCCGCGCACTCTATATAAAAAAAAAGAAATTAATAATTTTAAAAAAGGTTCAAAAAATTCCAAATCTTTTTTTATCAAACATGATCAAGTATTGTAGTCGTATAAAAAGATTCATCGGAGAATGACTTCCGTTGCATTCTGGGTTGAAGATTTAGCAAAAAACGCTATATATAAATACTATACACGCTATATTATCGTCATAAACTTCTCTTTTTTGCCCTGAAGTCAAAATGAATCATTTCTTGTCCAAACTTTTTATACGAGTAGAATACCTGATCATGTTTGATTCCAAAGAAGATTTATAATTTTTTGAACTTTTTTCTAATTACTAAAAAATTTGGCGCATATAGGGTGTGTCAGAACCCGAGAGCACCAAGTTCCCATCCGTCCCACAAACGCTATCTTTGCGGACGCATCCGGTACAATGGCCGGCCATCCAATCGTATGTTCAAAACGCTCACTCGCATTTAAAACGAAAGTTGAATCAAACAGCTAAATTCATGCAAACCAAATGAATTTATTGTAGACCGAACCTAAAAATTTGATATATTTACATAAACCGTACATATTCATCCGTTCAACTAAAAATTTTAAAAAAATCTAAACTAAACTACATCAGGTCTCGGACGATGAACTCGTGCGCATGGCGGGGTTGGCTGGTGGCACCTCCGTCATTATCCGGTCCGTTGATGTCACCGCTCCAGTCGGAGTCGGAGTCGGAGTCGTAAGGGTCGCGGAAGGGCAGGTAAGGCCGCGGCAGCCCTGACCGGTCATCGCATGGTGCCTGGCGTAGGGCTGTGTTAGCCGTCGATGCAGCCACGGTCTGCCTGCCCCTAGCATTGCCATTGCCCTTGCCGGCCACGACGACGGCGATGCGCAGGGACTCGGGCACCCCCAACTTGAAGAGGGCGTCGGAGATGCGGCGTCGGCACCACACAGACATCTTCGCGGTGGTCCTAGATTAATCCTCAACCCATGCTAACCAAGCAGGGGCTGGCATCACACCAAGCAGACATCATCGGAGAAGCACCACACGACAACGAACAACTCGAAATCCATCACCACGGACGCCGCGAGCAGCCAAGACAACAACTTAATGAAGGGGATGGCGTCGTGACACCACTGCCGTCCGATCCAGATACTCAATTACAGCTACATGGTCGACTCGGTCCTTGTACTACTCCGCCTCCTCAGCCCTATATAAGGTGGGCCTAGGGCGCCCTTGAGCGGGCAGAAAGCATGTGGGTAGATACACATGTTGATATTCATAGATTCAAACACTTTTAAATCATCATACGAGACTTGATCAAAACACTCAGCAAGAGTAGGATATTACCTCTAAGACGGAGGACCGAACCTAGGTAAATCACTCATGTGAATCCCGTAACTAGATCCTCCTCATGCGCCTTGCTTCACAAAATACCCTAAATCATGAGTATTGCCGTGAAATCCCCGTGGCATTTACTTATTAACTAAAAGTGTTTGGATATTTAAAAATACATTCATGCAACTAAGAAAATCATTCGCTGCATATAATGATAAAAGGATGTTCACATATTTAGAAATATTCATGTAATTTTAAATATTGTTCACGTCTTTCTAAAATGTTTGTGTACTTTAGAGAAGTGTTCAAACATTTTTTAAATTTCCATGAAATTAAAAAAAGCTTTCATGCATTTATTCATAATTATACAATTGCTCTAATATTTTAGAAAGAAGATCATGTACTTTTTAAAAAGTGTTCATGTGTTTTTAGAATGTTCACATATTTTTTAAATAATATATGTGCAAACTTCAATATATGCAACTAGGTATTTTTTTAGGTCTCGTTATTTCCGAAAACAAATTAATTTTACATTTGTGTTTGCCCACGATCATTTTGTGATTTTTTAGATATACATTTTCAAGCACCGAAACTTACAAATATCTTTCTCGAGAGATAGAAATGAATTTTCGTGATGTCAGGGCAGTGCCGCTGTTAGAAAGCGAACATGACCATAGAAAAGAAGAAGAAAGATGATTGGTCAAGTTGATTGATTTCCAAGAACAAAAGAAGACGAAGCAGAATCACACATTCACACTTAAACTTGATTGTTTTTTCCTATTTGAACTAGGGCGCCTAATCTTGATTAATTTTTTGATGGGTGCTAACATTTTTTTTGTTTTGTTTCGAGAACTAATCATGTAAACATACATAGAACACTAAGAAAATACTAATTAAATTCTCCCCAAAAAAGTGGTAAAACCAATTCCAAGAGCAGAAACTTCACCATAAAGAAAGACTACACAGTCAATCTAATTCAAACTGACAATCTTATCATCCTTCGCAGGCACGTAGGTCGATCTGCTCTTGATGAACTCCAAGCAGTCTGCTATGGCCTCGTTGTAGAAGGAACTCTGATTCCTCTCTGCCGGCGCCGGACGGCGACGGGCAGCTACCGCCAAGGGACGCCGCCGGCCTGCGCGCTCTCGACGTCGAGCAGCCGATCTTGCCACGGGCGGAGCAGCATCTGAGCTCCTCCACGCTCCTGATGAGCAGGCCGACGATGCCGGACAGCCGCACGCGCAGCCGGAGCAGCAAGCCCAGCCGGACACCACCACCGCTGCGGCGCACACGCCGGCGACCTCGCCGCCGGGGCTTGCTGCAGTTCGTCTGTTGGATCAGCATTGATCGTCTCTTAACCACTGCTGGGACTGGCGCGAAGCTGTGTACAAATGGGGTATATGATGAGCTGACCGCATTGGTGTGCTTATATATACAGCGAGATGCCTTCACTGGTGTAAGTTATTGTTGGACTAGACTTAGGAGTGGGATGTGGCAGGCCAGGGGTGCACCGGGACGTACACCATGTAGACCCATGTTCGTAGTCACCGTTATTCAACATATTTCGGCAATGATCAGTCCTTACCCGCTTCCCTATGGGCAATTACTCTATTTATTTAATGATTAGAGACATGGATGAACTAGTTTAACGCACATGAGAAACTCTTGGATACCTTACCCAAGAGGTAAGACGGGGATGGGATAGAATAGCATTACCCGTATCCGTTACCCACTTTATCCGTAAAGGCTTTATATGTGAGCTCTAATTCAGCAGGCCCCAGGTATTTTTCACTCATTTCCAGCCAAATTTCTACCCATCCCGACCATTTGGCCCAAAAAGGACAAAGAAAACCTTAGCCTAGCCACAAAATATGCCCAAAATGCGTTACATGTTGTTTATTGTACTAAAACAATGTTTTTTCTGCTGAAGGATGAAAAACCCGACGTGGACATGGATGGTAAAGTTTTTATCACCGCGGACCAGGATGAAGACGGGGATGTGCATGAGGAGCCTATGACGAGGACAGGGATGGAAGTCCAATACCCGTCTAGGTGATCCCCATTGTCGGAAATGTGTGGGCTGTACTATACACTTGGTAGACTATTTGATTATACTCATGAGGTTTGTAGGAAAATGCGCACCACTTGTAAAATGCCACTACTTCCATAGGCTATGTTGTCAATCTGAGGCTGGAGGCTGAGGCTGACTAGTGAGATGTGAGATTCTTGCAAATACAATGGAACAAGATCTTCATCAAATAACTACAAACGTCAATTAGCTATTACCAGATCTACTAGACTTTTTGTGTCCTTACACTAGAGCATTTGACATGACATACCACCAAATATTCCAGATCTAACCACATTCCTTCCTCAGCCTACATAATTAACCGGGAACTTGTAGATAGTATAGCAGGGACGGAATCTAGCATAGCACCAACCCTATACTCAGACAAGAACAAGAGAGTAAACTGATCGTTGGCATCTCTCGTGTGCGCACTGTTGCAAGTTTGCTCGTGTGAACAAGTGCACAGTTTGCTCTGCAAACTCCCAGTCGGCTAAATTTCGTGTTTTGACCCTTTTCTGAAACTTATTCAAGATTTGATCCTAGTTTGAAAAAAATTCAAAATCTGACCCTTTTGCTAACGCCAGGGACCATGGCAGTAGGGTATAACAGCCCACCACCAATGTCCCTGGCGGTAGGGTTGCAAGCCCCATCGCCAAAAACCTTCTAAGTATTGAACATAATGTGTGCTCGTGCCTACCGTCAAGGTGCTTGGCGATAGGGTTGTGCAGACTACCGCCAGCCCAGTTGGCGGTAGCGATGTTTCCTACCGCCAAAGTCCCTGGTGGTAGGCTGTTAGACCCTACCGCCATAGACTCTGACGATAGCAAAAGGGTTAGAACTTAAAAAAAATTCAAATTATGATCAAATTTCGAATAGGTTTCAAAAAAGGGTCAAAACACGAAAATTTGCCCTCCCACTCACCCAGAGGACCAGAGGCCCGGAACCGGGACAAACGCGGAGTTTAGCGAGGGCCCGTGAGATGTTTCCGTGCTGGGTGAACCCGGCGGCAGCGCAGCGACACCGATGGCGAAAGGCTCGTCCTCTGCCGCCGCAGCCCGTTCGCTCCCAATGCTCGGAGTCGAGCGTGCGCTGCGGCGGCCGAAAGATCGTGGCGCGCCGACGGACCGCACTTCGCCGAGTCTCACGTGGTGCCGATGTGACTGAGGACGTGTGTTTTTCCGTGACCGGCCGGGGCACCTGCGCTTGTCTCCGGTGTCTCTCATTGGACGTCAGATCGACGTGGAATCGGAGGAGGTGGAATTCGGTGATTGGGCGTCGCCGTCGTGTCGTGCGCCCTTGCGGCGGCTGGCCTACCGGCCGGTCGAGGGGCCGCGGCTCGTTCTCGTTGGCTTCTGAAGTCACGGGAGCAGCTTGTCACGAGTAATGATGGCCGCAAACTCGACCAGCTACACACCTCGTCCGGCCAACTTGTATGACGGCTTTCATTCACTTTCAGCTCTCCGGCCGGGCGGTAGGCAGAGATCGACGTCGTTGACGCATCGACGTGAAAAAGGCCAGCATGAACTCAGGTTCTTGAAACCATGCGGTTTTCCCACGTTGTTTGGCGAGAATCGCGCATGGTGCGCTGCACCAAGCCAATTCCTCTGTGCTTCACGTTGTTATCGTCGCTCATATCTGGTCGTGTCCAGAGGGTGCTCCGGGCCCGCTCACCGGAGCCCCTGCATCTTCAAAGCAGACCCGTAAACCGTCTGCATCTTTTCAGATCGTAAAAGTTATCTAACGTGGTCCTGTATCGATCCACGACACGGTCCGGACACATTTTCGCCTACAAATTAGAAACAAAGTGGGGAAGGTTTATGGGAGTCCGGACAACATACACATAGGACTCTGACATCCCGCCCAACCAATCCCCCTCCCAATCCTCTTTTCTTTCACTCCGTTCTTTCTTTCCTTGCTTTGCATCTACACCCTACACCTCCGGCGTCATTGTTGTACGTCTCCGGCCGCCACAGAGGCATTGCCGGATGTCCGAAACCAGCACCGACGCGCCCGCTCGCCATTACAACGGAGTTGTCCATCATAGAGCCGTTTGTACTCAGGTACACTACGTCCCCTTGTCCACAAACTCCATGGCCGACACCACGGCCAGAAGGTGTTTGGTCAAATGTCGTTGAACTTATTTTTAAATGTTATGTCGTTTTTTCGAGTACGAAAGATGGTGAGCTACTCGGCCATGGAGGATGAGTTGTTGTGCAATGTGTGATTGGCCGTATCCGCGGATTTCGTAGGCAGGAGCAAAGGGGAGGCCTTCTGGCAGCAACTGCATGAAACGTTTCATACACGAAAGCACATTGCGCTCTATGACATGTACATCATTCAACATTGTAACGGGAGGTCATTGTCGTACCATTGGCACACTATCCAGACCAGCGTCACCAAGTTTTGCGACGTGATTCGTCAGCTCAAGGCAAGGTGACCATTGCATGCAGCAGATCGTAAGTTTTGCTTCCTCTTGCTCAACTTGTTGATTAATTCATTCACTCAATGTTGTTCTACGCATTATATGTAGCCGGCACGCGTTGCCGTTGTGTACCACATGGCAGATGGGCGACCATTTACGTACACACACTCTTGGATAAAGCTGAAGAAGGAGTTTGTGTGGAAGGACATGATCCGCTGATGAAAAACTTGTTGGACATTCAGAATTTAGTCGAATTTGAGCCATTGTTGTACTAGATTTAATTTGCATGCCATGTATGAATAATTTGTATTATTTTCTATCCGAACTTTGATGAATATACCCGCTGGTTTGCATGAAATTCGTTCGATTTGCTTAAATGCAGGTTGAAATATACATGGCTATGATTGAATGACGTCCTCTTATATCCGTGTTCGTGGACTGTATATAGACAGATGCGGAAGAAAATTTACGGGTTGTCGTTGAAGATGCCTTTACGTTCATGGCACACACAAAAAAGATGACATGTTTACCGTCAAAACATTGCCGGCCTGCTGCTCGTACTGACTTCGCACAAAGTCAGGGTGGTAGGAATCACTTCTGACAAAATGGAATGGACGACGTGATCCTAAGGCAATTGTCCAAGCTCTAGCTCTCAGAGCAGGCCTGCAAGCAGTACGAATATGTCGTCATATTTTCATCTTATGGTCGTCGCATGCGCGAGCAGCGAGTAGTGAACATGTCATGCCAATAATAGGATGCTATGAAAGTAAGAAACACCATGGTTGGCACCCCTAGGTAGGTTGGGTATCCTCTAGGGAAAATGACAATCCAGTATCCGCCTCTACTAATTGTTTAGGTAACAATCATGCGAAAGTAGCAAATTTTCCATTAGTAAAGAACCAAACATAGCACAGCCAAAAAAAACAAAAAACATAGCAAACGAACTGTGGTAAACCTACGTTTTGTTTTTACGGTAAGGTACGTACTACACCTACGAGGGTCGCCAAGTTTTCCTAGGGAACGAAACATCCACATCTCATAGACCGATAGAGGAAGGAATTCTTCTTTTACGGGGAGATAAAAGATGGACGACGATAATTGTCACATGTGCAGGCGTTAAGAAGTCTACCCATATATTTTGTGTGGTTTTTAAGAGAATCAGCCCATACGCTAAGTGTGGGCAAAACAACTAGCGTCCACACGCCTGCTTTTACTGGAAGATAGAAGATTTCACATCTTTTAGAAAGGAGACATGTAAGAGCGTCTTATATCTGATACCCCCTCCGTAAATTTTTATAAGATCTTTTAGATTATAAAAATTTACAGAGAGAGTAATTATTAAGAAAAATAATAGGCAGTATAATGAAGAGACAACAGTGACACAAAGCGACGAGTAAAAAAATAAATCTACATTGGAAAGTGGAAATCATATTGCCGTCTTCTTTTGATTGCAGGTCATCCATCGGACCCTGCAAATAACGCTGAACTGGCAGTAAAAGAAAGCGAGACATACAAAAGCCTTTGTTGTATCATGCTTTGAAAACCGCAATAGCCACTCATCACTAGAAACAAGATCAATAATCGGTGAAGGAATCGTTAGAAACATACTGCAGGCTTACTATCTTTCAAGGGTTTGTCTACGTCTCAGTCAACTAAGATGAAGTCTCAGTCAGCTGACGTCACCTTTTTCTTTTGCTTTATTATCCAGCCCATACCATGTCGCAGCTGGTTCTTTTTTGGGCTGCCCTGTTTGTCTTTGCTTTGTGTGTTTTTGAGCTGCGTTGGGCCAGAGATTGGGCAGTATTTTTGTTCCGTGTTGCTGCTCCATTGACTATGTGTGGTGCACCGGCCAGATGTATTAGTTGGTTGTTCGTGCAAAAAAATTAACATGCGGTCAACTATCAATTTTGTCCAGTTTTACTTTTCAGTTTTCTCCTTTCATTGATATTTACATTATTTTTGTTTCTAGAAAATGTAAGCACTAGTCGTGATATTTTTTTAAAATATGTGTTCATGCAATTTCACAAATATTTATCATGTATTTTTTTAAATAGAGTGCCATTAGAAAATGTATAATATTATTTGAAAAAAATCATCATGAAATTAGAAAAAATGTTAAGCATTATTTAATGATGGTTTTACCTTGCCATTTTTCTTAGATTGGGTCTCATCTACAATATTATTTGAAAAAATTCATCATGAAATTAGAAAAATATTTAGCATTATTTAATGATAGCTTTACCTTGCATTTTTTTTCCTTTGATTGGGTCTCATCTATTTGTAATTTTGCTATCATCCACAAATTGACAAAATAAGAGAGCCAATCATATTCAGTTACACATGCGATGTAGAGTTGCAACTGGCGTTTAAAAAAAATATCAAAACACCTCTTTTCAGATAAACAGAAAAATAAAAATAAAAAGATATTAAATATGAAAAAAAAGTAAATAATGGGGTGTGGATACGGTTCAGTCGATTGAGATTTAAATAAGTCTTAATCAGCAGGCACCAAGGCAACATGCAGGTGTAGTCCGAGATGACATTTGCAATTGTAGGCCTAGTGGCAGGCATGCAAATATCCCTCTCCCGACAATACACCACAGAGTTGCATTTAGTAGCAAAACTAGTGTCAGAAATGCAAATGCCCCCTCCCGACAAGACACCACGAATTTGCCGTCGCATTGAAGACATGCTGAAGATATGCAGTTGCAGCCAGGGGGCAACACTTGCAGTTTCATCCCTAGTGGCAGATATGCAACTGCTCCAACCCCGACAAAACACCATAGAGTTGCAGTCGCATTAAAGCCATGCACTTGCAGCCTGGGTGACGTTTGCAGCTGCAGACCTAGTGGGAGACATGCAACTTTCTCTTGGAGAAAAACAATATATACTTGCAGTCGGAGCGACAGTGTACTTGTGTGCCTAGTGGTAGACATACAGCTTCCCTCCCTCGACAAAACACCACAAAGTTATAGTTCACGTTGAAGAAAATGCAGTTGCAGTCGGGTGCAACACTTGCAGTTGCATACCTAGTGATAGAGAGCAATTGTCTCTCCGACAAACACCAAAGAGTTTCAATCGGGTGCGTCATTGGCAGTTGTGTGCCTAGTGGCATGCTTTCAACTGCCTACACCCCCGACAAAACCCCACGGAGTTGCAATCGCGTTGAAGACATGCGGTTGCGGTTGAGTGCGACACTTGCAGTTGCATTCCTAGTGTCGGACATCCCGCCCCCTCTCCCGTCACCTCCTCCGACAAAACAAAGGTCCAGTTGCAACCATGTTGGGGGACATGCAGTTGGGGTCGGGTGCGGCGCTTGTAGTTGCCGGGATGTTGTCGGGCATGCAACTAGCCCACTCCCTCTACCGGCGCCCCTCCGACAGAACAAAAAAGTCCAGTTGTGGTCGGACTCGAACACATGCAGTTGTGGTCGGTTGCGACACTTGCAGTTGCATTCCTAGTGTCGAACATGC
>NC_041392.1:583442875-583444594 GCF_002162155.2 Triticum dicoccoides | reverse complement strand
CGACGACCCCTCAGACAAAACAAAAGTAGAGTTGCAACCATGTTGGGGGACATGCAGTTGCGGTTAGGTGCGGCACTTGCAGTTGTGAGGCTGTTGTCGGCTTGCAACTGGCCCGCCCCCTCTCCGGGCGCCCCCTCCGACAAAACAAAAGTCGAGTTGCAACCATGTTGGGGGACATGCAGTTGCAGGGCTGTTGTCCGGCTTGCAACTGGCCCGCCCCCTCTCCCGGCGCCCCCTCCGACAGAACAAAAAAGTCCAGTTGCGGTCGTGTTAGAAGACATGCAACAGCCGGGTGTAAGAAAAAATATATGCTAATATTCTTTTACGCATAAGCAAGGAAATAAATGAAAATGCCGGTAACAAAAGTCATGGTTTAAAAACCCGCTAACAACCAACATACCCACTAACATTTATGTCTACATGGTTCAAAAATCCCCACTCGTCGAAGAAAAAACATTTCCTACATTATACAAGCATAAATAAACAAAATGCATACATAAATAAATCCACAAATATAGATCTGGCATAAAAGAGGGGAAAACAGAAGAAAAAAATGCAACTGAAGAACCCCAAGGGACAAAGACCCCTCCACTGAGACGAGTACTCCGCGGTAGATATGGTGTGTACACGGCAATTGAAAAGTCCAACAACAACATTGAAAAACGCCTCTCACAACCAGCACATCGCGCATCAATACCAAACACGAGAAAAAAAAGAAGCGGGTGCTAAAGAAGTCGGGGTAACACTAGACAAGCAGTGTGGCGTGAATCTTATGGAAATAGTGATCTAACGGCTGTATATGTGTACCGGGACTTCGGTTAAACTCAATCGACTGGATTTTAGCAATCCATCTAATAAAATTTCAACTATTGCAGCCAACATTTACTTACAAAGTATCTGATGAATGTGCAACTGAAAATGATTAACAAAAAAATTGGTGGGCAATTTTGTTGCTAAAATAGGGCAGCTAGAAAGTTGGAAAATATGCTAAAATCAAATAAAATAAAACACAACATTAATAAGCAAGGACAAAATAAAAAAATGAAAAATTAAATTAAATAAACAAGAATAAGAAGGAAACAAAAAATATGAAACGGGATAAGCAAATAATAAATAAAAGAAAAAGGTAAAGGAAAAAGAAAAAGAAAAAAGAAAAAATATTTTGGGAAAAAGAGAAGGCACCGTGACTTCCTTTCCTACAGGCAAAACTCACTTGTGTAGGGCGAGAAAAAAGAAACAAAACAAAGTACTTTTTTGTAGGCTGACAAAAATAATTAAAAAAACACTCTCGGGAAAGTTGGGCTGCACAGCAAAGGAACAAGGCCCAGAAGAAAAATAAAAGAAGGGCTCTCTCATCTCCACCGCCCGTGCAGTGACAAAGAAAAGAGCTCGTACGAGCCAACATACACGTACACGTACACCAGCCTGTGCCATCGACTGAGACTTCGCTAAATCTCGGTCGACTGAGATTTAGCGTAGCCGATCTTTCAATACTAACTGAAGAAATCAGGTCATATCACAGAACAAATCGAAAAACAAGGTCGAAGTCACCGCATCAAAAGGCAGCCAATTAATTATATCGGGTCATATCACAGAACAAATCAAAAAACGAGGTCGAAGTCACTGCATCAAAAGGCGATGCAGCCAATTGCTTCTTTTAATTGACACTCCAACCACCAAGATCAAAAGAGAGCCAACAAGGATACCCCTTCTCCCAGT
>NC_041392.1:583370330-583442637 GCF_002162155.2 Triticum dicoccoides | reverse complement strand
AGCCCCCACCTCCTACTCCTTCTCCCGCCGCTGCCGCCACCGAGCGTTGTTAGGGCAGCTAGAAAGTTGGAAAATATGCTAGAAATGCGGCCCTCTTCTTCTTCCCCTAGCGGTTCATCGGCTCGGGCGATGGTCTCCGGCGACGGTGCGCCTCGGCGGGCGGTGCCCCAGTGTAGATTGGGCGCATGCATGGCGGCGGCTGGCGACAGGGGTTGGCCGACGGAGCCCTGCAGGCCCAGATCTGGGCTCTTTTGGGCTTGATCTGGGTCAAGGCGGGTTGGTCTGGTCTCCGGCGGGTCGTCTCCGGCTAGGCTGGCGAGATGCGGACGTTGGGTCGGCGGCTACTGTGCTGCGTCGGCAGGAGCTTAGCGGGCCCGATCTGGGCCCGGCTGGGCAGGGGGTCCGGCATGCTCCTGCTCCTGCGTTCGGTCTGCTACTGCTTGTGCCAGTGGAGGTTGTCCCCTCCCACTTGGTTGCGGTCCTACCGGTCCCTATCGTCGGTGGCCTCGTTTGGTTCGGCCGGCCTCGTAGCGTCTGCAGTGGAGAGATGACGGTGGTGTCCTCGTGACTGTGGTGGCGCATGTTGGTGGGCGGTTGGAATGGTGGACCCGCCGGTTGGTCTTGGGTTGTGGGTATGATGGGTAGGGCGAAATCCCTCTCGGGTCTGCCCGGCACCGACGCGGTGACGTCTGCGGGCGCCATCAACCTTTTTGAAGGGCGTCGGGTGTACCTCTCCTCTGCTTCCCTTTGTTTATCAGGAGAAATCGTAGGATTCGTTCGGTCAGCAGCGTCGTTGTCGTCGCAGTCCTTCTTGAAGGTGTTACTTGATACGCGACGACTCAGTGGCATTGGAGCGTGGTGGATGTATCCGGTGGGCGCAACGGTTGCAGGATACTACAACTTTCGTTGATCCGGTGTTGCTGGCATTTCTTTCTCTTGTTTTTCTTTTGGACGTGATTGTGCTGTTTGCCCCAGCGTTGGACTTCTTGTTGTATCGGGCGGTTGCTATATTAACATAGCAGGGCGAAAGCCTATTTCGTCAAAGAGAGCCAACACATCTAGCAACACCTACCCTCATACTCTCATTATCGGCGACAATCAAACATTGTCGAGGTTGGAAGAGGCTGGAGAAACCTTATTCCAGCACATCATATTGATTGTGTGTCATGTTCTTATCATTGTTCATATCTGGTCATGTCTAGAGGATTCTCCTAGAGTGATCACTAGCGCCCTTGCGAAGGCTTTCAACGATGCAAGGTATCGAGACAGACTGGCTTATGTGTCACTGACACAACAAAAAATGGGCATCTTCAATGGAGTCTATCAAATGGACGGCCCCAAATATTCGTTGACACGTTCAAATGTGTCCACGGACATCAGATCGGACGGAGGCCATCCAACACTATCCCCCATTCCCATCTTTCAAATATTTCAAACACGCCATTCATATGAAAATTTACTGAGTTTGACAAATTTCATGCAAACTAAACAAAGTTTAACAAGTTCAATATATATGACATGCAAACTACCCCAAATTAAACTAAACTAAACTAATTCAGAACTAATGAGTGGCAGTGACCTCATAGGCATCACTTTTGAGGCCACTCAGACCGTAGTTTTTTGTCGTCGTTGTCGTCACTAAGGAAGTCGGGCCAGCCACGGTCGCAGCACAATCATGCTTCAACAGGTGTGCATCCGCCTCCACCTTGCGCTGCCCCTTCCCCTCCTTCTCACGGAGCCCTCGCTTTGACTAGAGAATGCTGAGGTGGAGGAGGTCCTGGCTGGTTTGATGGCGGCAGCGGGCAGCGTTCTCCTTGGTGGTCTTAGACTGGTCCAAGGCTCACACCATCGTGAGCTCCTCGTTGGCGAGGACCTAGTCTGTCACCATCTACGTCTTGGCGAAGGAGATCGAGCGCTGCTCCGCCTCAATGAGGGCTTTCGAGCCCCCAGAGAAGGTGGAGGACGCGCTACACGACCCGCCGCCTTTGAAGTAGTATTCGAGGCATGTGCATGACTAGGATGACGAGGAGTATAACTCCTCCTTGACGGTGGTTGGGTGCCACTGGATGCATGGCTAGCGACGCGACGAGGATGGCGGCTCCTCCATGACGCATCATTCGATGTAGACATCGAGGTTTTGCGGCGGGGACGATGGCTCCTCCTTCACGCGGTGTTCGATTTGGACGCGACGGTTCCGTGTCTGGGACAATGACATCTTATAGATGTCCCTTCCTTCCTTCGTGTCTAAGCGCTGGTAGAGGTTCTCATATGCCTGACCCATTTCTTCACTCGCAGCTTGCTTCACGGCCTTCTTTGCCACATTGTACTTCTCTATGTTATCTGCACTCCTATCCAGGTGTAGGCATCTGAAACAGATTTTCTTCTCCTTAACAGTCTTTTGGACATCATTGTTCCACCACCAGGTATCTTTAGCTTTGCATCTACTTCGTCTGGTCACCCCAAACTCCTCTGAAGCCACCTTACGAATGCAATTCGCCATCTTCATCCACATATTGTTTGCATCACCTTCTTCCTCCCAAGGGTACTCCTTAATAATCCTCTCCTTAAAAGCTTGAGTTGCTTCCCCCTTGAGATTCCACCACTTTGTTATAGCGACTTTGGCGTGCTTATCCCGCTGGGCACGAATCCGGAAGTGAAAGTTAGCCACCAAAAGCTTATGTTAAGGGATATCACTCTCTTTAGGTATCAATTTACAATCTAGGAAAGCATGCATGTCTTCTCTCCTTGGGAGGATGAAATTAAGTTGACTAGTGAAACTAAAAGATACTAGATGGGATTCTCTCTTTTTAAAGAGAGTGTTAGTTACCATAATGTCGTAGGCTAGAGTAAATCTTAAGACATCTCCTTGATTCCTGATGTCATAGCCAAAGCCCTCATGCACCCCTTCAAAACATATGTTAGATGTACCCAGATGGACATTGAGGTCCCCCACCACATACTTCTTGCTAATAGGTACACTACTAACCATGTTCTCGTGGCCTTCCCAAAACTCCCTTTTGGTGCTCTCATTGTGGCCTACTTGCGAGGCATACATGCTGATAACATTGAGAACTAAGTCCCCAACTATCAGCTTGACAAGGATAATCTGTTCTCCTTGCCTCTTGACGTCCACCACTCCATACTTGAGGCTCTTGTTGATCAAGATTCCTACTCCATTTCTGTTTGTAGTTGTTCCCGTGTATCACATTTTAAAGTCGGTATCCTCCATCAGTCCACCTACTTTGACTTCTGTCCCCTCTATTTGGTTTCTTGGGTGCATATGATATCAACACCTCTTCCCGTTGTTGTATCAACTAGCTCTCCTAATTTACATGTCAGGGACCCTACATTCCAACTACCTAAGCGAACCCCAATAGGCTCGGCTAGCTTCCTCACCTTTCACATTCGTTGAGTCAATTACTCATTTGTTACTGCACCTGGGCATCCATGTAGCGCACCACTAAAGATATGGCGACATGATCCTTGCTCACTTATCGCAGTATCTAGATCAAGATATGACGCTCCACCAAGGAGGTGACGACCCGACCGTTGCCCATTTAACACCAAACCTGGGTTCCGATATGGCGTGACGCTCAGATGGTTACGCTCCAACAATGGTCTTCTAGGTTTCATCTCCATAAGAGTGACTGAGTTTTGAAATTGGCTCGCAAGGCCTATCACAACCCCCTCTCCTTACCCAAGTTTGGGACCGACTGTGTAGAGACAACATAGGCGGAATTAAACTAAGGCTAGGTGTTAGAGGAGGGACAAAATCATGAAATAATTTATAATCTAGGTAGCTCCCAAATATTACATGAAACCGTGTGCAAGGTTTGGAGGTGGGGCTAGGTGTAGAACACCAAAAGCCTAGTTATTCACCATTTAATACAATGGCAAATAAAAACAGAGCTTAGTTTAGTAAAATATATTAAAATTAATCCTTAATAAAATGCCATATGATGCTTATGAGATGCACATGATGTACAATCAATATCTAACGTAAGTGTTGGTCATGGGCTATTACAAGAAGCTCAAGCCTCGGTCAGCATATGCGATGTGAGATCTACATGTAAATTCATCAAGAAGTTGATACAACGCCAAATAAATACATGACCCCATACAAGCGGCACAACAAAAACTAAAACGCTATATTTTTATTTTCTGTTATATGTCCCAGTGCTTCCACTTTGTGAACCAAACAACTGGTGAGCTCAGTATACTATACGTTCCACAACAAGTAGTACTCCTGATGCAAACCGTTAATTGTTCACGTTGTGGCATTGTTGAATCTAGCCAGTCATGTCTTAATAAGCACATATCTGCGGAACAGCGGAAAGTCCTCAAATGCACCTTCTTCCTTGCATTCATTTTGGATCCATACAAGTGTTTCTCCACCTTCCAACAATCTTTCTCTGCCTACGTTGCATTGCACTGTGTGATATTTACAGCATCTGATGGGCAGGATTTACGATTCCGTTCAACAACCTTGCCAAACGAAGCTAGTTAAACGTGAAAGACCTATTGAAGGCTGTCTGATTACATCTCTTCATGGTCTATTCATGGCCTATCGATTATGGTGGCTCTTGGAAGTACGGATGGTTCAATGCTTCATCAACGCTTAGACGGTCCTCCTGCGAGACAGGTAATTTATTGCATGTTAAATCAATGGAAACAAAGAAAATGGTAAAATCACACTAAGAACTGCATTATTGTTTAACTTGATCAAACTCAATTGGCCAAATTATGGTTTAACATGGTTCTTTTCAAGTTTAATAGGACCCACAGGACCGAAAATGGGACAGCCATAGCCTAATCAGTGCCTTATTATGCACAACTGCACATTATGTCCACTAATTGCTGTGATAAATCTTCATCCTTTCGTTCAATTGAGACCTGGGTGTGGGACCACAGTTAAAACAACTTAGACAACATTAGGCACAGAATCTTTGTTACAGATAACAGAATACTGCCCCAAGTGAGGTTTATTACCTACATGCATAGTAACTGAACTTTCCTGACGGAGATATTTCATAACTGCTACGGTTTTTCACATCATGTAGCAACTATTCCACATCACGCATTCGTAATAGCCAGATTCTATTGAAACAAAGGGTACAAAATGCCTCTTTTGCAGAACTGGGTTCAAGACACTTACATGATGCCACACTAGTAGCTGGCGCGCTAGTCGCAATGCCCACAAATTAGGAAAGCTGGAATACGTTAGCAATGTGGTACAATTAGATATGAGGAACTGAATAATCGGGGTCTGCAGAAAATGGTGATAAGAAGAAAAAAATACCAACCCCATTTTAAGAGGGTCTAGGATTTTCACTTGACGGGCAAATGATTCTTCAGAGCATTTCCAAGAAGCTAACCCGCTGTGGCCCTTAAATAATGAAAAGGAAAGAAGGAATCAGGTGATGTCGAAGCTTAAAGCATAGTAATAAACTAATAATGACAGAATAGGTCGACGCAGGGAATAATAAAGGATGTATATGCAGATCTGTGCATTTCCTGGAAAAAAAATCTCTGCCAAAAATATAGCTTTCTGAATTTTGCCGTCCTGAACAACTATGTGAACACAGGCATTTATCTGACATTTTTGGAAGAGAATGACATATAATGCACACGATCATTACAAGTTAATCAATAGATAATGTAGTTGTTGTACTAACCCGTTCGGAATTAATGCTGCCTTGCTGCTGCGTAGAAATCCCCGGTACTAAAATGCACAGTTCCATGTAAGACCTCAACCTAACATCATAACAAGATAGAAGAAACGCTACGTCTCAATACTCCACAGCATTTACCAGGAAAAATAATACTGCACAGATAATTTGGAATCACCATAATTCAAATAATCAAGCAAGTTGACACTAATGGTTCAGCAGTGCCCCAAAACAGACAAATTGTATTATGGCACTGTGACATGCTGATAATTAAAAAAGACATTTAGCTAAGATGCTATATATTGTTAGAAAACCATTTTTTTGTAGTTTTCTGTGTCGAAGGTCGAATTTCAAGAAAAACCTGAGTTCTGCTATTAATCACTCACTTCAGCTTAGGGCATCAATTTCTTATGTTGGCTTACAGCATTGGTTTGTTCCATGAGCCTAAATGATGTTTGTATTATTTCATTCACAATGAACATATTTGATTTCTTAGGATTGGTATGAGAATCAAGTTGCAAACTATACCAGCTTCACTAATCTAGGAACAGAAAATGTACTTCATAACTCACACATCAAAAACCAAAACAGTGTCTCACTTGTATGCAAGCTCCTTTGTTTCCTCACTCCACCCTTCAAGGCGTTGATCCATTAAAATACGTGCACGGTCACTTATCTGGAAAACATGTGGAGAACCAACTATCAACTCCAGCATGACAACTCCAACACTCCAGATATCATATCTGTAAACAACACAATGAGAATATCAATGACTTTCAGTGCGGCTGTGCTGACAATGGTGGCACAGGGAAGCATTTGCACAAGTAAAACAAATGGACAGAGACATACTTAAGTCTTGCACTTTTTGATCCCTGAAACCAGCTTGAATTAAGGAGTGCCTCTGGAGGAGTGTATTCAAAAGTCTGCTCAGACCTAGAATTGAGTTCAAAACTAGGATTATAATGGAATGAAATAAAAGAAAGCAGGATCATGCAGTCTTCTTCAACAAGCATGTTGGACAGTGTAGAGTATAGCCGTCTGCAACTGCTAAAAGAATACTGGGCAGTAAATTGACGGCCAGATAATGTCCAAAGTACTTAGCATGGAAAAACACCTTTTTCGAGAAACAAAATGTTGCAGTTCGGCACTGAACATGTCCATTAAGTGGAAAATCATGCAAGTTGGCACAAGAACCTACTCTAAAAATTAACCATTGGCATAAACATGATGAGAAAATAAAGAAATTACTTGAAAAAAATCTAAAATTAAAAACACACATACTAGCTAACAAATTCATAAATCCTGCACGTCATACAGTTCACGTGCTTCAACTTTGTAACCAGCGTGTAGAACCGTTCGAAAAATATATCATGGATTAGTTCATTGAACTCTTAAAGATACATTCAGTTCCAAAAGAACTTTTAGAAACAAAAGGTCATATTTTCACATATTGGATTGTAAGATCTATGTCCAAAATGAATCTAACATTTACAGAAAGGTCTTGAAGCACTAAAGTGTACATGCCAACTCAATGAAAGAGGCTACGTTCTTCAAACCTAAACATACAACATCATTGGCGGTCAAGAATTCAAGTACTATGATTTTTTAAAATATATGGTTGAGTTACACAATGATCATATAGGAGATAAAATGGAGAAGCATTACAGAGCAACCTAATTAAGAAGTGATGACGATTTTCAAACTGCAACATCCAAAAAATAAAAATAAATAAGTGTTCAGTGCCTAAAGCCCAACAACCTCATAAATGTATGCTCTGATAAATGATAATAGGGAGAAAATTATCACACACCGAGTAGGCCCTGAACCATAAAGATGCTTCAAAGTGAAATCATCAATGGCACTGCCAAAGTCAATAAGACGCCTGCATATAAGAAGTCAGTGAGTAGTGCCAGAAGTATGCAACACCCTGCTAACATTTTTATATGTGCAAACATGACAGTTCACCATGTCACAGTTTGAGTATTAATATCTCAAGTTAGAACTGAAGTTCACCTAGCAAGAGCACACCACTTCAAGCCATGTGATGGTATATGTCATATAATTGAACTTTCTCTACACTGGCCCCTTTAGCGACTTGTTGGCAAATGAGAAACAGAAATGAAGAACATTATTGTTTGTTCGGGAAACTTGGCCAACGTATTCTTTAGGGCTGGTAGAGCTAGACTACTGTACATGTGAGGTAAATTTCTTATAAACATTGTGCTACTGTTATCCACTTTGACTACTTGGTAATATTTCAATAAAAAGTAGGGTGCTTGAAAAACTCATGTGGAACCTGCATACACGCCTACAACACTCATTTCAGCTATCCGAATGTCGTTAGAATTTTGTCATCCAACTATCAAGAAAAGTGAAATATCCAAGTAGAAGATAAATAAACTCAACCTAACTGTAAGAGGTACATCTCATAGAACATCTTAGTTCTTACATGTTCAGCTTGTTTTCCGTTGCTTCAGATGGAATCTCTCTTAAACATTTTCCCGTCTTCAAATCCTCAAAGCAGATGATCATGTTCTCTACCAAGGCATAACACAAATCATGTTAACACAACTCGTTGATAGAATATGTCTGGAAAAAATGATGGGAAGATGGGGGACTATGTTCGGCTCAATTAGTGTGGTAAGGAACTAAAGAGTAGAAGTCAATGGAATTTTTACCAGGTTTAATATCCCTGTGAGTGATGTTACGATCATGACATGCCTTCAGACCCATCAGCTGAAACAAGAAGCAAGAATAGAAATGTATATTAATCTACTAAGTATGAAATCATAAAAAACAAGCCAGCACCCTAAAAATTATGTCTTCCTTTTTTAATTAAAGAGAGGTAAAAAAAATACAACGACCTATGTGAGAATGCTGGTTAACTTATTTAAACTAGAGAATGCCCCGCGCATTGCTACGGGAATTGATTGCAATATATTTTAGTAATATGATTGTATGAAACATGCATAGTTGAAATAATAATATATGAACTAAAACTTTTTTTTTTCGAGAAAATGCAAAGGGCTTTTGCATTTCATTGCATTGAAAAGATGGAGTTTTGATACAATCCTCCTAGGAGGTTAGATACAAGTTAGTGCACGTCCCAGGTGGGCGGCAGAATGACGCGTAGGCCGTGGGCGCCCGCTCTTGCCCACTGCTACTAAAAATGAATATTATATATTGTACCCCCTCCGTCCCATAATATAAGATGTTATTACAACCAATATATGAGTACATTGGTTGTAATAACATCTTATATTATGGGACGGAAGGAGTATTTGATTATTGTGTAGTCAAAAAATACTTTCAATATAAGTGGCATAACATAATGGAAAACTTTTTACCATGCATGTTGAGTGCGCCTTTAATGGGGTGGCATGTGTGATGAGGGGGATGTGTGCATGGGATCAACTAATAATGGATTTTTTTTCCTCATGCATGTTGTGGTGGGCCTTTGATGAGGTGGCATATGTGCATGTTAAGATAATAGAGATAATGAGGATGAACTATTTAGTTATATAGGATTTCACAATGACTAAAACCACAATAAACTATGTGAGAAGCACCTAAAGGGGCAGCCGTGACATTCGTTTACAGGACTATAAAGATTAGAATAAGCATACCAGTTGCCATAAGAGGTTTTGCATTTGAGTTTGCCCAGCTTTAGTAGTCCTTAACCAATACCACCACTTTGATGGTTGCAGAACTTGAATATATCTGACCCTCTCATTATCATCACCAGTAACTAACTTTGTTTCTTCAGCAGCATATAACAATTTTGACAATGAGCGGCCTTCATTGCGGTACACAAGCCATATTTCCCTTGATTCTGATTCAAAAGATTCTATAAACCTAGCCACATGCTTCAGTGATTCTTCAACAGCTGAGATGTTCTGTTCTGGAAAGGTATACTCAATGAATTGCATGTCCATCGGAAACGTTGCAGATGATGATTCCATCCTTGACAAAACTTCAAGGGTTTTTGAAGCATTTGAAAATAATTCTCCAAAATACTTCTCCCGCAATCCACTCAAGTAAGCAGCATTTCCTCTTTCCACCTGCGGTTTCCAAGCACCAGAGTCAAGACAGAGATAGGACAATAAAGCTTTTCAAGAATCTTACTTATTGTAGGGTAAGGACAATGTTGCTCTTAAATGTATCACATGCAATGGCGGAAAAGTGGTCGGACCCTTCCCCAGACCTTGCGCAAGCGGGAGCTACATGCACCGCGCTGCCCTTTTTTATGCATTAGCGGAAAAATTCGAAATGCCAAAGATGCCCGATATGGTCATTATGCCCAATATGATCATTTGAACCACAGCAAGAATATCAAAACCCAGCATTCGGTGAAAACTAATATATGCATGAACATCAAACATTCAGCAGATTAGTGGCTCCTAGCACTTACCAGCTACCGCAGCGTGAATCAAAATACATCAAGTAGGATCAATCACTGTACCTCTAAAACTAGATAATGGGAGCACATGACAGAATGGCAGATAGTTCATTGGAAAGAATAGTGGGCTTACCATTATGCGCTTCAATATGAATAAATCACCATCTATCATGTCTGAGCCATGATTTTCATCAGATGACGATGTTGTGTTTGAACTTGTGCAATTATATGAGTCTGGTGTAAGTATAGTGCTAAAGTGGGAAGGATCTTTATGTACATCTACATCATCAGAGCAGTTCCAACGAAATGCCAACCAGACTTCACCATATGAACCGCGATCAAATCTTCTCTTCAGCTTGTACCTAATTATCATTACAAAAAGGAAAAGCTCATGCTTATGTATACATGACTTGAACTATTACCATGAAAATGATTATACGCAACTTGATGTGAGGAAAATGGTTTCAAAGGAAAAAAGAACTATCTCCAGCAGCTCTTCTCGAACTATGCCCTTACACCTGACCTGACACCTCACCTGACCAATAAATTGTGCCACAAACAACTCTTCCATCATTTCACTAATGGTACATTCATGAATGAAATACAGCGATAATCAGAATATAAACTATTACCTCCATCCCAAATTAGTTGTCTTAGATTTGTCTAGATATGGATGTATCTAACACTAAAACGTGTCTAGATACGCCCGTATCTAGACAAATCTAAGACAACTAATTCAGGGTGGAGGGAGTATAAAGTAATATCTTTCTGCTGTGTAATTACCACTTACGTGTGGTTCTTCATTTGGAAAAGTAATAGATGTATTGCACTTGTTATCACCTAAAACTTGAAAGCAAAAGTACAACAAGATAATATATGTATAAGTGATTTCGGGCGGAAGTTTGACTGGCATAGACTCTACCAGTAAGAAATATAATAATATCCACTTACGTGTGGTTCTTCATTTGGAAAAGTAATAGATGTATTGCACTCGTCATCACCTAAAACTTGAAAGCAAAAGTACAACAAGATAATATATGTATAAGTGATTTCGGGCGGAAGTTTGACTGGCATAGACTCTACCAGTAAGAAATATAATAATATCACTTTTCACGTGAAGGATGACGATTAAAAAGCAATTAAACCAAATAATCTAAACTTCAGCAAACATCTACAGGTTGTTATCCGAATATGCTGAAAGGGTACTCAGGAAGATGCTCAACAATAGAAATGGTACCTGATGTCAGCTATCTTATAGCCAAATGCATGTGAACTGCTTGATCTGCTTCCATTATGTGAAACAGAATCAAGCAAGCCAAAATAATTTGCAAACCCTTCAGGACTAGTACACCGTCCCATTTCATCATCTTGATGGACAAGGTGCCAGCAAAAGTTTCTGTCCTTGTATTTTTCAAGATTTCCTGTACCCCAATGTAGAAAATTTTTATAACTGAGGGCATGAGCAAGCAAGCATCACATTACAAATCCACGTCTATCTCAGGTACCCAAAGTCTAAGATCAAAAATCAAATGTATAGAAACGAATTTAAAAAAAAAACTCAAACATGCCCAAATCAATATGTATCAACTATCAAGTCTTAAAAAGAAGATTACTAAGCCATTGAAATAAGACTACACCCTCCAACAAGCTAAAACCCTAGAAAGAAAAGGAAAAAAAATGACCTTGTTGCTAAAAAAAGATGCATCCCTGAAAAAGGTAACTCACCATCAGAAGATAACACATTTTCAGTTGCCATGTGATTGAAGTCATGGACTCCTTCATGCTGATAGTCCTTGGGTACCCTAAATATAAAGTCCATGTCTTCATCAAGACTCTCAGATAAGTAGAAACAACCGAGTCTCTTAAGCTTTGCATCAACCTAATTCAGAGCAGGCAGAAATACAATTAATGGCATAAAAGATTCCACAATAAACTCCAACAGACATTGAACATGTAGCTTAATAAAGGAAAGTATGAATGAAGATAGGGCTTTCTTGTCAAAGAATTCCAAGTTCATGCAGAACACTAACATGCTAAGTGAAATATAGTTTCCATTCACACCGCACATGGAATGTAAATTCTCTTTGTTTTAATTGGTAATATCTAACTTTCAGGGCAGACAGTGACATAATATATTTCCCACTTACCAAGAATCTCTGGAACTTTGCCGATGAGCGCTTGAAATACTCCATTTCAATAACAGCTGAACTAACCCCATCGTCTGCAAATACATTGAAATACATGTCAACAAAAGTAAATACGGACAGAGAAAGACTTCACAGGAGACATTGAACAACCTTTGAGTGCAGAAAGTGAAACAACGAAATTTGATGGGTAGGCTAATGGTCAATACAAGTTAACTAAATTAGAACTTCAGATTCACAGAATCAATCCAGTTATGTGTACTTATATATCAAACAATCACTTCAATAACAAACAATCACTTGGATAAAACAGAATGTAGCAACAGGGCAGCAAAAGAAGAGGATAACATCATAGCACAAGGAGTCATGTTTCCCCTTAAAAAACGTGACCCTCCTGTGAATATTTCAGCATACCTATTTAGGGTGTCCAACATAATAATAACAGGGAACTGACTAACATGCAAACATCAATCAGCTTAAGATTGAAAGGAAACTTGAACCAAACTGATAAGAAAATGCACGGATTAGCAAATTATTACTTTATTAGTCATCTGCAATCGGTGGGTGAAATTACAGTTTTGTTATGATTAAAGTCAAACAAAATACAAATGCTTTCAAATAAAATTGCAACATACAAATTACAGAGTAGTTGCAATTAACAAATATAAGTAATCAGAGACTAAGCCTACCTGACTTGTGTTGGTATGGAATGGTCTGTAAAGGCAAAACAGATGTCACTGAATTTTCTTCAAGATGGTGCCAATCTTCTATTCTAGCTCCAGAGCTACTAGGAGATCCCAATGGAACAACCACAGCTGCTACATTGTCTGTTGTGCCTTTCTGTAAAGCAAGATGAACTATAAAATCCGCCAAATTCTGTTGCATGACAGCAAGGGGTTCAAAATCCTGGTTAACACCATATTTCGCATACAGCATCATGTCGCAAACATCTTGCATACTCATTTTCTCAAAGACACCATCAGAGGAGGCAATAAGAAAGCTATCGTTTGCTGACAGAAGCTGCCACCCTGTCAGTTCAGGTGTCGATATTACACCATACCTACAATAAGAATGAGCCAGAACAATTCAGCATGTCCATGCAACTAACATATCAAGGAACAGAGAGAGAGAGAGTTTTGAACATCAAAACGTCACATTCAACAAGCCACAGACATAAATTCTTAGTCATCTGAAACTTCCGCATGGGCTATCTACAGATATACTCCCTCCGTAACTTCATATAAGACGTTTTTTGACACTGTCATAGTGTCAAAATAAGTCCTATATTAAGTTACAGAGGTAGTATCAAATAATTCTATGGCACGATATTCTGGCTGTCTCAATATTCTAATAGTTAATCTGCAAATGCTCCTCTCACTAGCTTGATATTTTCATCGATTTCATTGCAGATTGCCTTGGGATCTAGTAAAACATCTCTTCTGTTGTAAAAAAGTTTAATCACCCTTCTGTCTCAGGTTGGTCTCTCCCTACCCATCCTATGCGACAGATGGGCCATCCCTGCATCTCACTTGTAACATGAAGCCCCAGTGCCTTGCTCCACAAGATCTCAACTTCAAGTCGGTGTTCCTCGTTTGCTCTCCACTCCCCTTCCCAGTCCCTAACCTAAATCGGATGACTATCACCACCAGGCCCTAATCACCATCATGTCTCCTCCCAACCCTGAGGCCTTACCCTCACCCTCTGCCTCAACTGACCCTGCACACACTGCAACTCTGGAATCACCATGCACTAGTTGCCGACCTCCACGTGGCATCGGTGCACCACCAGCGCAGCGAAGACGAGATGTGGGTGTCACATCACATCATTGCATGTAAGGGGCATAGGACAGAGATATCCTCATGGCACCAGTAGCCTGGAGCCAGTGGCGGACCCTAAGCGGGGCACTTGGAGGGAGGGGAACTGAGGAAGCGTCCAGGGACGACGCCAACCAAGAGTTGTAGTGGGGCACCTTCATTTACGCCATGGGTTCAACTCTAGTTCTCTATGGAGGAATAGTGGTTTACCATAGGATTCCCCGAATTTATTTGGGGTCAGCTGACCTCAATGCTATACTGCTAGCTCCACCGCTGGAAGCAACTGTGCAAGTAAGTCCAGAGCAAAATGGGTACCAGGCCAAAAATGGAGCTGAACAGCTGGGGACCCAGATAAAACTATGACGATGGTTTGAATTTTTGTTACCATTGTGATTGATACAAGGTATCAACAACTAAGTAGTAAGTAGTAAGTACAGTTCTTTGATAAGTTTTCTATTTGTAAGTACAAGAATGTGTGTCTAGAGTTATTGAGAGCCTAGTATACTGGACAGTCCTTGGTTAGGGTCAATGCTTAGTGGGTGTTTAGTTAGTTGGTTCCTTAATTCTGGAGTCTGGACAATGAAGCGATGAACAGAATGGTGGCCATTCAGCTTTCTGAGAACTCTTCTCAGTTCTCACTATGCCGTCCAGGCGTCCACATTCAACCCAGTGAGGGGAGTGTCATGTTGAGGCTGTGCATGTTGAGTTTGGGCGAGCTCAGTATGCACACTTCATACTGTCTGTATATGTTGAGCATTCTTTTATTTGGCTTTGTTATGATTACTTCAAATCAAATAATGTTGCCCATGTATGCTAGTAAGTAATGGGGTTAAGCATCTGTCATAGTGAGGTTGGACAGAAACGACTTGAAGAAAGAATAACACTTGTGCCTGCTGGGGGTAGAGACAAACTAGAGCAAGGACTCTGGGAGATATAAGACTAGTTCATTCTTTCTTAATGAACAGGGATGGGGTGCCATGCATAATACAGAGCCGGACTGTAACAACTTATTTTAATATTTCCAGTTAACAGAGATACATCCCAAACCAATAAGATCCTAAATCTCTTCTGTAAGTAACACTATAACTCGCAGAATGACAGGTTTAAAACTACAGGTTCCGTGATTAATTACATCAATTTTCATCGTGCACTGACTTCCGGTGCGGACTGACCATCTGGGCGCACAAGCCATCCTCAGAGAATTGTGCAGCGGTTCTATGAGTAAATTCCAATTGATCAGCTCTTATCTCGTTGCCTGGAACTGGTGCACTATTTTGAGAGGCTGTCTTGTGGCCCAAGTTAGTAGACCAAATGGAATGTTCAGTGCACCCTACAACATGCAGTTATGTGATAAATCATAAAACTGAACCATCTATAGTTCTTGGTATTGATCCCCAAATCCGTAGTTTTCTGAGAGTTTGTACTTTGTACACGATACTTGCAGTTTGGTGAAATTTACTCTTGAATAAAATGCAGTAGGGCTATATGTAACTTTTCTATTTTTCAAGATGCAAAGTCCAATACATTAAAAACCTTGGGAAACTGGTAGGTTATACATAATTGGAGAAAAAGAACTCAATAGATTGCGTACTAACCGTTTAAAAGGCACGTCGCCAATAGCTCGAGATAGTGCGAGCTCACCATTAACACGGTATACACCAGCCCACTCAAGAACATAACCACCAGCAGCTTCTACACGCCTTCTCTCATCCTCTCTATCCGGATGATGGTCCCTGGTTAACTCCTTTACATTGTAAAGTGGTCCACCATAGTTTGCCAAAGCAAAGTCCTCATGATTGCTAGAGTTTCTCTTTCTTCTCCGTTTCCCTGATAATGGAAGCTTTCTGATTATTGTTTCTCCACAAGTCCACAGTGCAAGTCATCATACAAGCAGATCAGGATGTAGAGACCATTTAAAGCAGAAGGTATTATCTGTATGAAGCAGCAAAATGTGTAATTTTGGAGCATCTCCTGTTCAACTAGAAGTCTAGAAGTGAAGAATTTTTGTTACCACAGTTCTTTCATGATTTGATCCATAAATGAACCAATATTGGTCTTGGTTACTGCAACCTGCCTAAATTATTACTCAGTAGCCTAACAGAAAATTTTCTACCATGATATTATAAGTACAGAATTGTTTTTCCTTGAACATGCATCAAAATTCATGTCATTTTGTATTAGAAGGGGCACCATGATGGGGCGAAACTAACAACCAAAATGGAAAAGAAACTAGCAAAAGCAAGAACAAAACTGAAAAACTATACTACCCTAAACTACCTAGAAAAGATTAAAAACGATTATTGAACGCAGCCAGCTAGGCAATGTCTTAAGACTAATGCACATGCAGGTAGTCACATAAAAGGATGAAGGCTAGGCCCCCTAACAGCAAAGCATGCACTAATGTCTAATGAGGAGAAGCTTGTACTAAAACTAAGGCCATGCTAAGACAAGAGATAATGATGCATCACGACATGAACAATGCAACGTGGCAGTTTCAAAAGTTACAGTTAAAAGCTAAAATGTGGCGTTTTCAACATTTCTCACCATATGTACTTCGGCTATATTATGGTGATTTTGATTTTTGTTTTTTCGCCAAAGTCATGGCGCACCTATACTCTCCCAGATTGCCACTTGGTTTCTGCAGCATTATCTACAAGGATGTCAAATCCCATACCGAGGCAATGTGGATCACCAGACAGTGCTAATCGTGTCTCATACAATCTATTATAAACACTGCTCAAAGAAACATGGGTCCAAGGAGGATAGGAATTAGGATAACATTAGTAGTATGCCTTGATATTTTCAGCCCAGATAAATATAGCCTATAAATCTGTAATATGTATGAGACTGAAAGAGTATGGGATCTGGAGAGACAGGGTAACAGGGGGAGGGAGAAAATAAAATGCAAGAAAATGCTTGCCAGCAAGAGTAGGAGAGTAGTTGACAGGACAGAAGTATCAGTGCTTAAACATCCAGAATAAGCAACATCCATTTGGGTAAGTTATTTAAATAATAAAAGAAAGAAGACTAACTCTTTTGGCGGTATGGGGCATGACTTTGTGAGCACAAAAATGCTTTTGAATCTCCTACATTAGCCGTTATGATTTGGCCATCGGCTATCAAGACCACAGTAGCTGTTGAACCGGACTTGAAATTTTTTCGTAAAGCTTCCTGCATTACAGATGCCAAATAACTCTTCTCAATTCTTACGAACGTGCACAATGAAGTTTAAATTTGCTTACGAAAATGAGACCTTCCTTGGAGAATGTTAGGTCAATATCCTGAACTGCCCTCAATAATGATTCCTTCAGAATTTCCATGTGAAAAGATCGATCTAGAATAGTGGGTGATGTCCAACATGACCTGCACTTTTTTAGAACCATGAACAACTTTTATTTCCCTGAAAACAAGGTTCAGATTCTTTGAAAGTGGCATATAAACATTAATACTTTAATAGCATTCGGAGATCAAGGAAACATCAAAATCATCATGCTGTAAACAGGATGTAACTCCATAGTGTAAACACAACCAGAACTATTTACATGGATTAAAGGGCATGATAAAAGACAAACCTCTGGCCGTGATTGGACTGATCCTCTTTGTACAGGTTAAGAACACTGTTAAGAATAGTAACTTCCTTATGTGTCAGCTTTCCAGTTGAGTTTCTGAACATGATGGAGTATATACCATCAAGAAGAAAATAAACATGAAGCAACAAGTACTCCAGTAAGAGCTTAGAAGCCATCTCACTGGCCTCATCTCCATTATGACCATCAAATATTGCCATCACTCCTACATCCACCTCTTTAATCCTCATTTGCTCTGTATAATATAGCAAGTTAACCAGGATCAGATTACAAATGAACAGGGTGCATGTTAAAGGATCGAGCATAAAATCACAATGACCAAAGCACTTTGAAAAGTATTTCTACAAATCATTTGGCTGACTACGTAATAGGCTAATAGCAGCTTGTTATCCCTAGACATATGAGTCATGAAGCACTAGTCAACTTGAGCAACTCGCAGTCTCACAATATGCAACCTTAATGGCAGGAAAAAGATGCTGTGCTAGGCCTAATAAACTCTGCCGGAAACTATTCTGCAGAAAGCGCCCAGTACATTCACAAACTATTATCCTTCCAACATGATATCCAGCTTCCCACTCCCATTTTACAATTTCTTAGTGACTACACTCTCTGACATGAGATGCCAACTAACATTCAGGAGCAAAAATCATAGTACCAGTAAACCAGAAGCAGAATACTGTTTTCATTCCTCATTTCTAGCTCAGAGTTCATGAAGCATAATAATAAGTGCATTCTAATTAATAAGCAAGGTCGCCAGTACAATCCTGGAAGTTCTGGTTAACTGCACATGATTTCTCAATACTCCCTCGTCCTTCCCCCTCATAGCTGCAATGCAACACCGCGTGTAAATTGCGGATTTGATTTACTAACTCCGTGTTGTGCAGGTACCTATGAAGGGGATGCGGATGCCGAGCGCGCAGACGGCGCGGTCCTCCTGGGAGCGGCGGCGGCCACGGTGAGCCGCCACATGGCACCTCCTCGGCTGCGGGGGGGAGGAGCCCTTGTCCCCATCTCCCTCGCCGTCGGAGAGGATGGTCCAGCGGGGGCAGTGCGCGGACTGGTACACCGCGGGCGCGCCGCCCTCGCGGTACACGGCAAGGCACGTCGCCGACTCCCCCGCGCACCGGAGCGGGACTAGGAGCTCGATGAGGATGAGAAGGAGGATGGTACGGTGGCCGGATAGCGGTAAGGACATCGGCGAGTCGCCGGAGCAGAAGAGGGGAAGAGGAATTTGATTTATTTTTTTTAGACACAGAGGGGAAGAGGAATTATGGGCTTGCGTATCGCGAGCTCGTGGTGGGCCCCGAGCAACACTTTCTTCAATCCGAGCTGGCGAGTAGAGCGACGAAGGGGAGCTACTATACACCGCCCGCTGCGAGCGATACGACCTGGTCGCTCACGCACGTCTTTCATGGGCCGGCACAAGTAGCGCAGGTTTTTTTAGCTAAAAATGTAAAATACACTAATGCCCTCAAAAAACAAAAGGTTAAAATACACTACTCACTCGGAGGGAGTAATATATTTTCAGACAGACACGAAAACTTTTTATTATATTTAAAAGAAATAAATTGTCTTACTAATTTATATAAAGATAACAATTTTAATAATAAACAACTAAAAAATATGTGTGTGTGCACATATATAAAATAATCATGTCCTCCTAAAATTTATTTTATGCATTTTCTACAAAGTGTAAACGCATTTGAAAAATATTCCTGTAATTTTTCAAAAACTAAACATGTTTAGAACAAGCTCATCATGTATAAAATTTGTTCAACATATGTTTAGAAAAATCAATGTATATTCAAGATATATTTAAAATGTTCCTCATGTATTTAGAAAATATTCAACGTGCATTGGAAACAAAAATGGACAAAATGTTCTACGTTTAAAAAAATTAATATATAGACAAAATGTTTACATTTTATTCTAACATCTAAATTTAAAACAAAAATGGAAATAATAATAAGAAGAAAAACAATGGAAATAGAATAAAAATAGAAATAAAAAAACCAAAAATGGAGACAAACCAAATAAAACATAAAAGAGAAGCAAAAAAAAAATACAAATAAAAAAATTACATGCAGAATAGGGAGAAAACATGCACCCTTACGTGACTTTTGGGTCGTCCCACATCAAGGTGTCGTTTTTTATTCTTTTCTGGTTTTTCTGCAAATTCACAAGTTTTATGGAAAATGTGAAAAATAAGTTCATGAAAAAATGGAAAAAAATTCACCTTCTATGGGAAATGAATAAGACTTCAAAAAATGAAAATGAATTTTCTTTTCCAAATTGTAAAAATGCGTGCAGACTTTTAGAAATGTCACAAAATGATAGAAAATATATGCAAAATTTATAAAGTATCTTTGGTAGGCCACGTCTCGCCCGCACTAGGCCGGCCGGAAATGTGGCATGCTCATTTGCTTGGTATCCACGAGTCCACGTGTATGCATGGAATAGGATTTGTGTATAAACATTTGCGAAGAGAAAGGCTAGTGCTGAAAACGTGAGCATATCTTATGTGGGCCTACAATTTTAAGCCCGTTGAATTTCGCACTGCAAATTAGGAGGAACTCGAGTGTGCACCATGAGTTGGAGTTTGGCCAGTCGGTACGCACCACATCAAACCCTGGACAACCACCGCCAAGCAAATCCCAGTCGACCAGTGTCCCACCGCAATCAGCCTTACTAGAGAGGAGGCCCGGGGCGAGAGGCGTGAGAGATCGCGGGCATTGTGGCTCCTCGACGGCTTCCAGCTCGAGCAGCGGCCACCATGTCACAAACCAAATTCAATGGTGGACACCTCGTCACCGCCACTGCGCAGTTACAACCCCTCCCTACCTCCCACGCGATCGCCACCTGTTGCTAGTGTCCCCTTCCCTCACGTGCCTTTGACTCCCCTCCATCGGTGGCATCGCCGTCTCATCGTCCCCGATTCTAGGTCTCCCATCTATCTGAGGCCTTGTCGTGGTGTCTCCATCGTCGCCTGGGAGCTACTCTCCAGAATTCGATTAACCCGAATTTCATTTTCAGGTAACTTGCCCAATGGCAAACACGAGAAAGTTTCCATCCTTAATCTTTTGCGGGTTCCGAGGAAGAGTATGTGAATGGTCTAGTAGAACGTACGCACCATCCTCCCATGTACCCAACCATTTATGTTCCATTTTTTGTTCCAAAATGGTATTAGTGCTCTGGATGGGAATGGGCCGGCATGCTTAGAGCCGGACCTGGTCTTGCTGGCCCCTTTGTTATGTTCAGAGTAACATGATTGGACTCATTTAATTATCGATTGCACAAGAACAATGAGCATATGCCCAACCACATTATTTCAACTATCAACATTTAGTCGTAGGGAATTCTAGCAAGTTATAAGATATTCAGATTTGTTAAAACAAAAAAAGGAACGTAAATGGTTATGCAATGTGCAAGCAGCTAATCACTCTTCCATGAAAATGTACAACCAGAAAAGGGACATAAACGGAATTGTCATGTCAAGATGGTGGTTCACGTGTAATACTCTCTATTCCATTCTTTAATAGATGAGACGAATCTTTTGCTTCCGTTTAAAAAAAAGTACAAACATGTGATAGAAGAAGAGGAAGGACATCCACTCTTCAAACTCATTTGGAGCAGCTCTAGCAGGCTAAAACATAAGTTTTTTTTCTGGCTGATAGCACACAACAGAGCTAACAACAAGAGCCCTTCTTAGAATAATAAAAGGCATGCATCTGGAAAACCACTTCTGTCCAAACTGCAGCCACGATGCATAAGAAACGCCACTCCTTTTGTTTTGAGACGGTGACTTTGCACAATAATGTTGGAACACTTTGACCCCCAATAAAAGAGGGGAACTTCAATTCTTGAACAAATGGAATCGACAACTGCAAAGAGTTTCAATACAGAAATTGTGATCTTTGGATGCTAGAATATATGGATACAAAGAAATGGTAAAGTTTTTATAGAGCAACAACCAACTATTCAAGTTTGGAGACACTTCCTCAAGCACGATCTAATGCTACTTCAGTAGAGAATAAGAGAGAAGCTTGTTTTTCCTTCCGTCAGTGGATAGCCAGTAACATCTACTCCCTCCGTCCCATAATATAAGAACGTTTTTGGTATATACTAGTGCCAAAAACGTTCTTATATTATGGGACAGAGGGAGTAATCATCATGTGTTCAATGCCTAGAAATGGTGTTGTTGTTTTTCAGAAAAGGAGGATTACCCCCAGCCTCTGCACTGGGTGATGTATATAGCCATTTTAGTAGTACATCATGTAGTCTAAAGCCATCATCTTAGCAACAGTTGTCGCTACTTCTATCCACTTAATGAAGGGATTCCGATAGTCCGAGCCTAATATCAAACAGACATTGCACCAATACCTAACATCTAAAGTCGAAGATCTCAACCAAGCCACATACTGGGTTTGGGGTACAAACCGGTCCAACGCACTCTTATGTGTCATCGTCGTCGTATTCCACCAATCCATCTTCAGGGCAGAAACTAAGGCATCGACCTTGCCAGGCTTCTCTTCCATCGATGGCACCATGACACCAGACAATGTCCTCCTCCTGCGCGAGTTCATCTTCGCACATCGGACACCGAGTCTCCACTGCGCCACGCTGCCGAGATCCGCCGCCATCAATGTGTAGGATGAAGCACCCTTCACCAAAGAAGTCGTCCACTGGTCCATCGCTCATATACACCTCCAAGAATGACACCCCCAAGGGGAAAACAACACCAGAGCTCCACCATCATCCGATCTACTGATCTAGGATTTTCGCCGAAGGTAGCGAATAGAGATATGGAGCTTCTCCATGGCGATGCCTTCAAGAAGGTAACGATACAAAAGAGTGCTGCCATCGTCGGCCTTGGCAACCAGTCGAGAAGGAGGTTTTCACCCGGATCCGCTCGAGAAACCTCCATCAAGCATCGTGTGCCCGGGGCATGATACGTCTCCAACGTATCTATAATTTTTTATTGTTCCATGCTATTATATTATCTATTTTGGATGCTTTTATATGCATTAATATACTATTTTATATTATTTTTGGGACTAACTTATTAAACCAGAGCCCAGTGCCAGTTTCTGTTTTTTCCTTATTTTTGAGTTTTACAGAAAAGGAATATCAAACGAAATAAAACTTTAGGATGATTTTTCTTGAACTATAAGACACCTACGTGACTTGGAAAGAGGGCCAGAAGAGTCCCGAGGAGGCCACAAGCCTCTAGGGCACGCCCGCCCTGAGGGCTTGTCGGCCCCTCGGGAGACCTCCAACCCTAATACTACCTCTGTATATTCTCAAATATTCCCCCAACATTAGAAGCATCCATCAAAATATTTTTCCGCCGCCTCAAGCCTCTGTTCCCGTGAGATCCCATCTTGGGGCCTTTTCTGGCACCCTGTCGGAGGGGGATTCGATCACGGTGGGCCTCTATGTCAACCTTGTTGCCCTTCCGACGAAGTGTGAGTAGTTTACCACTGACCTACGGGTCCATAGCTAGTAGCTAGATGGCTTCTTCTCTCTCTTTGATCTTCAATACAACGTTCTCCTCGATGTTCTTGGAGTTCTATCTGATATAATATTCTTTTGCGGTGCGTTTGTTGAGATCCAATGAAATGTGAATTTATGATCAGATTATCTATGAATATTATTTGAGTCTTCTCTAAACTCTTTTATGCATGATTAAAATATCTTTGTATTTCTCTTCAAACTATAGGTTTGGTTTGGCCAACTAGATTGGTTTTTCTTGCAATGGGAGAGGTGCTTAGTTTTGGGTTCAATCTTGTGGTGTCCTCACGCAGTGACAGAAGGGGTAGCGAGGCATGTATTGTATTGTTGCCATCAAGGATAAAAAGATAGGGTTTATATCATATTGCTTGAGTTTATCCCTCTACATCATGTCGTGTTACTTAAGGCGTTACTTCGTGTTGGGGAACGTAGTAATTTCAAAAATTTCCTACACACACGCAAGATCATGGTGATGCATAGCAACGAGAGGGGAGAGTATAGTCTACGTACCCTCGTAGACCGTAAGCGGAAGCGTTATGACAACGCGGTTGATGTAGTCGTACGTCTTCACGATCGACCGATCCTAGTACCGAACGTACGACACCTTCGCGGTCTGCACACGTTCAGCTCGATGACGTCCCATGAACTCACGATCCAGTAGAGCTTCGAGGGAGAGTTCGGTCAGCACGATGGCATGATGACGGTGATGATGATGTTACCGACGCAGGGCGTCGCCTAAGCACCACTACGATATGACCGAGGTGGAATATGGTGGAGGGGGGCACCGCACACGACTTGGAACAATCAACTTGTGTGTCTATGAGGTGCCCCTAGCCACGTATATAAAGGAGCAAGGGGAGGGGGTCGGCGGCCTCATAGGGTGCGCCCCAAGGGGAGAATCCTACTCCTACTAGGAGTAGGTTCCCCCTTTCCTAGTCCAACTAGGAGGGGAAGGAAAGACGATGAGAGGAGGACGAAAGAGGGGGCCGGCCCCCAAAGCCCTAAACCAATTCGGTTTGGGCCTAGGGGGACGCACCCCACACTTCCTTGCTGCCCTCTATTTCCACTAAAGCCCACGAAGGCCCATTGATCCTCCTCGCGAATTCCTGTAACTCTCCGGTACTCCGAAAAATACCTGAATCTCTCGGAACCTTTCCGATGTCCGAATATAGTCGTCCAATATATCGATTTTTACGTCTCAACCATTTCGAGACTCCTCGTCATATCCCCGATCTCATCCGGGACTCCTAAGTACCTTCGGTACATCAAAACACATCAACTCATAATACCGATCATCACCGAACGTTAAGCATGCGGACCCTACGGGTTCGAGAACTATGTAGACATGACCGAGACTCATCTCCGGTCAATAACCAATAGTGGAACCTGGATGCTCATATTGGTTCCTACATATTCTACGAAGATCTTTATCGGTCAAACGGCATAACAACATACGTTGTTCCCTTTGTCATCGGTATGTTACTTGCCCGAGATTCGATCGTCGGTATCTCAATACCTAGTTCAATCTCGTTACCGGCAAGTCTCTTTACTCGTTATGTAATGCATCATCCCGCAACTAACTCATTAGTCACATTGCTTGCAAGGCTTATAGTGATGTGCATTACCGAGAGGGCCCAGAGATACCTCTCCGACAATCGGAGTCATAAATCCTAATATCGATCTATGCCAACTCAACAAGTACCATCAGAGACACCTGTAGAGCACCTTTATAATCACCCAGTTACGTTGTGACGTTTGGTAGCACACAAAGTGTTCCTCCGGTATCCTGGAGTTGCATAATCTCATAGTCATGGGAACATGTATAAGTCATGAAGAAAGTAATAGCAACAAACTAAACGATCATCGTGCTAAGCTAACGGATGGGTCAAGTCAATCACATCATTCTCTAATGATGTGATCACGTTAATCAAATGACAACTCATGTCTATGGTTAGGAAACATAACCATCATTGATTCAATAAGCTAGTCAAGTAGAGGCATACTAGTGACACTCTGTTTGTTTATGTATTCACACATGTACTAAGTTTCTGGTTAATACAATTCTAGCATGAATAATAAACATTTATCATGATATAAGGAAATATAAATAACAATGTTATTATTGCCTCTAGGGCATATTTCCATCAGTCTCCCACTTGCACTAGAGTCAATAATCTAGTTCACATCGTCATGTGATTTTAACACCAATGGTTCATATCTTTATGTGATTAGTTCACATCTCTATGTGACTAATACCCAAAGGGTTTACTAGAGTCAATAATCTAGTTCACATCGCTATGTGATTAACACCCAAAGAGTGATCATGTTTTGCTTGTGAGAGAAATTTAGTCAACGGGTCTGCCACATTCAGAGCCGTATGTATTTTGCAAATTTTCTATGTCTACAATGCTTTGCACGGAGCTACTCTAGCTAATTGCTCCGACTTTTAATATGTATCTAGATCGAGACTTAGAGTCATCCAGATCGGTGTCAAAGCTTGCATCGACGTAACTCTTTACGACGAACTCTTTGTCACCTCCATGACCGAGAAACATTTCCTTATTCCACTAAGGATATTTTCGACCGTTGTCCAGTGATCCACTCCTGGATCACTATTGTACCCTCTTGCCAAACTTATGGTGAGGTACACAATAGGTCTGGTACACAGCATGGCATACTTTATACAACATGTGACTGAGGCATAGGGAATGAATTTTCATTCTCTTTCTATTTTCTACTGTGGTCGGGTTTCGAGTCTTTACTCAACTTCACACCTTGCAACACAGGCAAGAACTCCTTCTTTGACTGTTCCATTTTGAACTACTTCAAAATCTTGTCAAGGTATGTACTCATTGAAAATATACCAAACATCTTGATCTATCTCTATAGATCTTGATGCTCAATATGTAAGTAGCTTCACCGAGGTCTTTCTTTGAAAAACTCCTTTCAAACACTCCTTTATGCTTTCCAGAAAATTCTACATTATTTCCGATCAACAATATGCCATTCACATATACTTATCAGAAATGATGTAGTGCTCTCACTCACTTTCTTGTAAATACAGGCTTCATTGCAAGTCTGTATAAAACCATATGCTTTGATCACTTTATCAAAGTATATATTCCAACTCTAAGATGCTTTCACCAGTCCATAGATGGATCACTGGAGCTTGCTCACTTTGTTAGCACCTTTAGGATCGACAAAACCTTCTGGTTGCATCATATACAACTCTTCTTTGAGAATCCATTAAGGAATGCAATTTTGACATCCATTTGCCAGATTTCATAAAATGCGGCAACTGCTAACATGATTCAGACAGACTTTTAAGCATCGATACGAGTGAGAAAATCTCATCGTAGTCAACACCTTGAATTTGTCGAAAACATTTTTGCGACAATTCAAGCTTTGTAGATAGTAACACTACTATCAGTGTCCGTCTTCCTCTTCAAAATCCATTTATTCTTAATGGCTCATCGATCAACAGGCAAGTCAATCAAAGTCCATACTTTGTTCTAATACATGGATCTCATCTCAGATTTCATGGCTTCAAGCCATTTTGCGGAATCTGGGTTCATCATCGCTTCCTCATAGTTCGTAGGTTTGTCATGGTCAAGTAACATGACTTCCAGAACAAGATTACCATGCCACTCTGGTGCGGAACATATTTTGGTTGACCTACGAGGTTTGGTAGTAACTTGATCTGAAGTTTCATGATCATCATCATTAACTTCCTCATTAATTGTTGTAGGAATCACTAGAACTGATTTCTGTGATGAACTACTTTCCAATTCGGGAGAAGTCACAATTACCTCATCAAGTTTTACATTCCTCCCAATCACTTCTTTCGAGAGAAACTTCTTCTCTAGAAAGGATCCATTCTTAGCAACGAATATCTTGCCTTTGGATCTATGATAGAAGGTGTACCCAACAGTTTCTTTTGGGTATCCTATGAAGACACACTACTTCGATTTGGGTTTGAGCTTATCAGTTTGAAACTTTTTCACATAAGCATCGCAACCTAAAACTTTAAGAAATGACAGTTTTGATTTCTTGCCAAACCATAGTTCATACGGTGTCATCTTAACGGATTTAGATGGTGCCCTATTTAATGTGAATGCAGTTGTCTCTAATGCATAACCCCAAAATGATAGTGGTAAATCAGTAAGAGACATCATATATCGCACCATATCTAGTAAAGTGCGATTACGATGTTCGGACACACCATTACGTTGTGGTGTTCCAGGTGGCGTGAGTTGCGAAACTATTTCGCATTGTTTCAAATGAAGACCAAACTCGTAACTCAAATATTCTCCTCCACGATCAGATCGTAGAAACTTTATTTTCTTGTTACAATGATTTTCCACTTCACTCTAAAATTCTTTGAACTTTTCAAATGTTTCAGACTTATGTATCATCAAGTAGATATATCCATATCCGCTCAAATCATCTGTGAAGGTCAGAAAATAACGATACCCGCCGCGAGCCTCAACACCCATCGGACCGCATACATCAGTATGTATTATTTCCAACAAGTCAGTTGCTCGCTCCATTGTTCCAGAGAACGGGGTCTTAGTCATCTTGCCCATGAGGCATGGTTCGCAAACATCAAGTGATTCATAATCAACTGATTCCAAAAGCCCATCAACATGGAGTTTCTTCATGTGCTTTACACCAATATGACCTAAACGGAGTGCCACAAATAAGTTGCACTATCATCATTAACTTTGCATCTTTTGGCTTCAATATTATAAATATGTGTATCACTACGATCGAGATTCAATAAACCATTCACCTTGGGTGTATGACCACAGAAGGTTTTATTCATGTAAACAGAATAACAATTATTCTTTGACTTAAATGAATAACTGTATTGCAATAAACATGATCCAATCATATTATGCTCAACGCAAACACCAAATAACATTTATTTTAGGTTCAACACTAATCCTGAAGGTAAAGGGAGTGTGCGATGGTGATCTTATCAACCTTGGAATTACTTCCAACACACATCGTCACCTCGCCCTCAACTAGTCTTTGTTTATTTTGCAACTCCCGTTTCGAGATACTACCTTTAGCAACTGAACCAATATCAAATACCGAGGGGTTTGCTATAAACACTAGTAAAGTACACATCAATAACATGTATATCAAATATACCTTTGTTCACTTTGGCATCCTTCTTATCCGCCAAGTATCTAGGGCAGTTCCACTTCTAGTGACCATTTCCTTTGAAGTAGAAGCACTCAGTTTCAGGCTTGGGTCTAGCTTTGGGCTTCTTCATGGGAGTGGCAACTTGCTTGCCATTATTCTTGAAGTTCCCTTTCTTTCCCTTGCCCTTTTACTTGAAACTAGTGGTCTTGTCAACCATCAACACTTGATGCTTTTCTTGATTTCTTCCTTCGTCGATTTCAGCATCATGAAGAGCTTGGGAATCGTTTCCGTTATCCCTTGCATATTATAGTTCATCACGAAGTTCTAATAACTTGGAGATAGTGACTAGAGAACTCTGTCAATCACTATCTTATCTGGAAGATTAACTCCCACTTGATTCAAGTGATTGTAGTACTCAGACAATCTGAGCACATGCTCATTGGTTGAGCTATATATTCTCCTCCATCTTGTAGGCAAAGTACTTGTCAGAGGTCTCATACCTCTCGACTCGGGCATGAGTCTGAAACACCAATTTCAGCTCTTGGAACATCTTATATGCTCCGTGGCATTCAATGCATTTTTTACATCCTGGTTCTAAGCCGTAAAGCATGGTGCACGAAACTATCAAGTAGTCATCATATAGAGCTTTGTCAAACGTTCATAATGTCTGTATCTGCTCCTGCAATAGGTCCGTCACCTAGCGGTGCATCAAGGACATAATACTTCTGTGCAGCAATGAGGATAATCCTCAGATCACGGATCCAATCCGCATCATTGCTACTAACATCTTTCAATTTATTTTTCTCTAGGAACATATAAAAAATAAACGGGGAAGCAATGCGCGAGCTATTGATATACAACGTAGATACGAAAATACTATCAGGACTAAGTCCATGATAAATTTAAGTTCAATTAATCATATTACTTAAGAACTCCCACTTAGATAGACATCCCTCGAGTCATCTAAATGATCACGTGATCCATATCAACTAAACCATGTCCGATCATCACGTGAGATGGAGTAGTTTTTAATGGTGAACATCACTATGTTGATCATATCTACTATATGATTCACGCTCGACCTTTCAGTCTCAAGTGTTCTGAGGCCATATCTGCATATGCTAGGCTCGTCAAGTTTAACCCGAGTATTCTGTATGTGCAAAACTGGCTTGCACCCATTGTATGTGAACATAGAGCTTATCACACCCGATCATCACGTGGTGTCTCGGCACGAAGAACTGTCACAACGGTGCATACTCAGGGAGAACACTTATACCTTGAAATTTTAGTAAGGGATCATCTTATAAAGCTACCGTCGAACTAAGCAAAATAAGATGTATAAAAGATAAACATCAAATGCAATCAAAATATGTGACATGAAATGGCCATCATCTGAAGGAAATATGCCCTAGAGGCAATAATAAAGTTATTATTTATTTCATGATTTCATGATAAATGTTTATTATTCATGCTAGAATTGTATTAACCGGAAACATAATACATGTGTGAATACATAGACAAACATAGTGTCACTAGTATGCCTCTACTTGACTAGCTCGTTAATCAAAGATGGTTAAGTTTCCTAACCATAGACATGAGTTGTCATTTGATTAATGGGATCACATCATTAGGAGAATGATGTGATTGACTTGACCCATTCTGTTAGCTTAGCACTTGATCGTTTAGTATGTTGCTATTGCTTTCTTCATGACTTATACATGTTCCTATGACTATGGGATTATGCAACTCCCGTTTACCGGAGGAACACTTTGTGTGCTACCAAACGTCACTACATAACTGGGTGATTATAAAGGTGCTCTACAGGTGTCTCCGAAGGTACTTGTTGAGTTGACGTATTTTGAGATTAGGATTTGTACTCCGATCGTCGGAGAGGTATCTCTGGCCCCACTCGGTAATGCACATCACTATAAGCCTTGCAAGCATTGTAACTAATGAGTTAGTTGCGGGATGATGTATTACGGAACGAGTGAAGAGACTTGCCGGTAACGAGATTGAACTAGGTATTGAGATACCGACGATCGAATCTCGGGCAAGTAACATACCGATGACAAAGGGAACAACGTATGTTGTTATGCGGTTTGACCGATAATGATCTTCGTAAAATATGTAGGAGCCAATATGAGCATCCAGGTTCTGCTATTGGTTATGTTTACATAGTTCTCGAACCCGTAGGGTCCGCACGCTTAACATTCGGTAACGATTTGTATTATGAGTTTATGTATCGAAGGTAGTTTGGAGTCCCAGATGAGATCGGCGACATGACGAGGAGTCTCGAAATGGTCGAGACATAAAGATCGATATATTGGACGACTATATTCGGACATCGGAAACGTTCCGAGTGATTCGGGTATTTTTCAGAGTACCGGAGGGGTTACCGGAACCCCCTGGTGGCTAATGGGCCTTGTTGGGCCATAAGGGAAAGAGAGAGGGGCCGGCCTAGGGCAGGCAGTGCTCCCCCTCCCTCTGGTCCGAATTGGACTAGGAGAGGGGGGGCGCCCCCTGTCGGTGTCAAAACCGGCGGATCTCGGGCAGGGGGTCCCGAACTGTGCGTCTAAGGCGGATGGTAACAGGAGGCAGGGGACACGATGTTTTACCCAGGTTTGGGCCCTCTTAATGGAGGTAAAATCCTACGTCCTAGTTGATTATTCTTGAAAATATGAGTAGTACAAGAGTTGATCTACCACGAGATCAGAGAGGCTAAACCCTAGAAGCTAGCCTATGGTATGATTGTATGTTGTCCTACGGACTAAAACCCTCTGGTTTATATAGACACCGGAGGGGGCTAGGGTTACACAGAGTCGGTTACAAGGAAGGATATCTATATATCCGTATTTCCAAGCTTGCCTTCCACGCCAAGGAGAGTCCCATCCGTACACGGGACGAAGTCTTCAATCTTGTATCTTCATAGTCTAACAGTCCGGCCAAAGGATATAGTCCGGCTGTCCGGATACCCCCTAATCCAGGACTCCCTCAGTAGCCCCTAAACCAGGCTTCAATTACGATGAGTCCGGCACGCAGATTGTCTTCGGCATTGCAAGGCGGGTTCCTCCTCCGAATACTTCATAGAAGATTTTGAACACGAGGATCATGTCCGGCTCTGCAAAACAAGTTCCACATACCACCGTAGAGGGAATAATATTTACACAAGTCTAATCTGCTGACGTTCTCCATAGTGTGACATCACACCACAGCCAGGTCTTTATTCGAATCGTTTTTCATAACCTATCTCAGCGTGTTTCGCGAAGCGGTTTCCTTGGCACGTCTTATCGAAGCAGAGATCGTGTCCCCTTATTACGGGATTCCCATTAATACGGACGTGGGTAACCCAACCGCGCCTATTAGTAGGACTCCTAAATCTTAGGCAAGTCCCAAATGGCCATGAGGAGGACGCTTGATATTCACCCTCTTTATAAAGGGGACAAGGTCTTTCCCTCTCGATCTTAATCGAATCTGCCTCCCGCATCGAGTTCCAACACCCAAAGCTCAGGTTTAGGCGCTTCGGACCTTCGACTATGTCCGGATCCAACCTTCAAGGTCGGTGGATGCCTTCCTCCGTCATAGAGGAGGACATCAAGAAGTTGAGAGAGGCCAGATATCTGACCGCCGAATTTTTGCATCGGCTGCTTGCCCGAGGGCAGGTCGTCCCTACTCCCGAACCCAACGAGAGCGTCGTGTTCGTCTCCCACTTCCTCCGAGGACTAGGCCTCGCTTTGGATCCCTTTGTTAGGGGTCTTATGTTCTATTACGGGCTAGATTTTCACGACCTGGCCCCGGATTCCCTTCTTCACATCTCGATGTTTATTGTCGTATGTGAGGCCTTCCTCCGCATTACCCCCTCACTTCGGCCTGTGGCTCAAGACCTTCGATGTGAAGCCGAAGATGATCGAGGGGCAGCACGCAGCGTGCCGAGGCGCTTCAATAAGCAAAATTGCTGACGCTCCATGGCCTGAGGGTTACTTCCCAGAGGTGTCCGGATTGTGGCAGCGGGAGTGATTCTACATCACAGCTCCCCGAAGTGCCAAGTGGGTAGCTGCCCCCGCCTTCCGCTCAGGCCCCCCACCACAACTGATGTCATGGATCAGCAGGGGACTGAGCTGGGGTCCAGCCAAGGACGTGCCAATATTGCAAAGCCGTATCCGAGATCTCCTCGAGAGAGATATCAGTCTGGTTATGGTAGTGCAAGTTATGCTAGTCCGTCAAGTCCAGCCTTGCAAACGCCGGCCCCTTCGCATGTGGGAATTCAACCCGAAAGGACCGTGAGCTATCCAACATTTCCTCGGCATGACGCACGAAGAGATGTACAAATTGTTCTTGGGACCACAAATAATGTGTCCGAACATCACCGAGGATGCAGGTCTGAGCTGCAATCGCCCGGATACCCAAGTAAGTAGCCCCGCATCGGAACACACTATCCGTTTTATTTATAGCAACGTTGCCCTCAAAAAGAAAAACCGCTCTTGGTCCAGGATTGGATAGCGAAGGCAAAGTTGATCAGGTGTCCGCCCCCCCTCCCTGAGACCTCACCAAATCCCGTGCTAACCAGGATGCTGGAGATCGCGCCTTATCAAGCGCCCTTGGGAGAAGATAAAGGGGGGAACAAGGAGGCTAGCGCCTCCGCGAAGGAGGTTAGCCGGGGAGGAGGGACTGAAACTTCCTCTCCCCAGGGAAGGAAGAGGACCGCCTCCGAGGACCCGGAGACAAAGGTCTCCAAACGGGGGAAGAAATCTTCGCCGGAGGGTCCTGCCTCGGGGGCTACCCTGGCCGCACTATGCCCTCAAGGGGATCAGCCCTCCAGCGAGCTGTAAGTAAAAGGGTACTTAATAATGAAAATATCTCGCTTTACTTCTGAGGAAAATAACCGAAGCATTCATCTTGCAGTTCGGATCTTAGCCCTTCTCAGCAGAGCTCGTCTTCAGGGGATCTTCTTCCAAAGATGATGGAGAGTGAAACGCCTCCCCCTGTCACACCGCCTCACAAGGCGGGCGACCCCGAGGTGTCGTCGCAGAGGGTTTCTCCTGATCCGGCAAGGCCAGAAGGTAATCCTATGGCCACCCGAAGTCCTCAGTATCCGGCTCTTGAAGAGAGCAATCAAAAGAGTCCGGCACCGTCTGGTGTGCGGTCGGACGTACTGAGGGATCAGCTAGAGCGAGCGACTATCTCAGAAGAGCACCGTACATTGATGGGTATGGTGATTGAAAGGATTTCGTCCGCCGAAAGTGGGTTGCATGAAGCCTTTATGAGTCTACTGACGGGTTTTGAGGTACGTGAAATGATGTACATTTTTGACAGTACTGCACATTTTTAGATGTGCCCTGTGTAGATAGTAGCCCCCGAGACTTTGGTTGTCGTTGAAAACGACGGCAAACAGAGGATCATAGTCCTAGGTAATAACCAGACCGCCTGTATGCGCAGGTGGTTGAAGCTCCGGTGGCTAGCCGGACTGATGGGTTTGCCGAACTAAAGCGGCAGCTAGATGCGGCAGATGCCGACATTGTGCTTGTCAACAAGCGGCTTGACGAGGCACATGGTAGGTGATTTTTCTGGTGATTGTCATGTAATAAGAGCAGCATGATGCCAGTATCTTTAATATGTTGTGACTGTAGATGGAGCTGCCACCGTGGAGACCCTTCGGGCGGAGCTTGCCCGAGCCAAGGAGCAAGAGAGGAATAGCAATGCGGCCGCTTTAAAGACGGATGTAGAGTTAAGGGCCGAACAGGCCGCGCATTGCGAGAGCAAGGAAAAAATAGCCAAGATGGTTGTAGACTTAAAAGATGCTGCTGACCGTTACCAGCTTCTTGAAGAAGAAAACCGGGCGAAGGAGATGGACCTGGAAAAGGCCCGGGTGGCTGCCAAGGAAGCCCGCTCCCAAATTAGAGCGACGAAGGAGGAGCTGCATCAAGCTGCGGATATTGTATCTGGGAAGCCCTTCTTGTTGCGGACTAAGTTCGGGGATCCGAAGTATGCACCTCTGGACCGGCTATGGAGTTCTGCGGATGCCTACGTGGATTTGGCTGCAAGTGCTGCTGATGCGGCCGAGTATTTCAAGGATTGGAAAGATCACGAAGTGGAAAAACTGTTTTGGTCACAGTTTCATGCTCCAGCCCATCCGCTGCTGTTGAATGAGCAAATGGCCGAGTGGGCCGAGCTCCACAGATTATCCGGACTTTCCATGAGGTCCGTTGTGGATCATTTGTGGTCGAGAGGGCCAAGGCCGAATAGCTACTTTAGCTTAGTGCAACAATTCCTTGGTGCTGTGCCACACATCGATGTTGTAAAGAGGTCGACGTGCATAGAAGGCTCGCGGATGGCCCTTGCCCGTGTCAAAACATATTGGGCGGAGATGGATGCCACTACTGTTGCGGCACAGGGTTCGGCCATAGGCCGAGTGGCTGCCGAGCACTACTTTGAAGAAGTTCTTGAAGGCGCTCGTTCGATAGAGGCTCAGTGCTCGAAGAATATTATGTTTGAGTGACATGTATTCCCATTGTAAAAACAATGTTTTATTGACTTTATCAAGGCTGTATTTATACTTTTGCCCGAAAGTACTATTGTCGGTGTCAAAACCGGCGGATCTCGGGTAGGGGGTCTGAAACTGTGCGTCTAGGGCGGATGGTAACAGGAAGCAGGGGACACTATGTTTTACCCAGGTTCGGGTCCTCTTGATGGAGGTAAAACCCTACGTCCTGCTTGATTATTCTTGATAATATGAGTAGTACAAGAGTTGATCTACCATGAGATCGGAGAGGCTAAACCCTAGAAGCTAGCCTATGGTATGATTATATGTTGTCCTACGGACTAAAACCCTCTGGTTTATATAGACATCGGAGGGGGCTAGGGTTACACAAGGTCGGTTACAAAGGAGGAGATATACATATCCGTATTGCCTAGCTTGCCTTCCACGCCAAGTAGAGTCCCATCCGGACACGGGACGAAGTCTTCAATCTTGTATCTTCATAGTCCAGCAGTCCGGCTAAAGGATATAATCCGGCTGTCCGGATACCCCATAATCCAGGACTCCCTCAGTAGCCCCTTGATACGTCCATTTTGCATCATGCTTTTATACCGATATTTATTGCATTATGGACTGTTATTTCACTTTATGTCACAATACTTATGGCCATTCTCTCTTATTTTACAAGGTTTACATAAGGAGGGAGAATACCGGCAGCTGGAATTCTGGGCTGGAAAAGGAGCAAATATTAGAGACCTATTCTGCGCAACTCCAAAAGTCCTGAAACTCCACGGAACATCTTAAAATAAATAAAGAAAAATACTCGCCAAAGATGAAGTCTAGGGTGGGGGGGACATCTTAAAATAAATAAATAAATACACCCTTCTCACGAGGGTGGGGGGCGCGCCCCCTACCTCGTGGGCCCCCTAGTGGCTCTCCGACACCCATCTTCTCCTATATGAAGTCTTTCGATGAGAAAAAATAAGAAGGAACTTTTCGGGACGAGACTCCGCCGCCACGAGGTGGAACCTTGGCGGATCCAATCTAGAGCTCCGGCAGAGCTGTTCTGCCGGGGAAACTTCACTCCGGGAGGGGGAAATCATCACCATCGTCATCACAACCGCTCCTCTCATAGGGAGAGGGCAATCTCCATCAACATCTTCACCAGCACCATCTCATCTCCAAACCCTAGTTCATCTCTTGTATCCAATTCTTGTCTCAAAGTCCGAGATTGGTGCTAGTAGGTTGCTAGTAGTGTTGATTACTCCTTGTAGTTGATGCTAGTTGGTTTAATTGGTGGAAGATCATATGTTCAGATCCTATATGCATATTATTACCCCTTTGATTATGAACATGAATATGCTTTTTGAGTAATTACGTTTGTTCCCGAGGACAAGGGAGAAGTCTTGCTATTAGTAGTCATGTGAATTTGGTATTCGTTTGATATTTTGATAAGATGTATGTTGTCTAGCCTCTAGTGGTGTTATGTGAACATCGACTACATAACACTTTACCATTATTTGGGCCTAGATGAAGGCATTGGGAAGTAATAAGTAGATGATGGGTTGCTAGAGTGACAGAAGCTTAAACCCTAGTTTATGCGTTGCTTCGTAAGGGGCTGATTTGGATCCATATGTTTCATGCTATGGTTAGGTTTACCTTAATACTTTTGTTGTAGTTGAGGATGCTTGCAATAGAGGTTAATCATAAGTGGTATGCTTGTTCAAGTAAGAACAACACCCAAGCACCGGTCCACCCACATATCAAATTATCAAAGTATCGAACGCGAATCATATGAACGTGATGAAAACTAGCTTGACGATATTCCCATGTGTCCTCGGAAGCGCTTTTCCTATTATAAGAGTTTGTTCCGGCTTGTCCTTTGCTACAAAAGGATTGGGCCACCTTGCTGCACTTTATTTACTTTTGTTACTTGTTGCTCGTTATAGTTTATCCCGTCACAAAACTATCTGTTACCACTTATTTCAGTACTTGCAGAGCATACCTTGCTGAAAACCGCTTATCATTTCCTTCTGCTCCTCGTTGGGTTCGACACTCTTACTTATCAAAAGGACTACGATAGATACCCTATACTTGTGGGTCATCAAGACTCTTTTCTGGCACCGTTGCCGGGGAGTGTAGCGCCTTTGGTAGGTGGAATTTGGTAAGGAAAAATTTATATAGTGTGCTGAAATTTACTGTCACTTGTTACTATGGAAAGTAATTCTCTGAGGGGCTTGTTCGGGGTATCTTCACCCCGTACAGTAGAGCAAAGAGTTGCTTTTCAACCTACTGAACCTATTGAAAATGAAACTCCTTTTAAATTTCCTTCGGGTATGATGGAAAAACTGCTAGCTAACCCTTTTACAGGAGATGGAACAAAGCATCCTGATGAGCACTTAATATATGTGGATGAAGTTTGTGGATTATTTAAGCTTGCAGGTATACCCGATGATGTTGCTAAGAAGAAGGTCTTCCCTTTATCTTTGAAGGGAGACGCATTGATATGGTATAGGCTATGTGATGATATGAGATCATGGGACTATAAAAGATTGAAGCTGGAATTTCATCAAAAGTATTACCCTATGCATCTTGTTCATCATGATCGCAATTATATATATAATTTCTGGTCTCGCGAAGGAGAAAGCATCGCTCAAGCTTGGGGGAGTCTTAAATCAATGTTATATTCATGCCCCAATCATGAGCTCTCAAGAGAAATGATTATTCCAAGTTTATATGCTCGGCTTTCTGGTAACAATCGCACCATGCTCGATACTTCTTGTGCTAGCTCTTTTATGATGAAGACTATTGAATTCAGATGGAATTTATTGGATAGAATTAAACGTAACTCTGAAGATTGGGACCTCGACGAAGGTAAGGAGTCAGGTATGACACCTAAGTTTGTTTGTGTTAAATCTTTTATGGACACCGATATTTTCCATAAGTTTAGCACTAAATACGGACTTGACTCTGAGATAGTAGCTTCTTTCTGTGAATCTTTTGCTACTTATGTTGATCTCCCTAAGGATAGGTGGTTTAAATATCATCCTCCCATAGAAGTAAAAGTAGCTGCACCTATTAAAGTTGAAGAAAAGACTGTCACTTATAATGATCCTATTGTTCCTACTTCTTATATTGAGAAACCACATTTCCCTGTTAGAATAAAGGATCATGCTAAAGCTTCAACTGTTGTTCGTAAAAGCAATATTAGAACTTATACACCTCCTGAGCAAGTTCAAGTAGAACCTAATATTGCTATTGTTAAAGATCTCTTGTCTAATAATATTGATGGGCATGTTATTCAGTTCGAAGGTGAAACCGCTAGAATTGCTAAACCTTGTGATAAAGATAAACATAGACCTGTGGTAGGCGTGCCTGTTATTTCTGTTAAAATAGGAGATCATTGTTATCATGGCTTATGTGATATGGGTGCTAGTGCTAGTGTAATACCTATTGACTTATACGAAGAAATTAAGAATGAAATTGCACCTGTTGAGTTAGAAGATATTAATGTTACTATTAAACTTGCTAATAGAGATACTATTTCACCAATTGGAATTGTTAGAGATGTTGAAGTCTTGTGTGGGAAAACTAAATATCCTGCTGATTTTCTTGTTCTTGGTTCCCCACAAGATAGCTTTTGTCCCATTATATTTGGTAGACCCTTCTTAAATACTGTCAATGCTACCATAGATTGCACAAAGAATGTTGTTACTGTTGGCTTGGATGATATGGTTCATGAGTTTAATTTCTCTAAATTTAGTAAACAACATCGTGAGGAAGAATTACCTAGTAAGGATGAAATTATTGGTCATGCTTCTATTGCCGTGCCTCCTAGTGATCCTTTAGAACACTATTTGCTAGACCATGAAAATGATAGGTTCATGAATGAAAGAAGGGAAATATATGAAGTATTCTTTAAATAGGAACCTATGCTGCAACACAATTTGCCTGTTGAAATCTTAGGGGATCCTCCTCCACCCAAGGGTGATCCCGTGTTTGAGCTTAAACCTTTGCCTGATAATCTTAAATATGCTTATCTTGATGAAAAGAAGATATATCCTGTTATTATTAGTGCTAACCTTTCAGAGCATGAAGAAGAAAGATTATTGAAAACTCTGAAGAAGCATCGTGCTGTTATTGGATATACTCTTGATGATCTTAAGGGCATTAGTCCCACTCTATGTTAACATAAAATAAATTTGGAAGCAGATGCCAAACCAGTTCGTGATCCTCAACGACATCTGAATCCTAAGATGAAAGAAGTGGTAAGAAAAGAAATACTAAAGCTTTTGGAGGCAGGTATAATCTATCCCATTGCTGATAGTGAGTGGGTAAGTCCTATCCATTGTGTCCCTAAGAAGGGAGGTATTACTATTGTTCCTAATGACAAAGATGAATTGATCCCACAAAGAATTATCACAGGTTATAGGATGGTAATTGATTTCGGCAAATTAAATAAAGCTACTAAGAAAGATCATTACCCCTTACCTTTTATTGATCAAATGCTAGAAAGATTATGCAAACATACACACTATTGCTTTCTAGATGGTTATTCTGGTTTCTCTCAAATACCTGTGTCGGCTAGAGATCAATCAAAGACTACTTTTACATGCCCTTTTGGTACTTTTGCTTATAGACGTATGCCTTTTGGTTTATGTAATGCACCTGCTACCTTTCAAAGATGCATGATGGCTATATTCTCTGACTTTTGTGAAAAGATTTTTGAGGTTTTCATGGATGATTTTTCCGTCTATGGTTCCTCTTTTTATGATTGCCTGAGCAATCTTGATCGAGTTTTGCAGAGATGTGAAGAAACTAATCTTGTCTTGAATTGGGAAAAGTGCCACTTTATGGTTAATGAAGGTATTGTCTTGGGGCACAAAATTTCTGAAAGAGGTATTGAAGTTGATAGAGCCAATGTTGATGCTATTGAAAAAATGCCATGTCCCAAGGACATCAAAGGTATAAGAAGTTTCCTTGGGCACGCCGGATTTTACAGGAGGTTCATTAAGGACTTCTCAAAAATTTCCCGGCCTCTGACTAATTTATTGCAAAAAGATATACCATTTGTCTTTGATGATGATTGTGTAGAAGCATTTGAAATAGTTAAGAAAGCATTAGTCAATGCACCTGTTGTTCAGCCACCTGATTGGAAACTACCCTTTGAAATTATGTGTGATGCTAGTGATTATGCTGTAGGTGCTGTTCTAGGGCAAAGAGTTGATAAGAAATTAAATGTTATTCATTATGCTAGTAAGACTCTAGACAATGCTCAAAGAAATTATGCTACTACTGAAAAAGAGCTTTTAGCAGTTGTATTTGCTTGTGATAAGTTCAGATCTTATATTGTTGATTCTAAAGTAACTATCCAAACTGATCATGCTGCTATTAAATATCTTATGGAAAAGAAAGATGCTAAACCTAGACTTATTAGATGGGTTCTATTGCTACAAGAATTTGATTTGCATATTGTTGATAGAAAGGGAGCTGAGAACCCCGTTGCAGACAACCTGTCTAGGTTAGAAAATATTCTTGATGACCCACCACCTATTAATGATAGCTTTCCTGATGAACAATTAAATGTTATAAGTACTTCTCATAGTACTCCATGGTATGCTGATTATGCTAATTATATTGTTGCTAAGTTTATACCACCTAGTTTCACATACCAGCAAAAGAAAAAGTTCTTCTATGATTTGAGACATTACTTTTGGGATGACCCACATCTTTATAAAGAAGGAGTAGATGGTGTTATTAGACGTTGTGTGCCTGAGCATGAACAGGAACAGATCCTACGCAAGTGTCACTCCAAGTCTTATGGAGGACACCACGCTGGAGATAGAACTACACATAAGGTATTGCAATCTGGTTTCTACTGGCCTACTCTCTTCAAGGATGCCCATAAGTTTATCTTGTCTTGTGATGAATGTCAAAGAATTGGTAATATTAGTAGACATCAAGAAATGCCTATGAATTACTCACTTGTTATTGAACCGTTTGATGTTTGGGGCTTTGATTATATGGGACCTTTTCCTGCCTATAATGGATATACTGTCGGCGTTCTAGGAACGGGGGTCCCCAGACTTGCCTACCTGCGACCTGCGGCGTGGCTCAAAGGGGGGCCCAGCATGACCCATCTTCACCAACACAGACCCAAGACCCTCGCGAGGGGCCAAGCCTCGCGGGGCAGACGATGCGGAGCTTCCTCAGGCACGGCCTCATCAGGCTGGCTCGCGAGGAGGCGGAGAGATCAAGGCGGGGTACCTCACGAGGTGCCCGTGACGCAAGCCATGACGACCAAAGGCGCCAGGCGGGTGCCAGCCCGCGCAGTGTCCTCCTTTCCTCTTTGGTGCAAAGGGAGCAAGCGCAGCCGCGGAGTACCGAGGCGTCAGGCAAAGGTTGCCATTTCGGTGCAACAATACCAAGACCGGGAGGACTACAAGAAGGAGGTCATCGTGGAGCCCAAGACGGCGTCACCACCAGAGCTTTGTGCAGGCGAAGACTACTTTTGTCAGGATAGCTGGTACTAGTTGTCCCCCTTCAAATTAGCCCGCCATTGTTGGCTCCCTTCCCGCTCGATATTTGGGAAGAGGACCAGGGCCTCTATAAATAGGACTAGCCCTCCACAGAATCAAAGGGGCAGAGAGAGAAGGAGAATCAGAGAGAGAATCAGAATCAGAGAGAGAGAGAAGGGTGACTGAACTCCTCCCAGCAGTTCATCGCCCCAGCCAAGAACAGACCCTCACGAGGCTGTTCTCCCTTGTATTGTTCCTCATCATCAGCCCAAGAGGCAATCCACCACACCACACACTGGAGTAGGGTATTACACCACAACGGTGGCCCGAACCAGTATAAACCATGTGCCTCTTGTGTTGTTCTTTCCATAGCTTAGATCTTAGCGAGGCGGAGGGGTGCAGGTAGGTAGGAGGCGAAATCTCCGTGCGCACCCCAGTGTTCGAACCTCAAGGGTCTGCTGGAACCCGAAATCCGACATTTGGCGCTCTAGGTAGGGGTGCGCCGGAATTCGTCTTCCACCACCCCGTTCTTCTCCGACCATCGCGCCCATGTCTGACGCTCGTCGGGCCTGCGCCGAGCGCCGGGCCGCTCTCACTTCCCGCGTCGCCCAGACGGCTCCTGTCGGCGGGCGTCCTCGCCGTTCCCCGTCACCTGCCGTCAACGCCGCCACCGGCCCGGCGGGGGACGAGCAGCAAGCATCGTCTCAGCATCCGTCCGTGCGGCAAGACGGCCGCACTGCAACTCCCTCGCTCACCCCAGCTGGTTCTTCGCCCCGCGCGCTCCGCGCACCCATGGAGGCTCGAGCTGTGCTCATCGCGGCAAACGAACTCCTGCGCCACCGTTCCGTCGACGACATCTACGAAGAATGGCTCGACCGCATCGCCGAGCTCGTCCGCGCCGCAGGGGGCTCTCATGCGCCGTCCGTTCTGCTGCACCGCACCCCGCCCCGCGCGGGCGACGAAGCTCCGGCGGCTCCCCGGCCGCCTCCTCCTCAAGAAGGCGCCATGGCTCCAAGGCGCGTGGCCCCTGGGCGGAACCCGCTCCGTCAGGTGCCAGCGCAGCAAGAGCAGAGCTGCCACGGAATCCCTCGCCCGCAAGAAGCTGCCCGGGCGCTCCCTGCTCTAGCACATCGCGACCATGCTCCTGCTCCCGCACGTCAAGACCCAGCTGCAGCGCGTGGGGACATGCAAGACCAAGCTCTCCGTCACCCAAGGCCTCCCGTGGCCACAGCAGGCTGTCGTGCCTTCACCACCGAGCTACGCAGCGTCGCGTGGCCCGGGAAGTTCAAGCCGGACCTGCCTCCTCGTTACGACGACACGGCTGACCCTGCGGAGTTCCTCCAGCTCTACGAGCTGGGCATCAAAGCTGCCAACGGAGACGAGAAGGTCATGGCGAACTGGTTTCCCATGGCGCTCAAGGACGGGGCCCGCACCTGGCTCCAGGCACGATCTCCTCCTGGGACGAGATGCACACCCGCTTCATCTCCAACTTCCAAGGTACTCGCGACCGGCCACCCGCCGTGAGCGACATGCGCCGCATCAAGCAACAACCCTGGGAGACCCTGCAGAAGTACATCCAGCGCTTCAACAACGCACGCCTCAAGATTCCCAAGGTGATTGAGGAGGCCATCATCTTAGCCTTCTCCGACGGCGTGCGCGATGTCAAGATGAAGGAGGAGCTGGCGATTCATGAAGACCTATGCACTTCCTTGGAGCTGTTCAACTTGGCAACCAAGCGCGCCAAGGCTGAGGAAGGGCGTCTCTCCCTCCTCGAGCTGCCTGCCGCAGACCCAGAAGAGAAGAAGCCCAAGGCCAAGGATGTGAAGCATAAGGGGGCTGCCGTGCTCGCGGCAGAACCAGACACCAAGCGGGGCAGAGATCAGCCCGAACCTTCCAAGGGCAGTCGGTACTGTGTGTACCACGACCTCCACACCCACAACACCAACAAATGTCAAGAGCTCCGAGCCGTGCGGGAAGGAAGGATCGGCCGTCGCCCCGACCGCGGTGACCGGGGCTACGGTCGAGGAGGAGGAAGGAACGCAGGATGCTAGGAAGACCGTGGCCCATGCCAAGGGTGGCGTGATCAACCTCGCGAGGATCGCTGGCAAGACCCGCCTCGCGAGGGAGACTGGAGGGATCAGCCTCGTGAGGATCGCCCGCAAGGCAACACAGGCCTCCCTCCGCTGCCGCCGCAGCCAAGGAGAAACGAGGACCGCCACCCAGACAAGGGGGCTGGGGGCTTCCAGGAGCCGCGCGCGATCGCCTGCATCTTGGGCGGGGCTCAGGCCCCGGCCTCTCAACGCATCTTCAAGCAGTTCGCCTGTGAAGTGAATGCAGTCCTCCCCAGGCTTGAAGCCACGCGCCCTCTCAGGTGGTCGGTGTGCGCCATCACGTTCAGCTCAGCAGATCAGCTCAAGTGTGCGGCTACAACCGGAGTCCTCCCAATGCTTTGTTCCCCAATCATCAGCAACGTGGTGGTCACCAAGACCCTCATCGATGGCGGGGCAGGGTTCAACGTCCTGTCCATGGAAACATTCAACAATCTCCAAGTGCCCTACAGCCAGCTTCAGCCAACCAAGCCCTTCTCCGGAATCACCGACGGCTCCACGGTCCCGATTGGGCAGGTCCACCTCCCTGTCACCTTTGGGGCACGCGACAACTACCACACCAAGCTCATCGACTTCGACGTCACTCACATTTGCCTGCTGTACAATGCCATCCTTGGGTACCCAGCACTGGACAAGTTCATGGCCGTAACTCACCACGGCTACAACGTCCTCAAGATGCCAGGAAGTGGCAGAGTCATCATGGTGCCCTGTGAAGAGAAGGACGCGGTGTGTTCCCTGGAACGAGCCTTTCAGGTCGCGTCACTGGAAGACCCGGATCACAGAAGCAGGAGGCTTCCCGAGATCGCCCCCAAGAAGAAGAAGACATTGTCCGGCCCGGCCCCTCAGGAGGCAGGCCCCTCTGGGCCCGTGCCTGCCCAGGGGGAACCTCCTTCCATTGCATAGGAAAGCGCTCCCGGCGCCCTCCTCAGGCAGGGCTCGGGGGCTCTCCCCTGGAGGGCCACCGACCTGGCTAGGGTCACGAGGGAGGCGCTTGGGCACCGCATGGAGGCGTGTTTCGAAGCACGTTTCCCTCAAGAAGGAGTAAGGCAAGGAGAGCCAGACCCTCAGGAGTTCGTCAGCAAGGCCATTCAGGAGCTACAGGAGTCAAGGGTCATGAAAGGCGGCCGCCGTCTACCAGCAGTGGCTCCCCATCCAGGCGAGGATGGTGGGCTGCGTGTCTGCATCGACATACCCGGGCTCAACCGAGTCGCCTCTCTGGAGCGCCTATGGCCCTCGCGAGTGGGGCGCTGCGGAGGTCCACCCAACAGCTATGTTCGCATGCCTTACGGCTTGCCGAACGCGGCTGCCACGTACCAGCGCCTCATGAGGGGCATCATGGAGGCACAAGAGGCCAGGCGTTCCGCAGCCCTGGCGGAGATGGAGATGGTCTGCGGGGAGCCGCCAGCACCTCCGGAGCCTCCCGAGGCCCCCGGGCCTGGGGGCTCGTGAGGATCGGCTTCCGCAGCCCACCGAGTCTGCTACACCAACACCCCTTCATCCTTAACGTCATCAGGTGACATCTTTCAAGTTTCACTTTCAGCTGGGAGTGCCTCCCAGGGCTGCATTATTCCCAGGCCGCGTGGGTCCGTCCCTGCGGCATGTATCCCTTTTATTTCATGTTGTTAGCTTACCTTGTTGGGGGCGCCCCTCGGGCTGCATCATCCCCAAGTCGCTCGGGCCAGACCCAGCGACATGTATCTCATTTGCATTTATTTCCGATTATGCGTTATACCCACCATGCTTGATTATTTGATGTCGGTCCACGGCACCTCTTCTTCTCCATGCCGACCACTTGCATGTTAAAGGGGGGGGGGTACCTGAGCATCGCAACTCAGGGCTCTTACTGGCTCTCCAGCCCTCATCCTCTGGCCTTGTCCACGGCACCGCGACCTGGCATACCAGCGACGGCTGAGACCAGCTCGAGGGCCGGGACCCGAGGACGTAGAGTGCCGACATCTAACCGAATTTGCAGGGACACATCACAAGATAAGGCCCAGTGCCAGGCGCAACCCGCCTAGAGGTAGGGCCCTGTGAGTCCCGCGCTGGCTCACGGGTGCCCAGATACACCTCGCCAGGCCCTACCGTGCCAGCCACGTGTCAAGGCGGGGCTGTACACACCCCAGGGGCTCCTCCCAGAGGGCCCCCCTCCCACGTACCAGTGGAAGCACGATGCTCCGCGCTGGCTGACGACACTGCCGAGGAGCGGCTATGCCCGTACACATACGGAAGCGCTATGCTCCGCGCTGGTGATAAACAACTGAGGGTTGCCCCTGGGCCGCATCAACCTTAGGGAGCCCAGAGCTCAGTGTCTAGCCTCATCGTAACGCCTCCCCTCGGGAGTGCCGCGCGAGGGGGCTGGGCACGGGGGCTGCGCCTGGGTCACGCCCAAACACACGCCGCCCAGCCAGCCCCCCCGGGCCTGGTTCGTTGTGCGTCTCTCCCCGAGCGGAGCCAAGGTACGAAGGCCGTTTGAGCACCAAGGGGGACTCCTGAGCATCGCGACTCAGGACCCTAACTGGTCGCGTAGCCCCTCACTCCTTAGTTCCGAAAGGCTAACGGCGGTTGAGGTATGCGCGCGACCGGGCTCTGCAGACGTAGAACGGTAGATCCACCCACATCACACCACCCTACTTGCTGTTCGTGCGCCAAGGGGGACTTCTGAGCATCGCGACTCAGGAGCCTAACTTGTCACATAGCCCTCACTCCTTGGCCCCGTCCTGATTTCCGGTCGGGACTAACGCTGGGTGAGGTATGCGCGGGGCCAGGCTCTGCCGGCGTAGAACATAAGCAAGTAGGAAGGAAAAGCACAAATTTCAAGGAATTCAAAAGCAAATATCACAGTCCCCACTGTTGTCTCAATGCCAAACGCAAGTTTAAACGCCTCCCCGAGGCATGATACATGTGCAGGAATTAAAAGTAGGACAGGAGCCACAATGGAGTCACTTGTCGGCGGTGGAGCAGCGCGGAGTGGGTGCGCCTCATGGAGCAGTGGGGTCGGCAGCGCCTTGCTTCGGCTTGGTGCTGAAGGCCCGGAACTTCCCCAGCAGAGCCTCCGCGCGACCCTTCACGGCCTCGGCAGTGGCAGCGGCACGCTCGCCGCTTACTGGCTCTAGCAGGCCGTCGAGGTCGACGTCGGGATCGCGAAGGTAGATGTGGGTGAGGACCCGCGTCAGCGCTGCAGAAGATAGGACACGCGCCTCGGCCTCGGCCATGGGGCCAAGGGCGACATCTTCAAGAGCACGAACCAGGAAGGGAAGCAGCTTGGCAGGGCCGTCCTCGGCGCCAGCCAGCGGGCTCTCCAGGCCGCTATCATAAAGCGTCCTCAGGGAGGAGCGAGCCTTCACCTCCATCTCCGTGAAGGCCATGCGGTCCTCGGCAAGAACCAGGGCCTTGTCGTCCAGCTCGGCCTTCCTCGCCCCCAACTCCTGCTCCAGCGCGCCTAGGCGGTCGCGGTGCTTCCTGAGCTTGACCTCCCTCTCCTTGACGGCCGCCTCGCGAGCCTTCACGCCTTCTTCCTGCTCTTGGCGAAGGCGGGCCTCTTTCGTGAGCTGGCCCCGCAGGCCTTGCAGCTCGTCCTCCAGCGCCTTGCAGCGATCACGGACATTGACCACCTCCCCCAGGGCTACGTCACGAGCAGCCTTCGCCTCAAGGACGGCCTGCTTCTCCTCGTCGCAAGCCATCGAGGCCTGGACCAGCGCCGCCCGAATCGAAGCGTCGGAACAAACCCATCCTGAAGCCAGCTCCAACCGCCCGGCCACCAAGCGAGGGTCAGCGCCAAGAAGATCCTGCCGCAGCCGGTCCAGCTCAGCAGCAGCACGATCTAGGACGGCAGAAGGAGTCGGAGAGATAGCAGCCAATGGAGTAGGAGGAGAAGGCGGCAGCATGGCCACATCATCCTTAGGCGGAGTCTGCTGCGCCCCAACGGCTGTAGTGGCGGTAGTAGGCAAAGGCACCTCGGGAGTCACCTGGGCCATGGGGGCTGAGCTCGCCCCAGCCAGCTCAGCCAGGCCTCGCGAGGACGACCGGGCAGGAGAAGCCCGTGCGCCGCGGTCACCCTCCTTCGCGGGCAGAGGCGCTGCCACGGATGGAACCTCGGGAGCTCCCTTCAACTTCTTTGCTGCGGGCACCAGCCTATCTAAGAGATGCGGACGTCAAGCCTCAGAAGCAGAACAAGAAATAAAGACAAGAATCAAATGCTTATGGGTCGTCGCCAGTGAGCTCGAGCGGCCTCCGGCCAAATTTGAAGCCTGAAAGCCGGTTGGAAGGGTCAACCTCGGAAAGCTTGGAAGCGGAAGGTGCGCCTGCGGTCCGCCTCGGGGCCGGGGCAGACCCGCGGGAGATCAGCCCGGTCCTGTCCTTCTTCGGGATCGGGGGCAAGCTCCCGCCGTCCTGCTCATCGTCATCCTCATCGTCATCGCTCAGAGAGAGGCGAGAACGCGGGACCTGCGCCAGGGGAGGGGAGCCCTCGACTCTCCGTCAGTCGCCTCGGAGTCAGGCCCTCTTTCCCGCTCCCCTCCTTCCTCCTCTTTGCTGGAGTCGTCGGAGGGCACGTCCACCAGTTCCTCGGGAGTTTCCATGGGCACGGGCCCATCCCCGTTGAAGACGGGCATGGACTCCACTACCTGCTCCCAGTCGTTGCGAAGGAACAAGGGCATAGGAGCACCCTCCAACCTCGCCACATCGCCCCCGACCAGAGATTGGAGGACCGCAACCAGATCTCCGTCGGCCAAGGCCGCGGGGCTCGGATGGGGCCTCCACATCGGAAGGGAGTACTGCCGAAGCAGAGCCAGCTGGTGCTCCAGGAATTCCCTCAGCAGCGACGCGCCGGTCAGCTTCGCCGCCACCATGTTGGCCGGCCTCAGATGCGCGCCCATCTTCTCCAACACCAGCTTCGCGTGGGGGTCCGCGAGCTCCGCTCGACCCCAATCGCTGGAGCTCGTGGGCTGCTCCGTGGGCAAGATCAGCCGAGGGTGGATGCGCCCAGCATCCGCCAAGACCCACTTGCTCCTGAAGCCCTCAATCCTTTTCCCGGGGTTCGAGATGGCAATGGCGCCGCCGTACGCGATGAAGCTCGCGCACACGGAAGCAGGACCGCGAGAGGTCCGGAGGTAGAAGTAGTGGCGAAGCAAGGCCACTGAGGGCTGCACCCCTACGTGAGCCTCGCAGTAATAGGCAAAGATTACCAGGAGAAGGACAGAGTTGGGGTGGAGATGCAGAGCCTGTAGCTTGTAATGGCGAAGGACAGAGAAGAAGAACTCGGAGAAGGGAGGCACCAGGCCAGCAGCAATGGCACTTACGAAGAACGGATAGAAGGTGCTCCCTTGACCCTCAGGGGTGGCGGAGCCGGCCTTGAACACCTTCGCCCCGTCGATGCCCCGCGCCGCCGCCATCCGGCGCAACCGGGCGAGGCTCGCCTTCGACACGTTCGGCGAATCCAGGGCAGACGAGTACTAAGCTACGGCCGGGGGCTGACGAGGCGCCATGGCTTCCTAGGTCTCATGGTCGGAGTAGATCTGGAAATTTTGGAGGAAGGAAGGAGAGGCGCAAGAAAGGGGATCTGAGCAGCAACCGGAGAAAGCGAAAAGCAAAGCCCAGGCAGATGCTGCTCCTTTATCAACTCGCATGGTTGCTAAGGCGCCCACGTCCAATCAATCACCACGCGACACCCAAGGCCGCAGGCTGTTAGGGCCCGCGGCGCTTTGCTCTTGCCCTTCCGCCTCCCTGCACGGCCAAGTCCGGGCGCGCCTTGGGCCCGGGGGCTACTGTCGGCATTCTGGGAACGGGGGTCCCCAGACTTTCCTGCCTGCGACCTGCGGCGTGGCTCAAAGGGGGCCCCAGCATGGCCCATCTTCACCAACACATACCCAAGACCCTCGCGAGGGGCCAAGCCTCGTGGGGCGGTCGATGCGGAGCTTCCTCAGGCACGGCCTCACCAGGCTGGCTCGCGAGGAGGCGGAGAGATCAAGGCGGGGTACCTCACGAGGTGCCCGTGACGCAAGCCATGACGACCAAAGGCGCCAGGCGGGTGCCAGCCCGCGCAGTGTCCTCCTTTCCTCTTTGGTGCAAAGGGAGCAAGCGCAGCCGCGGAGTACCGAGGCATCAGGCAAAGGTTGCCATTTCGGTGTAACAAGACCACGACCGGGAGGACTACAAGACGGAGGTCATCGTGGAGCCCAAGACGGCGTCAGCACCAGAGCTTTGTGCAGGCGAAGACTACTTTTGTCAGGATAGCTGGTACTAGTTGTCCCCCTTCAAATTAGCCCGCCATTGTTGGCTCCCTTCCCGCTCGATATTTGGGAAGAGGACCAGGGCCTCTATAAATAGGACCAGCCCCCCACAGAATCAAAGGGGCAGAGAGAGAGAGAAGGAGAATCAGAGAGAGAGAATCAAAATCAGAGAGAGAGAGAGAAGGGTGACTGAACTCCTCCCAGCAGTTCATCGCCCCAGCCAAGAACAGACCCTCGCGAGGCTGTTCTCCCTTGTATTGTTCCTCATCATCAGCTCAAGAGGCAATCCACCACACCACACACTAGAGTAGGGTATTACACCACAACGGTGGCCCGAACCAGTATAAACCCTGTGCCTCTTGTGTTGTTCTTTCCATAGCTTAGATCTTAGCGAGGCGGAGGGGTGCAGGTAGGTAGGAGGCGAAATCTCCGCGCGCACCCCAGTGTTCGAACCTCAAGGGTCTGCCGGAACCCGAAATCCGACATATACACATATTTTAGTTGTTGTTGATTATGTTACTAAGTGGGTAGAAGCTATTCCAACTAGTAGTGCTAATCACAACACTTCTATTAAAATGCTTAAGGAAGTTATTTTCCTGAGGTTTGGAGTCCCTAGATATTTAATGGCTGATGGCGGTTCACACTTTATTCATGGTGCTTTCCGTAAAATGCTTGCTAAATATGATGTTAATCATAGAATTGCATCTCCTTATCACCCACAGTCTAGTGGTCAAGTAGAGTTGAGAAATAGAGAGCTCAAATTAATTTTGCAAAAGACTGTTAATAGGTCTAGAAAGAATTGGTCCAAGAAACTTGATGATGCATTATGGGCTTATAGAACTGCATACAAAAATCCTATGGGTATGTCTCCGTATAAAATGGTTTATGGAAAAGCATGTCACTTACCTCTCGAACTAGAACATAAGGCATATTGGGCTATTAAAGAGCTTAACTATGATTTTAAACTTGCCGGTGAGAAGAGGTTATTTGATATTAGCTCACTTGATGAATGGAGAACCCAAGCTTATGAAAATGACAAGTTGTTTAAAGAAAAAGTTAAAAGATGGCATGACAAAAGGATACAAAAGCATGAGTTTAATGTAGGTGATTATGTATTGCTATACAACTCTCGTTTAAGATTTTTTGCAGGAAAACTTCTCTCTAAATGGGAAGGCCCCTATGTTATCGAAGAGGTCTATCGTTCCGGTGCCATAAAAATCAACAACTTCGAGGGCACAAATCCGAAAGTGGTAAACGGTCAAAGAATCAAACATTATATCTCAGGTAATCCCATAAATGTTGAAACCAACATTATTGAAACCGTAACCCTGGAGGAATACATAAGGGACACTTTCCAGACCGTTTCAGACTCCGAAAAGGAATAGGCATGTGGTACGGTAAGTAAACTGACTCCAAAACAATTTTTAAGGCAATATTTCTCCGTTTTGGAATATTTAGAAAAATAAAAAAATAAGTAGCAGTCCGGGAAGGACACGAGGGCCCCACAAGGGTGGTGGGCGCGCCCTACCCCCTGGGCGCGCCCCCTACCTCGTGAGCACCTCGTGTGCCTTCCGGACTCCGTTTTCTTGCACGTTACGTATTTTGGTCAGTAAAAATTCATTATATACTCTCCTGAAGGTTTTGACTCCCGTATCACGCAAAGTTCCTTTGTTTTTGTTTTCGAGCTGTTGCTACTGCAGATTAGAGCAAGATGTCTTCTCAAGAGTCAATCGGGGAGAGTCGGGTATCTAATCCGGCACCGGAACTAAGGGCAAACAGCGACGCTGACCACTTTGGGCCAACAACGGAGGAGGAGATGGAGGCTGACTTGATGAGGGTAGATGCCATGGAGGATCAAGAAGTCACCTCTCGCTTCCAAGCCGGATTCACGATGGGGGAACCACAAAGCTCAGCCATTCCAAACTCGGTTATCCCTTCCAATGTTAGATTTCTTTCTTATGAAAATATGAAGAGGAGTGTCACTTGTTCTCCCACAGCTATGCAACACCCTTGGGTGCAAGGAGCTTTAGCTGTCACAGGAAAGCTTCGTAAGGAAATAATGGACCTCAAACATCAAGTCAATAAGCTCGAGGAGGAGAACCGCATCCTGAGGGGAATCATTGCCAAGAATATTACACCGACAATGAAGAAGGAGACATAATCACATGGGTATGGGCACTCCCCTTGGCAACTGCCAAGCTTGGGGGAGGTGCCCCAGTATCGTATCACAATCACAACTCCTATCTTTACCATTTTTCTTAGTTCGATCCTATTAGTAGTATCTTGATCTAGTAGAATAAAGTTTATGGCATGATCTAGTTTTGAGTTTTGCTTTATGATCTCTCTTTGTAATCGAGTCCGTGAGCTATATATAATAAATATTAGTGTTGAGTCAAGGGCTTGATTATTTTGCCATGATCTTGGGTGAATAAAAGAAAGAGAAAAAGAATAAAAAGAAACAAAAAGTTCATATTGATCTTATTGAGAGTAATGACTTCACATAGAAAGAGTATGATGATTAAAAGTTGTTGGGAGTTGGCAGACATAGCTTTGGTCATTGTTGCAATTAATAGGAAGTAATAAGGAAAGAGAGGTTTTCACATATAGATATATTATCATTGACATCTTTTATGATTGGGAGCACTCATTAAAATATGACATGCTAAAGAGTTGATGTTGGACAAGGAAGACAACGTAATGAGTTATGTATTTCTTATATCTAAGATAAAGTATGTTGTCATGGATCCTCTAACTTGTTGAGCTTGCCTTTCCCCCTCATGCTAGCCAAATTCTTAGCACCAAGTAGAAATACTACTTGTGCTTCCAAATACCCTTAAACCAGTTTTGCCATGAGAGTCCACCATATCTACCTATGGATTGAGTAAGATCCTTCAAGTAAGTTGTCATCGGTGCAAAGCAATAAAAATTTCTCTAAATATGTATGATTGATTGGTGTGGGAGAAATAAGCTTTATACGATCTTGTGATGTGGAAGTAATAAAAGCGACGGACTGCATAATAAAGGTTCATATCACAAGGGGCAATATAAAGTGACGTTCTTTCGCATTGAGATTTTATATATCCAACCATAAAAGTGCATGGCAACCTCTGCTTCCCTCTGCGAAGGGCCTATCATTTATTATTATCTTCTACCTTATGCAAGAGTCATGGTGATCTTCACCTTTTCTTTTTCATTTTATCCTTTGGCAAGCTCAGCATGTCGGAAAGAACATGATATATATATATATATATATATCTAATTGGATGTAGGGGAGCATGAACCATTATTGTTGACATTACCCTTGAGGTAAAAGGTTGTGGGGCAAAACTATAAGCCCCTATCTTTCTCTGTGTTCGATTAAAACTCCGTAACCACAAGTATCGCGCGAGTGTTAGCAATTATGGAGGACTAAATGATAGTTGAGTATGTGGACTTGCTTTTTAGCTCTGACATAGACTCTTTCCGATGTTATGATAAATTGCAATTGCTTCAATGACTGAGATTATAGTTTGTCGGAGCCCAATAAGGTTTATGATTTATACTTTTGCATTGTGAATAGATCATCACTTGAATATAAGTAATCATATGACAAAATCTATATATGTTGCTGTTATGAGAATAATCATGATGCCTTCATGTACGTATTTTATTTTTATCGATGCCTCTACCTCTAAACATGAGGACATATTTATTGTTATCGGCTTTTCGCTTGAGGACAAGCGAGGTCTAAGCTTGGGGGAGTTGATACGTCCATTTTGCATCATGCTTATATATCGATATTTTTTGCATTATGGACTGTTATTTCACTTTATGTCACAATACTTATGGCTATTCTCTCTTATTTTACAAGGTTTACATAAGGAGGGAGAATGCCGGCAGCTGGAATTCTGGGCTGGAAAAGGAGCAAATATTAGAGACCTATTCTACGCAACTCCAAAAGTCCTGAAACTCCACGGAACATCTTAAAATAAATAAAGAAAAATCCTCGCCAAAGATGAAGGCCAGGGGGCCCACACCCTTCTCACGAGGGTGGGGGGCACGCCCCCGCCTAGGGCGCGCCCCCTATCTCATGGGCCCCCTGGTGGCTCTCCAACGCCCATCTTCTCCTATATGAAGTCTTTCGATGAGAAAAAAATAAGAAGGAACTTTTCGGGATGAGACTCCGCCGCCACGAGGCGGAACCTTTGCGGATCCAATCTAGCGCTCCGGCAGAGCTGTTCTACCGGGGAAACTTCCCCCGGGAGTTGGAAATCATCACCATCGTGATCACCAACGCTCCTCTCATCGGGAGAGGGCAATCTCCATTAACATCTTCACCAGCACCATCTCATCTCCAAACCCTAGTTCATCTCTTGTATCCAATTCTTGTCTCAAAGTCCGGGATTGGTGCTAGTAGGTTGATAGTAGTGTTGATTACTCCTTGTAGTTGATGCTAGTTGGTTTAATTGGTGGAAGATCATATGTTCAGATCCTATATGCATATTATTACCCCTCTGATTATGAACATGAATATGCTTTGTGAGTAATTACGTTCATTCCTGAGGACAAGGGAGAAGTCTTGCTATTAGTAGTCATGTGAATTTGGTATTCGTTTGATATTTTGATAAGATGTATGTTGTCTAGCCTCTAGTGGTGTTATGTGAACGTCGACTACATAAAACTTCACCATTATTTGGGCCTAGAGGAAGGCATTGGGAAGTAATAAGTAGATGATGGGTTGCTAGAGTGACAGAAGCTTAAACCCTAGTTTATGCGTTGCTTCGTAAGGGGCTGATTTGGATCCATATGTTTCATGCTATGGTTAGGTTTACCTTAATACTTTTGTTGTAGTTGCGGATGCTTGCAATAGAGGTTAATCATAAGTGGGATGCTTGTTCAAGTAAGAACAGCACCCAAGCACCGGTCCACCCACATATCAAATTATCAAAGTATCGAACGCGAATCATATGAACGTGATGAAAACTAGCTTGACGATATTCCCATGTGTCCTCGGGAGCGCTTTTCCTATTATAAGAGTTTGTTCCGGCTTGTCCTTTGCTACAAAAGGATTGGGCCACCTTGCTGCACTTTATTTACTTTTGTTACTTGTTGCTCGTTACAATTTATCCCTTCACAAAACTATCTGTTACCACTTATTTCAGTACTTGCAGAGAATACCTTGCTGAGAACCGCTTATCATTTCCTTCTGCTCCTCGTTGGGTTTGACACTCTTACTTATCGAAAGGACTATGATAGATCCCCTATACTTGTGGGTCATTAAGACTCTTTTCTGGCGCCGTTGCCGGGGAGTGTAGCGCCTTTGGTAGGTGGAATTTGGTAAGGAAAAATTTATATAGTGTGCTGAAATTTACTGTCACTTGTTACTATGGAAAGTAATTCTCCGAGGGGCTTGTTCGGGGTATCTTCACCCCGTCCAGTAGAGCAAAGAGTTGCTCTTCAACCTACTGAACCTATTGAAAATGAAACTCCTTTTAAATTTCCTTCGGGTATGATGGAAAAACTGCTAGCTAACCCTTTTACAGGAGATGGAACAAAGCATCCTGATGAGCACTTAATATATGTGGATGAAGTTTGTGGATTATTTAAGCTTGCAGGTATACTCGATGATGTTGCTAATAAGAAGGTCTTCCCTTTATCTTTGAAGGGAGACACATTGATATGGTATAGGCTATGTGATGATATGAGATCATGGGACTATAAAAGATTGAAGCTAGAATTTCATCGAAAGTATTACCCTATGCATCTTGTTCATCATGATCGCAATTATATATATATAATTTCTGGCCTCGCGAAGGAGAAAGCATCGCTCAAGCTTTGGGGAGGCTTAAATCAATGTTATATTCATGCCCCAATCATGAGCTCTCAAGAGAAATGATTATTCAAAATTTATATGCTTGGCTTTGTGATAACAATCGCACCATGCTACAAAAGGATTGGGCCACCTTGCTGCACTTTATTTACTTTTGTTACTTGTTGCTCGTTACAATTTATCCCGTCACAAAACTATCTGTTACCACTTATTTCAGTACTTGCAGAGAATACCTTGCTGAAAACCACTTATCATTTCCTTCTGCTCCTCGTTGGGTTCAACACTCTTACTTATCGAAAGGACTACGATAGATCCCTATACTTGTGGGTCATCACCCCTGAACCAGGGTTCAATGACGACGAGTCTGGCGCGCAGTGTTGTCTTCAACATTGCAAGGCGGGTTCCTCCTCCGAATACACCACAGAAGAATTTGAATACAAGGATAGTGTCCGACCCTGCAAAATAAGTTCCACATACCACCATTGAGAGAATAATATTTTCACAAATCTAATCTGCTGACACGTTTTGGCAGCATGACATCACGCCACGGCTCGGTAATTATTTGAACCGTTTTTCTTTAACCAGCCCCGCACATAACGCGAGGCGGTTTCTTGACACGTCTTGTCAAAGCAGAGATCGTGCTCCCCTTATTACGGGATTCTCATCAATACGGGCGTGGGTAACCCAACCGCGCCACCAATTATGGCGCTTGGGGGACAAGCGAGTTTTACCAGGCTAGTGGGGGCGGATAGTTTCGTCCGCCCTTATAAAGGGATAAGGTCTCACCTTTTTCTACCCACGCCTTCTTCCTCCTTGCTCATCCATTCTCGCGCACTCGAGCTCCAGCGCCCAAGTCCGCTTCCTTCTCGTCAACTCTCCTCAAGCATGTCTGGAGCGGGAGGCAAGTGGATGGTCTCCTCCGTCACGGAGGGACACATCAAAAAATTACGTGAGGACGGATACTTAGCCGTGGATATCGCGCACCGGCTGCCAGCCGCGGGGCAGATTGTCCCTACCCCGGAACCTCACGAAAGGGTGGTTTTCCTCCCCACTTCGTCCGGGGACTGGGGTTTCCCCTACATCCATTCGCCCACGGCCTTATTTTCTATTACGGGCTGGACTTTCATGATCTGGCCCCAAATTTCATCCTCAACATCTCGGCATTCATCGTCGTGTGTGAGGCTTTCCTCCGCATCCGGCCCCACTTCGGCCTGTGGCTGAAGACCTTCAATATCAAGCCGAAGGTGGTTGGCGGCCAACAAGCGGAATGCGGCGGAGCCATGGTGGGCAATATGCCCAACATTATATGGCTCGAGGGCTCCTTCGTGGAGACCATAAAGGGGTGGCAATCAAGGTGGTTCTACATCACCGAGCCACGCGACACCAACTGGGTGGCGGCCCCCGAGTTTCGATCCTGAATCCCCACGTGGCTCACTTCCTGGAAGGAGAAGGGCCTATCCTGGGGTTCATCGGTGGAGCTGGACGGACTCCAGAAGTGTATCCAGAACATGACAAGCAAGAAACTTAAGCTTGTCAACATAGTCCAGGTCATGCTCTTCCGCCGGATCCTCCCGTGTCAACAACGGGATTTCAACTTATGGGAGTTCGACCCGGCCCAGCACCAGACTCTAAGCGAGCTCTTCGACACGACACATAAGGACGTCTGGAGGGTGCTGTTCAAGGGCGCCGAGGTCCCTCCTTCTCTCACGGAGGACCGCGGGCTAAGCGCGAAGCGCCCTGCGAATTCGGTAAGTTCTGTACATCTAGTAGGATATTTCCCATAGCTTAATGATGTGCGGGGTCTGAGCTCCCATGCCTTTGACAGGACTGGGTGGAGACATCGGAGCAGATTAACTGTCCGGCCCCTCTGCCCGAAGACCTTGCAGACGCTCTCCTGAGGGAGATGCGGACTCCGGCTCCTTATGAGGTGCCGGAGAAGACCAAGAAGAAGGCCAAGGGAACCCGAAAGAGTTCCCGGCGCCAGGTGGTATCGGACTCGTTGTCCGATAACACCAAGACGCACTCCTCCCGTGAAAACGAGGAGAAGGATGATGAAGATTCACCCCCTCCAGCCGAGGGAGACAAGAAAAGGAAGGCCGCCCCAACTGGGGAGGCCGAAGGGTCCAAGAAGGGAAGGACTCTCCTTCCGGACTGCTCCACCACCGCCGCCGATGGCGAAGACGAGTGGCTGCTCAGGGCCAAGCCCCTGGCGAAGTCGTATGTATTCGGATACCAGAGTAACTCATAGCATACCTTTGTCGCACTGCTTCTCCTAACGTCGAATATGATTATGCAGTCCGCCCCAAGCCCGTATCGATGTATCATCGTCGGACGGTTCCTTGGACTCGTCGGACATGAATAGTGATACACTTCTGACCGCCGCCTCCCCTTGCCCTACGGACAATGCCGAGGTATTGTCTCAAGGGTCATCGAGCCGGGGGGAGATAGTCCCGAAGGCGCCTCAAGGCGACCTTCCGGACTCCAGGAGCAAAGGGAGCAAGGCTCCCGGGGCTCCAAGTTTGGCTCTCAGCCGAACACCGCGCCGGAAGCTCCAGTGGTTCCGGACTCGGGCAGGCGGCCCCCTTCCAAAAGGGGCAAGACGCCCATGCCGGTGACCTCTGTCCATCCAGAGGCACTGGACGACCTGCTGGGAGCGCTTTGCGGCGCTTCCATCGACGAAGAGCACCGCACTATTATGAGTGCGGTGATCAAGAAGGTTCAGTCCGCCAAGAGCGGACTGACTGAAGCCTGTGCCAGCCTTCTAACAGGCTTTGAGGTAAGTAAAAAATATAGGAAAATATTACCGCATAGACAGTAGCCCCTGATGCTCTGTTTGGTGTTCACAAAGAAAAGCCGAATAGAGGATCAAATAATATCTACAAGAGTCTAATATAAGTATGTCCGTATGCGTATGCAAGCTTCGATGCTGACCTCTGCCGCACTGGCTGCGGAGGTCGCCGCACTGAAGCAGGACCTCGAAGGGTCCGAGAAAGAGCACGACCTTGCCAGGAGGCAGCTCGAGGAGAACAAAGGTAAGTAATACCTTGTCTATATATAAAAGAAAATGTGGTTGCGAAATGACAGGATCATCATGAATGTGCCAGGGGCCACGACCGAAGTGGCGACCCTGAAGCAAGCGCTGTTCGAGGCCGAAGAAAAAGCAGCCAAGGAGCGCACCGAGCGGGAAAAGCAAGAGGCACGGGTGGGCGAGGTGCAGCAAGAGCTCCAGGCTCTCGTGAAGAAGCACGAGGCTGTGGAGCTTGACTCGAAGACGCGAGAGTCCGAGCTTGCTGCGGCCCTCGAGAGCACAAAGAATGCCAAGGCTGAAGCCCAAAAGGCCCTCCAGGAGATTGAGGCGATGAGGAATATAGCAGCAGGTAAGGCATTCAATATGCAAAGCAAGCATGTGAAAGTAAATTACTTGTTACTTACCCGAGTCCGGAGCTCTCCAGGAGCATTTGCAGATTTGCCCCGCAGCGTGTCGGATGCCGCGAAATATATCCAGGCCAAGGAGGGAAGCTCGACGGAGAAGTTGTTCTGGTCTCAGTATACTGGGACTGAACACCCGATGCCTATGAGCAACCAGCTGAAGCAACTGGTCGAGCTGCACAAGGCGACCGAATAGGCCATGAAGGGCTTTATAGTCCAGATGTGGCCTGGCGACTCCCTTCCCAACAACTACTTCGGCCTGGTGAGGCGGCTTGTGGATGCCTGCCCACGGCTGGAAGTCATCAAGCGGTCCGTCTGTATCGAAGGTGCCTGTTGGGCTTTTGCCCGTGCAAAGGTGCACTAGGCCAAGATGGACGCCGAGAAGCTGGTGAAGGAGGGGCCGCCGCAGGGCAAGGAGCATCGCCACCCTGAGATGTACTATGAGGGTGTCCTAAAGGGTGCCCGTCTTGTGGCGGACGAGTGTGCGAAGGATGTAATTTTTGAATGAACTTGCTCGTGTGATCCTGTATTATGAAAACTTGTTCATATGCGCTATGCAACACTTGTTTGAATTTAAAATATTACCTTTTGTGCGGCTGTTTATCACATCTGAGAGATGGCTAGTCGTCGGCTTCTGCCCCCATGCCACGAGTGCTGGGGTGTTCGGGATAAATCTGAGCACTCTTTTTCCCATTGTTGGGTCCTTCGAGGGAGGTGCTCAGCACAACGAACAAGGCAATCGGACTATAATGCTTTATCACTCTCACTTAGCCATATAATTCTACAATTTTAAATTTTGGCGAAGCCCCTAGTATTCGGAAGGCCGAATTCGGGGCGCTATACACGCCTTAAGCCGGACAAGGCTGACTCCTCGCTCTAAGCGGCATAAGTCTTTAGGGACTCAAGACCTCTCGAACAGCGACCAACTCTCGCCTTATCATGACAGTCGGTTTTAGCTTTCTCTTCTAAGGTGCTTAGCCCAGCTGAACCGGGGCACAATCGCAGTAGTTCTCCCAGTGCTACCTTAGCCGATATAGCGGAACGTAAGGTACCAAAACATGGGAGCCGGGCAAACCCAACTATTGACCCAAGACATGATTCGGAGCTGATGCATATAATGCTATAAGTTCGGGGTGCCGCATTGTCGAAAGTGTTCGGACTTCTCACGCCGTATTATGGGGTATGCTTAAGCCCCTGGCGTATTGGCCGTACCAGAGTGTACGGGTGCTGAATGTTATGAATGAACATATATATATATATATATATATATATATATATATATATATATATATATATAAAGAAGAATACGATAATAGTCTAGTGCTATGCATTGTTTATTCAAAAAGGTGCGTCGAAGCAGAATGATACAAGTAGTGCGATAAGCAAAAAGTAGGACTATTTAACATGTCCTCTCCAAGGGCAAGTTGAGGAATGGTATTTAAAGCAGGTATTTCACTCGTTATCAGATACCACCTAGGAATTCCTTGATTCGACGTAGCTTTCTGCCTCCTTGGTTGTTGTATCGTGTGTTTGGCAATCGTACTGCCAGACGGGGCTTCCAGAGATTAAAGTCCTGAAAGAAAGAAAAATAACAAAGCGGGAAGCCCCTAGTGCGGTTGAGCCGCGTCTTGGGGCGTGCCGTAGTCGTGCCCCCTCCCCACCTATGCCCATGGTATTTTCAATGCGTAATTATGTATGCATGGCACGGATTTCGCCGTTTGGCTGGGACTGGGGTGGGGGCCGCAGTGCTATGCGAGCTCGGAACGTGCCAGGCGGTCTTGTTGCCGATTACTCCGGGCGCGCTTGAAGGTGTCCGAGTCCTTAATCGCCGAACTGATGGATTTCCTTAAGAGGCTGCTTTGCGCTTCTGCTGCGAGGGCCGCAGTGTGCTCCTCCGTGCGGAGAGAGCGCTCTGTGTTTCCATTAACTGTGATGACCCCCCGAGGTCCTGGCATCTTGAGCTTGAGGTATGCATAATGCGGTACCGCATTGAATCTCGCAAATGCAGTTCGCCCGAGCAGTGCATGATAGCCACTATGGAACGGGACTATATCGAAGATTAACTCCTCACTTCGGACGTTATCTGGGGATCCGAAGACCACTTCCACTGTGACTAAGCCTGTGCAATGGGCCTCTACACCTGGTATGACGCCTTTGAAGGTCGTTTTTGTGGGTTTGATCCTTGAGGGGTCTATACCCATTTTGCGCACAGTGTCCTAATAAAGCAGGTTCAGGCTGCTGCCGCCATCCATAAGGACTCGAGTGAGGTGAAATCCGTCAATGATTGGGTCTAGGACTAGTGCGGCGAATCCGCCATGACGAATACTAGTGGGGTGGTCCCTGCGATCGAAGGTGATCGGACAAGAGGACCATGAGTTGAACTTTGGGGCGACTGGCTCCAACGCATATACGTCCCTTAGCGCACGCTTCCGCTCCCTCTTAGGGATGTGGGTTGCGTATATCATGTTCACCGTTCGCACTTGTGGGGGGGAACCTCTTCTGTCCTCTAATGTTCGGCTGCCGGGGCTCCTCCTCGTCATCGCTATGTGACCCCTTATCTTTATTTTTGGCATTTAACTTGCCGGCCTGCTTGAACACCCAAAAATCCCTGTTGGTGTTGTTTGCTGGCTTGTCGGGGGTGCCGTGTATTTGACACGAGCGATCGAGTATACGGTCCAAACTGGACGGGCCTGGAGTGCTTCTTTTGAATGGCTTTTTCCGCTGACCGGGTTTAGAGCCTTTGAATCCTGCATTGACTGTCGTATCCTCGGTATTGTCGCTGTTAATGCGACGCTTGTGTTTATTGCGACGTGACCTGCCATTGCCATCCTTGGTATCCGAAGTACCATGGTTCTTTGATATGTTATTGCTATGAGCCATCTAGCTGTCTTCTCCCACGCAAAAGCGGGTCATGAGTGTCGTGAGGGCTGCCATAGATTTTGGCTTTTCCTGGCCAAGGTGTCGGGCGAGCCACTCATCGCGGATGTTGTGCTTAAAAGCTGCTAGGGCCTCTGCATCCGGAAGTCGACAATTTGATTTTTCTTTGTTAGGAACCGTGTCCAGAATTGCCTGGCCGATTCCTCTGGCTGCTGAATTATGTGGCTCAAGTCATCGGCATCTGGTGGTCGCACATAAGTTCCCTAGAAGTTGTCGAGGAATGTGGCTTCCAGATCTTCCCAACAGCCAATGGATTCAGCTGGCAGGCTGTTGAGCCAATGCCGAGCTGGTCCTTTGAGCTTGAGTGGGAGGTATTTGATGGCGTGTAGATCATCACCGCGGGCCATGTGGATGTGCAAGAGGAAGTCCTCGATCCATACCGCAGGATCTGCTGTGCCGTCGTATGATTCAATATTTACGGGTTTGAAACCCTCTGGGATTTGGTGATCCATTACTTCCTCTATGAAGCATAGGGGGTGTGCAGCGCCTCTGTACTGGGCTATATCGCGACACACCTCAAATGTGTCTTGTCCACTGTGTTCGGCCCGGCCGGACTTACTTTTACTGTATCTGGCATGACAGTTATCGTCTCGCATAGTGGCGCGCCCTCACAATCCGTAGATCGATCTTGCGTGTTTTGCTTTGTCCTCCAATACGTCTCGCAGGTCTGGCGTATTTCCCCATGTCTTGACATTTTTATTTGAGTGGCGTCGGGATGCGAGCTGAACTTTTGGCTGGAATGCCTCTTTGTCGCGGCCACGAGGTGGCCAATCAGCCGCGTCATACACTGGAGATGTAGGTTTTGGTGCTTCCTCCTCCAGTCGGGGTAGCAACCTGCGCTTTGGGTAACTCTTGGAGGGGCGTTCGAGTTTATATTCCTCGGCCACAAGGACTTCAGTCCATCTGTCAGCTAGCAAATCTTGATCAGCTTGAAGCTGCTATTGCTTTTTCTTAAGGCTATTTTCCATGGCTATAAGCCAGCGCTTGAAGCGCTCTTGTTCGACGGGATCCTCGGGCATGATGAATTCGTCATCGTCGAGGCTTGCCTCGTCTTCGGAGGGAGGCATGCAATTATCATCCTCCGCCTCTCCATCTGCCGCTCTCTCGGGAGGGCTGGCTTCTCCATCCTCCTGCCCTAAATCTCGCTGGAGGGGATTGTTGTCGTCTTCGGCACTGTCCGGAGTGCTATTATCTCTTGTGCCGGTGTCACCGCTTTTGCTTTGGCGAGACTTAGAGCGGCGCCACTGACGTCGGCGCTTGGGTTGCTTCTTGGAGGGGTCATCCTCCGCTGTCCCGTCGCCATTGCCTTCTTTGGGTGTGTCCACCATATATATGTCATATGATGAGGTGGCTGTCAAGTGCCCTGTGGGCAGTGGTTCTTCTTCACCTCCTGCATCGTCGTCCATGCCGTCGATGTCTTCGGAGTTGAAGTCGAGCATGTCGGTTAAATCGTCGATAGTGGCTACTAAGTGGGTGGTTGGTGGGCGGCAAATTTCTTCGTCATCCGCATCCCAATCCTGCCGGACATAGTTCGGCCAGGACTCTCCTGACAAGGAGAGAGACCTTAATGAGTTCAGTATGTCGCCGAAGGGCAAGTGTTGAAAAATATCCACAGAGGTAAACTCCATGATCGGCGCCTAGTCGGATTCGATAGGCACGGGCGCAGGCGGTTCGGAGTCCGTGGCCGTGGAAGAATGCGACAGCTTGGCATCACGGCTCTCGTGAAGGGTAAGGTCGATACTCGGCTCGATCGCCGTTGAGGGGTCTATCCACCCGTCCATGGATGGCACAGCTGGCTCCGAATTGAGGGTCGAAGCGGTTGCCGGCGCGATCTCCTGAACACTGTTCGATGGCAGAGCTAAATCATGCTCATCGTGACCATGTAGCACACTAGGCAGGGGCTCGAATCCGTCAAAGATCAAATCTCCGCGGATATCAGTCGTGTAGTTTAAGCTTCCAAACCTGACCTGGTGGCCAAAGGCGTAACTCTCGATCTGCTCCAGATGGCCAAGCGAGTTCGCCCGCAGTGCGAAGCCGCCGAATATAAAGATCTGTCCGGGGAGAAAAGTCTCACCTTGGACTGCATCGCTATCGATGATCGAAGGAGCCATCAAGCCTAATGATGACGACACAGAGGAACTCTCAATGAAAGCACCAATGTCGGTGTCAAAACCGGCGGATCTCGGGTAGGGGGTCCCGAACTGTGCATCTAGGGTGGATGGTAACAGGAGGTAGGGGACACGATGTTTTACCCAGGTTCTGGCCCTCTTAATGGAGGTAAAACCCTATGTACTGCTTGATTATTCTTGATAATATGAGTAGTACAAGAGTTGATCTACCACGAGATCGGAGAGGCTAAACCCTAGAAGCTAGCCTATGGAGTGATTGTATGTTGTCCTACGGACTAAAACCCTCCGGTTTATATAGACACCGGAGGGGGCTAGGGTTACACAAGGTCGGTTACAAAGGAGGAGATATACATATCTGTATTGCCTAGCTTGCCTTCCACGCCAAGTAGAGTCCCATCCGGACACGGGACGAAGTCTTCAATCTTGTATCTTCATAGTCCAATAGTTCGGCCAAAGGATATAATCCGGCTGTCCGGATACCCCATAATCCAGGACTCCCTCAACTATGATGCCTCCTGTGCGGCCATTTATGTATATATGTATATAACCTGAAAGATGGGAGTCGTCGGCTTCAGCCCCCACGCATATAATGCGGGGGTGTTCGCAGAAGACGCATGTTCACACTTGATCCAATGTCTTGGTCCATTAAGGAGGTGATAGCGCAGCGAACTAGGAAATCAGACTATAATGCTTTAACACTTTCACTTAGCCAGAGGAGTTTGATAGTGGGGCTACGATATAGCCCCTGGTGGCTCCGCGCTCATACGAATTCGGGGTGCGTACATGCCTGGCCAGGAAACGACCCTTCGTTAAGGCGGAGGAATCCCGAAGATTCTGCTAGGTCATCGAGTGGTTGACCAGTCTCACGCTATATTATGACAGTCAGTTTTCGGCTTTCTCTACTGAGGTGCTCGTCCGGATGAACCAAGGCACAATCACAGTAGTTCTCCTGGTGCCGCCTTAGCCGATATAGAGGAACGTAAGGCAGCAAAACACAGGAGCCGGGCAAACCCAACATTTAACCAAAGACATGATTCGGAGCTGATGCATATAAGGCCAAACTCGCGACGCCGAACACTCCCTAAGGTATTCAGTCTTTATGATGTAAACCAAGCTTAAACAGTGCCCTTTGTAATAAGCCCCTGGTGTCCAGGTACGTGCAATATTCTGACGTGGCCACATGCCAATACGTCAGCATCCTTCTCAATTGTACTGAGAATCCGGGGGATGTGTATCAACAAGAGACAGTAAAAAAAGGTTTACGCAGGGTCTTAATCTAAAAAGAATCCTCGGAACGGGTCCCTACTGCACGTCTGGGCCTGTGTCTCCGTTGTGCCGTATCCTAGACGGGTGTTGCACGATGGTCATCTGTAAAAGAGAGGAACTTAGTTGAAAAGTTGTTGTGCAAAAAGGTAGGTTATACTAAATAAACTGTGTACAGTTCAAGATGAGTAGAGTTGAGCCTAATTGCCACTTGTTTGCGCGTGTTGAGCCCCTTGTATTGTAATAGGGTATAGCCATCAAACCTGTATCGATTACCTATAGCTGCGCCGGACTTGTCCAACCGCGTCCATGGTCTTAACGACCTGTCAGATGCTTTAGTTGGTGAGGCCGTTTAGTGTGCGGCTGCCAAGGCAGCTGCACGGTCTTCCGCGCGCAAGGAGCGCTCAATATTTCCATTTACTGTAATGATGCCGCGTGGACCGGGCATCTTAAGCATGAGAGAAGCGTAATGCGGTATTGCATTAAAGAGAGCAAAAGCTTCACGTCCGAGTAGTGCTTGATAGCCACTTTGGAACGGAGCGATGTGGAAGGTTAAATTTTCGCTGCGGAAGTTATCGGGAAAGCCGAATATAACCTCTAGTAGCAGGGAGCCCGTGCAATGGGCTTCTGGGCCTGGCGTTACTCCTTTAAAGGTTGTATTGCTATGGCTAATTTTTGCTGGGTCTATCCCCATTTTGCAGACTGTGTCCTGATATATCAGGTTTAAACTGCTACCGCCGTCCATCAGGACTCGTGTGAAGTGGTATCCATTAATTATTGGGTATAATACCAAGGCAGCCCATCCTGCACGCCGGATACTTGCCGAGTAATCCTAATGGTCAAAGGTGATCGGTTGGGACGACCAGTGGCAGAACTTCGCGGTGATAGGCCCTGGGGCATGTGTCTCTATGCGTGCCACTTTGTTTCTCCCCTTTGTCACGTGTAACACGTTTACTATTTTGACTTCTGGTGGGAATTTCCTCTGTTCCCCAGTGCTTTGCTTGCGAGGCTCGTCCTCGTCTTCGCTTGGTGTATCCTGCCCCTTGTGTTCGGTGTTGAGCTTGCCGGACTGCTTGAAGACCCAACATTCTCTATGGGTATGATTTGCAGGTTTATCGGGGGTGCTGTGGATCTGGCATATTTTGTCCAGAATCTTGTTTAGGCTGGACAGTTCATCACTGTTGCCTTTGGAGGGCAACTTTTGCTGACCTGGCCGAGAGCTTCCGAATCCGGCATTTACCGCCGTGCTCTTCGGGCTGTCTTCTTTATTCTGGCGCTTGTTTTTGCTGCGTCGTGGTTTCCCGTTTCCGTCCCTGACTTCGGATGTACTTGGGTCACTGGTGCTACATCGGGCTAACCAGCTGTCCTCGCCCACGCAAAAGCGGGTCATGAGGCTTGTTAATGCTGCCATTGTTCTTGGCTTTTCTTGGCCGAGGTGTCTGGCAAGCCATTTGTCTCGAACGCTGTGCTTAAAAGCTACTAAGGCTTTGGCGTCCGGGCAGTCGACTATTTGGTTCTTTTTAGTGAGAAACCTGTTCCAAAGCTTTCGGGCTGACTCTCCGGGCTGTTGAGTTATATGACTCAAATCTTCTGCATCCGATGGTCGGACATAGGTCCCTTGAAAATTTGCCCGAAAAGCGTCTTCGAGCTCTCCCCAGCTTCCAATGGAGTTTTCGGGGAGGCTTTTAAGCCAGTGCCGAGTTGGCCCTTTGAGCTTGAGGGGTAAGTACTTGATGGCGTGGAGATCATCTCCTCGAGCCATATGGATATGGAGGATGTAGTCCTCAATCCAGACCCCAGGGTTTGTCGTTCCGTCGTACGCCTCTATGTTTACGGGTTTGAATCCCTCTGGAAATTCATGGTCCAACACCTCATCGGTGAAACATAGGGGGTGTGCGGCACCCCTGTATTTGGGTGTACCTTGGTGTTGGGATGTTTGTTGTGTTGCATTGCATGTTGGAGCGCGCTTGCATGGCCCGTAGATGGATCTGGTTGCGCCGTCCTTTTGATGCGAGTCCTCATGTGTATCACGTATTGGCCTATGTGCAGCGTCGTTCGCCGCTCTGTGTTGGCCACGAGGTCGTCTATCCGACCAGATGGCCATTTTGTTTTTTGATTGCGGGGGATCTAAGGCCTCCTCATTGAATTCAGGTAACAACTTTCGCTTTGGGTAGCTCTTGGTGTGGCAATTACCGCCGTACTTCGCTGCAGTGTTGAGTACTTCACTCCATCTGATTCTGAGTGTGTCTTGTGCAGCCTGAGCCTTTGCTTCTGCTTTTTCAGACTCCTCGCAGTGGCAACAAGCCTTTGATGGGTATTCTATTGCTCCGGGTGCCTGTCCGGTGTGATGTCGTCCGGACTATTATCTTCGACGGAGTCAGGTTGTTCGGTTTGATTCTCCGTGTTGCCGTGGTCGGACGATGGTTCACCCTGCTCTATCGCTGGGTCTATATGATCGTTGTTTCTGCCGAGGCGGGATTTGGAGTGGCGCTTACGCCACCGCTTTGACTGCTTCTCGAGGGAACAACCCTTCGCCACATCCTTCCGTTCCTCGTCATCGTTTTCTTTGGGTGTGTCCACCATGTATACATCATATGATGAAGTGGGAGTCCAGTGCCCTGTGGGCAGTGGTTCCTGTTCGTCTCCTGCATCGTCGACCATACCGTCGATGTCTTCGGGGTCGAAGTCGAGCATGTCGGTCAAATCGTCGACAGTGGCTACTAAGTGGGTGGTGGGTGGGCAGCGAATTTCTTCGTCATCCGCATCCCAATCCTGCCAAACATAGTTCGGCCAGGACTCTCCTGACAGGGAGAGAGACCTTAATGAGTTCAGTATGTTGCCGAAGGGCGAGTGCTGAAAGATATCCGCGGAGGTGAACTCCATGATCGGCGCCCAGTCGGATTCGATAGGCACGGGCGCAGGCGGTTCGGAGTCCGTGGCCGGGGAAGAATCCGGTAGTTCGGCGTCACGGCTCCCGTGAAGGGTAAGGTCGATACACGGCTCGATCGCCGCTCAGAATACGGCCTCCGTGGCGGGGTCTATCCACCCACCCATGGATGGCGCAATTGGCTCCGAATTGAGGGTCGGAGCGGTTGCCGGTGCGGTCTCCTGAACACTGTCCGATGGTAGAGCTAAATCATGCTCATCGTGACCGTGCGGCGCACTCGGCAGGGGCTCGAATCCATCGAAGATCAAGTCTCCGCGGATGTCGGCCGTGTAGTTTAAGCTTCCAAACCTGACCTGGTGGCCAGGGGCATAACTCTCGATCTACTCCAGATGGCCAAGCGAGTTGGCCCGCAGTGCGAAGCCGCCGAATACAAAGATCTGTCCGGGGAGAAAGGTCTCACCTTGGACTGCATCGCTATCGATGATCAAAGGAGCCATCAAGCCTAACGGTGACGACACAAAGGAACTCTCAATGAAAGCACCAATGTCGGTGTCAAAACCGGCGGATCTCGGGTAGGGGGTCCCGAACTATGCGTCTAAGGCAGATGGTAACAGGAGGCAGGGGACACGATGTTTTACCCAGGTGTAATGCCCCGAGACCAATGTGCCAGGTGTCCTCCAGTTATTCACTGTTGTTGCCTTGTCATTGCTTGCGTGTCATGCACTGCATATCATGTCATCATTGCATTTCATTTGCATACATGTTCGTCTCATGCATCCGAGCATTTTCCCCGTTGTCCGTTTTGCAATCCGGCGCTCCTATCTCCTTCGGTGTCCCTTTCTACCTTTTTTTCGTGTGCGGGTGTTAAACATTTCCGGATTATACCGAGACTTGCCAAGTGGCCTTGGTTTACTACCGGTAGACCGCCTGTCAAGTTTCGTATCATTTGGACTTCATTTGATACTCCAACGGTTAACCGAGGGACCGAAAAGGCCTCGTGTGTGTTGCAGCCCAACACCCCTCCATTTTGGCCCAAAACCCACCTAAACCTCCTCCATCATCTCGGTCGTTCGATCACGATCGCGTGGCCGAAAACCACACCTCATTTGGACTCTCCTAGCTCCCTCTACCTATATAAACACCTTCCCCTCCGAAATTCGCAGTGCAAACCCTAGATCCCTCCCTCTCCTCGCGCGCCGGACAAAAACCCCGCCGACGGACATGTCCGCCCCGCTTCGCCTGGCCAACCACCGCCCGCCATTTAATTCAACCGGTGCAATCTCTCCTTCAAATCGTTCTACGGAGTATCTTTTGAGTGGGCCCTAACCCACAGGTCTTTTCCCAGGATCTTACCTGACTCGTTTTATTTTCCCGGCGTAATTCTCAAATTCTTTTCGAAGTTTGACGTAAGAATGAGTTATCATCAGTCAATTGCCTTCTCCAAGATCTTTCAAATTCTTTTCATCATTGGTTCAACCTTTATAATTTTCATCCCGGAGTATCTCAACAACTCTTGTTGGTGTTTCTCGTCGTCATTCTCAACATTTGAAGACCGAAGAAGAGTTTTACCTCTAAATCTTATCCGTTCTCTCAGAGACTCATGATTCTAGCTTGTTGCCTTCCTCTCATAATTGTTTTCGTTCGTGATAATTCTTTTCACCCATCCGGAGTAATTCAGAGTATTTTCAGTTTGATTCTCCGGAGCCCATCATCTCATAATTATTCATTCCCAGCTTTTAGTTATCGTTCTCCTAATCTTACCAGTGCTTCATTCAAGTGATCTCTAATCAGTTCGTGATCCCTCCGTTCTCATGGATCTGAATTCTCTCATGTATCTTCGTTCATTTGCCAATTCTTACCCGGTGATTCATCCATTTATTTCGTTCATCTCCAATTCTTATGGTGGTTCGTTCAAGAGTTTTTTTTCTTCCGGCGTGTATCATATCTATGCATTTGTGCTTTTCAAATTCTACCGGTGGATCGTTGAAGACCTTCCCAAGTTTATGTTATATCTCTCTTAATCCTTGATACGAGAATAAGTAGTGTGCCAAATCCGTTGATTGTCATCAATTTAATTGGTGAAGGATAAGCATAATGTAATTCTTATTCTTGTTCCATCCAAGTGTTTAATTTTTTTTCCGGAGTGGTTCATCGTATCACATTCTCAGTTCGAGATGCTTATCTTTTCTTTTCCGGAGTTCCATGTTTTTCCGCATTATATCATCACGAAGATCCATCTAAGTCATTACAAGGATTCACCTTGTGTTTCCAACTTCTCTCTCTTTTCGTTTGATCATTCCTTTGTTTACCGGAGTTCTTCATGAAGGTTCTACATGGTGGTTCATCAAGGGTTTAATTCCTTCTCGAAGTGTTCATCGAGATTCTTTTCAGAGGAGTTCAAGCTTTCTTCATCTTGCTATCCGGAGTGCAATTCCTTCTACCGTATCATTTGAGGTGGTGTTATGTCATTCTTGATAATTTGAGTTCATGGCTCATGATTCACATGTTGTTAAGAATGGGGTATTTTAAATCCATCAACCTCTTGATTGGAGTTATCTTGGGTTATATTCCACCTAAAGCCTTCCCTAAGGATTGTTGCTAATTATGGTGCTTATAAGTGACCCAAGTTCTTCATCTATCCTTCCGGTGAAATATTTTCTCCTCTCGTTGGTCATATCAATCCAATCAAATTTTTTCCGTGAGTGGCAGGTTGTCACCTCATAATTTGAGATGTACTCCATAAGACCATATCAAGCTTATTATTTTCATTGTTGGCTTTCTAATAACTCCGTTCGACCCTTCTCCTTAAGATGCCTTTTCAAACTTGGCATTTTCTTCTACATTCTTTTGTCTCAATTATCTTTATTCTATTCTTTCTCCCGGAGGTCTAGTGATGTTGCTCTTTCACTCCTCATCTCGGTTTGTCAAGATCATGTTCAATTTCTTCCATTTACAGTCGAAGTGCTGTCCAAATTATATCATTCTTATTCCTTCCCTATCTTGTTTTAACCGGAGTATTGTGCCCCTTTGCTCAAGTTCTTTTCGTCGTATCAAGCTTTGCATCTCTTTTCAACCGGAGTGCTGTCCGAATTTGTTCTTCCTTATTACTCTTCCCTACCGGAGTGCTTTCAACCTTGTTCTTCCTTGTTCCTCTTTCCTAACGGAGTGCTTTATACTTTGTTCATCTCTGTCATATTTTTCTCGAGATGGCTGAACCTTTTCAAGGTTCTTTGGTTTCACTCGTTTGTCAAAGGAGCAACTTAGTTTTACCTCTTCTCTTCCTCTTATTTTTCCCTCCGGTGCCATTCTAGATCTCGGGATGAGATCCTCTCGTAGTGGTGGAGTGTTGTAACGCCCCGAGACCGATGTGCCAGGTGTCCTCCAGTTATTCACTATTGTTGCCTTATCATTGCTTGCATGTCATGCATTGCATATCATGTCATCATGTGCATTTCATTTGCATACATGTTTGTCTCATGCATCCGAGCATTTTCCCTGTTGTCCGTTTTGCAATCCGGCGCTCCTATCTCCTCCGGTGTCCCTTTCTACCTTTTTTTCGTGTGTGGGTGTTAAACATTTCCGGATTGGACCGAGACTTTCCAAGTGGCCTTGGTTTACTACCGGTAGACCGCCTGTCAAGTTTCGTATCATTTGGACTTCGTTTGATACTCCAACGGTTAACCGAGGGACCGAAAAGGCCTCGTGTGTGTTGCAGCCCAAAACCCCTCCATTTTGGCCCAAAACCCACCTAAACCTCCTCCATCATCTTGGTCGTTCGATCATCATCGCGTGGCCGAAAACCGCACCTCATTTGGATTCTCCTAGCTCCCTCTACCTATATAAACACCCTCCCCTCCGAAATTCGCGGTGCAAACCCTAGATCACTCCCTCTCCTCGCGCGCTGGACAAAAACCCCGCCGACGGACATGTCCGCCCCGCTTCGCCCGGCCAACCACCGCCCACCACTTGTCACGCCGCCGCCCCACCGCCGCCGCGGCCCACGGAGCCCATCCAAGGCCCGCGCGAGCCCGGATCTCACTGCCGCCCGACCCGCGTCGCTCCACCGTCTTCTCCAACGCCGGCTGGCCCCGCTGCTCGCCGGACTTCACCGCTGCTCGCCGGACTTCACCACCACCGCCCTGGCGCAGCCGCCCGACGCCGCCGGCGAGCTTCACGCGCCCGAGGCGCCTCGCCTCCCTGCCGTGCTCCGACGGCCGCGCCCGCGCCGGCCCCGCCTCTTCTCGCCGCCGCCC